>NC_133555.1:2128712-2431742 GCF_048773025.1 Camelus bactrianus | reverse complement strand
AAAGTGACTAGCTTTTTCTCTTCAGGCTTATAACCAGCTTTGTAAGGTCTTTCCCACCATGACTATAAATGTATTCATAACTTCTCCAAGAACCGTCATGGTTTTTCCTCCCCCTCCCTCTTCTTCTGGAACATTTAAGACTTTGATCCATATGGGACTTATTCTGGCGCCAGGAGTGAGGATCCCATGGTCTTTCCAAGGATCAAGTAAGCATCTCAGCACAGCTAAGTGGAGAAGCATTCTCGTTGCCACAATCTGAAATGCCGCTTTACCGTGAATTACACATCCGTGTGCACGCAGACCTGCTTCCAGCTCGCCAGCCCAGGGGTTCCCAAACCTGGTTACATAATAGAACCTCTGGAGGCATTTAACAAAATACAAATTTAAAATGTGTAAATGTAATGCCATTTGCAGCAACATGGATGGACCTAGAGATGATTGTACCAAGAGAAAAAAGTCAGAAAGTAAAACACCGTATGATACCACTCATATGTGGAATCTAAAAAAAGACACAATGAGCTTATTTACAAAACAGAAACAGACTCACAGACATAGAAAACAAACTTATGGTCACCAGGGGGTAAAGTGGGGAGGGGGATAAATTGGGAGTTCAGGATTTGCATAAACAGACTACTATATACAAAATAGATAAATGATGAGGTCCTACTGTATCCACAGGGAACTATATTCAAAACGGTGTAACAGCCTGACTCCACACTGGATCTGTTTCTTTTGCTTCGGCCCTTGTATTCTATCACTTTTGCTACAAGTTAATCACAAAAGGGACGTTGCCTATATGCTTAACTTAAACGTAACGGCCCTTCTCCAGGAGCCCTGCCTCTCAGGGAATGAATCTTAAGCTAAAATGCTTTTGTGGCATTTGTGATGAAGCACCATCTTCTCGGTCAGCTGGCTTTCCAAGTAAAGTCATTACTCCTTGCCCCAAGGACTCCCCCCTCAATTTTTTTTAATGCTGTTATGTTTATTACTTTTAAATTTGTTGTTGTTGTTAATGGAGGGACTGGGGATTGAACCAGGCCCTCATGCATGCTGAGCACGCACTCTGCCACCGAGCTGTACTCACTCCCCTGCCCTGCACCCCTTGATTTATGAGTCTGCTGTGCGGCGAGCAGTACGAACTCAGACTTGGTAACATTTGCCTCCACCACCAGCTCGTGACCTTTTGGAGCACAGGGTCCACGTCTGACCTGGGTGCGTGTGTGTGTCTAATCGTCGCTCAAGACCTGGGCGGCAGCTGTTTCTCAATACATGGCTGTAAACTAACAACTCGTTTCTGGCCCGGACTTGTCTGACAAGAGTAACAGGTTGTCCTGGCAAACTCACCTGAGCCTCATGTCAATGAAAAAGCTTGCCAGCCTATCAGTAAACAAAGGACGCTGCGGCCATCAAGCCATCAGCTGCTACTGCCGCCCCCGACAGTGAGCAGAGGGAACTCAGGATGCGGACAAGCAGGCAGCCAGGCCTCCGCTGCCACCCCCAACGGGGTCCCCTGAGGAGACTCGGGGTGTGGAAGAACAGGACATTGGCCCTAGCCGGCTGGGGGTAGATCAAAGGAGTGATGTAAGTGAGCCCAGGCCTTTGCGCCTTCCTACACACAGACAAGCACTAAACTCCTTACCGTGAGCTGGCTGGTTTTCTTTAACGAACAGTAATGTTTTGATGTTCCAACTCCCTGATCTTTGCTGCAGAAGCTCCTATACATCCTGGCTTCTACTTTACCACTTAGGAACAGTCACTGAGAGCGGTCTGCAAGGCTGTGTCCGGGCTCAAGTCCTCAGGGCGCCTGCCAAACAGAGCACAACTCTCAACTTTTGGGTTGTGCATTTTATTTCAGTTGACTCTTACATCCCCCCACCTGCCACACACACGCCTAAAATCCCAGGTGGCCGTGTTTCTCCACCAACAACGACTGAGAAAGGATCAGGCTTTCTTTTCCACCCTTTTCTCTGCTATCTCTGGTCTGCGGGGCAGACCTGGCAGTGGTCCCTTCCTTCTGTCCCTTGCTGACACCACTCAGCTTTGCTCAGGGCCACGTGCCTTGCCTGGGTGACACCCTTGTCTTCCCAGCCTCCACTGGACACTGGCTGGCCAAGGAGGCCCAGCAGACGTCCGCAGGACACCAAGGAAAGTGACGTGCAAAGATGCCGCACCAGTAACTGCCCGTCTCAAGTTGCAAGAAGAAAGTAAACTTCTGTGTTTCAGTCATCAAGAAATTCTCTTTTTGTTACTTCTGCCTGAAATGGGTTCCTAACTTACACAAGCTACACCAGACGCTTTGTGAAGTAGCCCATCCACACTCCCGACACAGCAAAGCCAATGAACAGGTAGGAATGAACCTGATAATATGGGAGGGCAGAGGAAACAGTCTGAAAGTTAACAAGATTTGGCCATTCTTTTGATTATGGTTTAAAAACAACATATAATTTACCATCTCAACCATTTTGAAGGTTACCGTTTATCGTGTTAAGTATATTCACATCGTTGTGAAACAGATCTCTGAACTTTTCATCTTGCAAACCTGAAACTCTGTCCCCATTAAACACTAACTCCCCATGCTCCCCTCCCCCAGCCCCTGGCAACCCCCGTTCTACCTTCTGTCTCTACGATTTTGACTTCTCTAGGGACCTCACAGAGGTGGGATCACAGAGTATGTCTTTTTGTGACTGGCTTATTTCACTGAGCATACTGTCCTCCGGACTCACCCACGTTGCAGCATGCCAGGATTTCTTTCTGTTTTAAAGGCTGAATAATGTCCCGCTGTACGTATACAGTGCATATTCCACTGCAGGGAAAGTGCCGAGGTCTCATGCTTGGCCATGGTCAGGCCCAGACACAGCTGTCTTCAGATTATTGGATCACAGGGCTGGTGAAGCTTTGGTGGGAACAGGCTCCAGTGGTGATGTCCGTTGGTCCTCATCTTAGGACACTCAGTCAACAATTGCCAAATCTGCATCATTCCCATCAGCACCACCAGCGCCCCGTGCACAGAGGTGCACATGGTTTAGGCAGCGGCCGTTACCTCGGTCTTCCCAAAGGCTGGTGGGAAGGCAAGAGTGATGCTCCTTTTTGCAGATGAGAAAAATGAAGCTTATAGATATTCTCACTTAGCAAGCATACTCGAAGCGCAGAACTCTTTTTACTATACTGGTTTCTTCTCTATGAATATTTTAAAAATTGCTGACATCCGGTGACCCATCCTGGAACAACCGAGCTGAAAAAAGTAACCTAAAAGAAATGTTAAGCCACTGTATAGAAAGGTGCTGCTTTCTGTCTAGAAGCCGTAAAACTGGAAAGTGCCCAAAGAACAGACAATGAGGCAAGCATTAAGCCAGGGAGCAGGGTACTTTGCAGTTCAGAGAAATAAGTTCTGTGATGCCTCTGGGGAGATACAGAAATGTACTTCTTAACCAAGCAAAATTCAGGGGAGCCCAAGTTCGTAAATGAACACTGACCCCTGTCACGTGAAAACCGTTTCCACCGCACTGGCTGACTGCTCACGTGCGCTCACATCCATCCTTATCCTTGTCTTGCCATCCAGCTTTGCATTCAGCTGATGGTCAGTGGTCAGCAGTGGTGCAGCGCTGAAGCTGAGCAGAGAGGAGAGGCCGGGGTGTTTCCCCTCCTCCACCCTCTGTGGTCCCAGCTCCTGCCAGGAAACCTCTTCCTGCGGTTCTCTCTCCTGCCGGGCAACCCCAGCTCCTGGGTACCACCGGCTACTTAACACCTCCTTTCTCCCTAGGAATGGCAGTGGGCTCCTTCTGCGCTAGTCAGTAGTTACCGCACTGTCCCATTTGCCCTCCCAGCTCCTCCATCACCTGAGTAACCAGTTCCCTTGTTAAATTCTATCTGAGGAGTTTAGGTTTTCTGGCTGGACACAGGCTAATATCTACACTGATTGGTAAAAATTAGGCTTTTTTTTTTTCAGATAATAAAGATGATTTGTGCTCATTGTACAAAATGTGGAAAAATCCAGAAACATGTATAAATGAAATAAAGATCAGTCATAATCCTACGACCCAAATTCAACCACTGTCCCCATTCCTCACTTTTCTGAACACACGAGATTGGATCCTATATAATTTTATAAGCTGCTTTTTCAACTAACAGCATAGTACAGGATTTCCCCCTGCTGTTTATGGATTCCTTGTAAACACTGCTTTAAATGGCTATATAAAAAATATAACACATTGTATATATAACATACATCATCAGCTGAATGTTTACTTGACTACACAGTTTACTTGACTACACTATCATACATTCAGATGTTTTATAATTTCTTACTAATATGAATAATGCTATAGTTAAAATCTTTTTGTATATGGGCTTGTTTTTCTTTCCCCTGAATTAAAAATTGCTTCCTTAGCTAAAGTAAACCAAGGGTGTGAGCAACTTAAAGGTCTTAGTGCACACTGTCAAATTACATTCCACAAATATGGGACCCATATGTTCCCCAGAATCTCACGGGAGGACCTCGCCCAACACTATGTAACAGCACCTCCTGTTCCTAGGACTTACAGCTCTTTTTCTGGTAAGAGAACTGATCTTATGCATCACACAAAATGTCAAAAATCCAAGTGTGTCTAGGAAGACACGGGGCTCATTTCCTACATGCAGGCCTAGGAATATAGAAAAAAGCCATGTATCAGCTAGCTATTGCCATATAACAAATCACCCCCAGACTTAAGACAACATTCATTATTTCTTGTGAGTTTAGAAGTCAGTTGGGTGGTTCTGCTAATCTGGGCCAAGCTTGGCTGATCTTGGCTGCAGTCAGCTGGGATACCTTGGCCGGGATGACTTGATCTTCTGAGTTAGCCTGCCAGTAAATTGCTCTGTGTATCGCTTACATTGTTCCAACCAGTTGGCCCAGGTATGTCCTCATGGCAGTGACAGGATTCCAAGAGACAAAGGCACATTGATCAAGGGTTTGTCCCAGCTTCTGCTTCAATTAAGCCTTCATTACACTGGACAAAGTGGGTCACGTGGTCAAGCCTGTAGCCAGCATGGGACACCACTACCAAAGTGTATGAATATTGGGAATCAAGAAAAATTGGCAAGGGGCGGGGGAAGGATATAGCTCAGTGCTAATGCACATGCATAGCACACAGGAAGTCCTGGGTTCAATCCCCGGTGCCTCCTCTTAAAAAAAAAAAAAGAAAAAAAGAAATATATCTAATTACCTCCTCCTCCAAAAAAAAATTAAGGAAAAAAACAAGAAATACTGGGGCCATTATTGCAATTATTCAACTACAAGTTGCATCCTCAGCAGATGGGAGCATGATCTCCATGGCAACCAGCAGGGACTACTCCTGAGGCTCAGATGGGACAAGATGACCTCTCAGTGGAGGCTGCTGACTTGCCCCCAACACCTGACTTGGCACCACATTTCATCCCCAGGAGTGGAGGTGTAGCCTGGCGTTAGGAAGAGAGGACTCTGTGAATGGCCAACCTAGAGGAATGGGATCTAGAGACATTAAGCTGAGGTATGAAAATTAAAGAACGGTACAAGTCTCGCACACCTGGGTTTATAGACTAGCATTTGAACCCACTACAAACAAGAGAATCATGGCCTTCGGTGGACTGGAGGGAGGGCAACACGACACTGGAATACTGTGAAAAACTTTCCAGTGTTGGAGGGAAAAATTCCCCACTGCCTTGGAAGTGCCCGTTTGGAGCTCGCAAGACCCTTAAGTATCGACCAGCACAATCCCCTCATTTCACAGCCCAGGAGACAGAGCCCAGGAGCGCAGGTGACTGGTTTGAGGCCTCGCGGGGAGCCGATGCAGGGGGTGAGTGACCTGAGTTCTCTCTGCTGCGCAGGCTGCGGCTGGGGTTTGCTGCAAACACTCAAATTGCTTCTTAATTGGAGTCTCCTGCTTAATTAGCTGCTTCCTGAGCAGCCTGTGCTCCCTGTTTGGCAATCTAAATCAACACCATCTTCTCTAAATTGGCGTGACCTCACTCTTCTCAGCAGCTGCGCGCTGGGATCCGCTTCGTGGTTTTGCCCAGAAGGGCCGCTGGGAGGGGCTGGGGCAGGCAGGCAGCGTTCTCACTGCCATCCCGGCTCCAGGGAGCTGAGAGGACTTGGCCACCTCCCCACGAGGGTCAGGACCCGAAACAGGCCGACTGGGCTCAGTTCTGGGTTTGCCACTAGCTCCCCCGCCGTGTGATCTCGCCCAAATCTCTGTCCCTCTTGGGTCCTTGGTAGCTACCAAAGGTCTCCCCTGATTAGGGTTACCAGGTTCAGTCAATAAAAATTCAAGATGCTCATTTACATTTGGATTTCAGTAAACAACAAAGAATTTTTAAATGTAAGTGAGTCCGTGTAATATGGGACATACTTATACTAAATTTTTTTGGGTCATTTATCTGAAATTTAAATTTAACTAGGCATCTTGTATTTTATCTGACTCTACCCTAGATGGAAAATTCTTCTCCATTCTGCTCTATGGAGGCACCAGTACTCAGACTCAGAGCAGAGACTGGGGTTAAGGCCTGGGTGTAAATCCCATATCTGCCATCCGTTCCTGTGTGACCTTGGGCAAGTCACTTCACCTCTCTGAGCCTCAGTTTCCTGAATTGTAAAATGGCCATGTCAATCCCTCGCTGGTTCTCTCTGGAGACTGATGTGAGTGTAAATAAAAAATAATTAATTAAAACCCCTTTATAGACTGTAAAATGTGCTGCAAACTTGAACATTTAGTAAGAAGCTACTGTAGGTAACACGCCCTACAAACTATTTTGAGCAACAGAGATAACAATGCAATTAGGAAGACATTTGTGTAAGAAAAGGAAAGCCTGAGACTACCGAGTCTTCACCGAATCCTCCCCTAGGGGGAAATTCCAACACGAATCTGAATTATGACTGCAATGAACTGATAAGGAAGTAGCCGCTTTAGGGAAAATTAATCCGTGAGTCACACCTGGGCTTCATTCCAGAAAGAGAGAGAATAATTCCTTGCACAAACTTGGCTTTCAAATTCCAATTTCAGAGGAGACCTGACTAATCTGAGGTGATCAAATTAATCAATTTGGGTGGAATCTTTCCCATCTTCCCTTCAGGCCTCGGAGATGCCTCTGCTGTTAGGAAGAGCAGGTGTTCATTTCCACCTTCCAGAAGCCTAGACTGACAGGGTGACGTCGGTGGATCCGCCTGCCCAGCCCCCTCTTGTTAAAAGGACCTGTCTTAGCCACCCAGAATATGAGGGGACATACTGACGAATTCCACATTGATAAGGGATTTCTATCCAAGTTATGTAAAGAACTCCTACAAATCAGCAACAAGAAAAAAACTCTACTCAAAAATGAGCAAAGGACTTGAATAGATAGTTCTCCAGAGAAGATATATAAGCACATGACAAGATGTTCAATGTCACTGATCATCAGAGCAACTACACTAAGGTACTACTTCATACCCATTAGGATGGCTGGATGTACGCGCCCCGCTGATGCCTCGCACCATGGGACTCCCCACCTACATTTGAGACCCGGTAGCCATGCTTTACGGGTAGCCTGAGCGGGGCTTCAGGGGCAAGGGTCTCCCACACCCTCCCCCCCCTCAAGCTCACTCCTCTGGTGGCACTCAAGGCTCTCTCTGACTTGGCACCCCCAGCTCCTTAGCCCGGAACACCCCACCATGTGACACTCTCTCATCCCCGGGAAGCAGGCCCCCCACTTCCCTCCTCCTACTCCTCCTTCCCGACATGCCTTTCTGCTTGGCTCACTCCCATCTCTCACTCATTCACTGAGTATCTACAGGAAAAGAGCGCAACACTGCTCCTCAGAGACACGGCCGATTCCTGTCCGCCTCACTGGCACCTGCCTCGCTCTGACGGCCTGCAACGGCCCTTGGTCTGAATCAGGAGTAAAGAGCATCCTGTGATGTTTGGGGCAGCAGGGCTCCAGCCTGAGCCTACACTGCACTTGCCGTGGGGGTCAGAGTCCTCCAGGTGCATCCGATGATGAGGGCTGAGGAGGGGTCACTACATGGCCATTTTCAAGCCTTAAAGCTACACATGGGCCTTCTCTGACCTCCAGTTTCCACGTGCATAAAGGGCAGATGGTCCATCAACAGATGACTAGATAAATCAGTTGTGGTATAAATATACAATGGAATACTACTCAGCCATAAAAAAGAATAAAATAATGCCATTTGCAGCAATATGGATGGACCTGGAGATTATCATACTAAGTGAAGTAAGTCAGAGAAAGACAAATACCACACGATATCACTTCCATGTGGAATCTTAAAACAAAATGACAAATGAACTTATTTACAAAACAGAAACAGACTCACAGATGTGGAAAACAAACTTATGGTTACCCAAGGAGGGAGGGATAAATTAGGAGTTTGCGATTAGCAGATATAAACTACTATATACAGAATAAAAAATAAAGCACAGGGAACTATATTCAATAGCTTATAATGACCTATACTGGAAAAGATTATGAAAAAGAATATATAAATGTGTAACTGAACCACTATGTTGTATACCAGAAACTAGCACAACATTATAAATCAACTCTACTTCAATTAAAAGGAAAAAAATGTGGATGAAAATAATAATGCCTGCCTCACAGAGCTACTATGAGACTGAAGGACATAATTTGTCCATGACTACTATACCCATGTTACCACTTACACGCAGGAGTTACATACACATTTAACTTGCAGCAAATCAAACATGAGAGAAAGAGAGAGCGCTTACTAACCCCTAACCCTTTCCTAGTTCCCACCCCAAAGGGGCTCCACCAGCGATCAAAGCTGCTGCGGAAAAGTGGAGACATTTTGCGTTGGGACCAAACTGCCTCCTGGGCACAAAGTGATCAAGATCTCGGCCCGTTCACTTTTGAGATTCCACTGTTGTAAGCCTGTCCGACAGGCTGCGGTGTTCCTGACTGAAGACCCCTTGCAAGAGTACACACGTAGAGCCACCAACCGAGAAATCACCTCTGGGGCATATGGACTTAACACCAGGCTTGTTGTGTGGAGGGGAGAGGAGCATGTATTGAACCAGTGCTAGGAATCCCGGGATGGGGGGCATGATCTGGGGACAATGGCTGAACACGAGATTATGAACCCAAGCCTTAAACAGTGTGAGATGGCGCTGTGGCCAGAGCAGCCAGGACGAGGGCAGCCAGTGCACAGGGCAACATTGCACATCAGAAATACCGTGTGGCAGGGATGGAAGTAATCTCAACCAAATCAGGCCCTGAAATAGGCTTGGTCAGGTTCTCTTTTCAAGAGTGTCTTTGGTGGGGAGGGTATAGCTCAAGTGGTAGAGCGCATGCTTAGCAGGCTCAAATCTTGGATTCAATCCCCAGTACCTCCTCTAAAAATAAGTAAAGAAACCTAATAACCTCCTCCCCCACCAAAAAACAAAATAAAAAGAGTGCCCTTGAATTGCTGGACAGAGTAACCCCTCAAAACTTTCCAAAAATTCAGGAAGAGAAATAACTAGTATGTGCAGGCTCAAGTCTGTTTTAATTTGAAAAATTAGAGGTGAACTGCATTCGTGCCCTCAAACTGCTAAATAAAGCACAAGCTACCTTTCATTTTGTTGTTAAATCATCTTTTAAATGAATTTCTCCCCTTTAGTTACAGTCCCTACCTGAGGTTTCTCTTTTCCTTTTCTGGTTTGCGCCTAGATCTGCAGCTGTGACTGCAAAATCATGGGCTTAATTATTGGGATGAGGCTTAATTACCTCTCACTTAAAATGGAAAGGGGAAACTAGGCCAGGTGCATCTAAGATAATTAATTCCAATTTGTTTCCCAGCCTCAGCATCCATCCAGGACTGCCAAGCTGATCACTTTGTCAATACTCCTGAATTCCCTCTAATCATGGACCAGTTTCCCACAAAGCCTCAGTTGTGCTGGAACTCTGTGCAGGGGGAGGGAAACTCAAGACTGGGGGCTGGCAGAGAGGTGATGCCCTCTAGGGACTCTCATCTGTGTTGTTCCCCATATCAGAACCCTCCTCTTTACTTATTGTCCTCTCAATACCCATCCTTCCTGTTATAGCATCCTTTCAATTGATTGGGATAAAAACTTGGCTGCTATAACCAGAAATAACAGCAAGCTTAAAACAGCTAGAATTTTATTTCTCTCTCATAAAAGTCAGTGTGTGTAATCCAAGACAGGTAATCCAACTCTATGCATGGCTCTTTGGGTCTAAAGCAACTGCCCCACATATATACAGAAGAATCTCTAATTTGAAAAGACATATGCACCCCAATGTTACAGCAGCACTGTTTACAATAGCCGAGATGTGGAAGCAACCTAAATGTCCATTGACACATGACTGGATAAAGAAGCTGTGGTATATATTTATATGATGGAATACTACTCAGCCATGAAAAATAATGAAATAATGCCATTTGCAGCAACATGGATGAACCTGGAGATCATCGTACTAAGTGAAGTAAGACAGAAAGAGAAATACCATATGATATCACTTGTATGTAGACTCCAAAAAATAAAAATAAAAATGACACAAAGGAACTTACCTACAAAACAGACTCACAGACTAGAAAACAAACTTACAATTACTAAAGGGGGTAAGAGGGTGGGGAGGGATAAATGCGGAGTCTGGGGTTAACAGATGGGACACACTAACTGCTATATACACAACAGGTAGGCAACAGGTCCTCCTGCACAGCACCGAGAGCTGCATTCCACGCCTGTGACAACCCACAATGACAGAGTGTGAACAGGACTATACATGTGTGTATAACTGGATCACTTCGCTGTACACCAGAGACTACCACAACATTATAAGTCAACTATACTTCAATTAAAAAAAATTTAAACAAATGAAAGACTGCCCAGCTCCCACCAACTTACCCCCTGCCCGCTCTGCACAAAAGGATAGAAAGAAGTGAAAGTGACTCAGCCCGGAAGCCGCCGGAGCCTCTGCCTTTACCCTATTGGTCTGGAGCAGTGCATGTGACTCTGCTTACACCCTATTGGCCAGAAGCTCGTCACATGACTTCTGCTGCAAGGGAGTCTGGGAAATGCGTTCAGCGGGGCCGCCTTCGGGCGGGAGGTCGGGGAGGTCGGGGAGGTCGGGGAGGTCGGGGAGGGCTGGGGGGATCCAGGGCAGGCGTGTGTGGAGCCGATGCTGCGGCCGGAGGACGAGAGCCACGTGCTCCGTTGCAGGGTGGGCCCCCAGGGAACGTGTGTGAGGGAGAGGGGTGCCGTGGAGCAGCCTGGGGAGGGGCTGTCAGGGGTTGAGGTGGGGGCGACTGGGCGCGGGAGCAGCGTAGCGGCCGCGCGGTTGCAGGGAGGCCTCGGGGCGTGGGGTGGGGGAGCTGGTGGTGGAGGTCGCTCCGGAGCTGGGATGGCGCCTCGGAGACGGGCCAAGTTGAAGGGGGTGGGGGTGGAAGGACACCAGCGCGCTTTTGTAGACACCCCTCCGGCCCCCGTCTTTGGATGTGCTGCCCCCCAGAAAGGAGGGCCCACTTGGGCCAACGCAGCCCTCCGCCGCCTCCATCCAGGACAGCGCAGGGAGGGAGGGACCCAGCTGAGCTGTCAGCGGGCGGGCGTTCTGGAGGCGAGGGAGACGCAGCTCAGCACAGGAGGGGCCTTCTGGGAAGGGACCTAGAGCGTCCATTAGGTCCTCCTGCTCCTCCCACCAGCCCAGTCAGGGGAGCGCAGAGAGGCCTGGGAGGTAGGTTCGGCCAAGCCAGCTCTGTCACCCAGGGTTGGTTCCTTCAGCAGGGAGCTATAGTCATGTGTGGTTGGAGGCCGTACTGACTGTCCTGAAATGCGGACATGGGGAGTGGCCCACTCTTGCAGCAGAACCTCTGGTAAAGGTCCCACTGCCCGAACCCCTACCACCAGCACCATGGGTTTCAGCGTATGTGGCCAGCGTGTTCGTCCAGGCTCCCAGTCATCCCGGAGCCCCTAGTATCCTTCCAATAAGCCCCTCTTTTGGGTTAAGTGAGCCAGAGCTGGTATTTGGTCTTTGCAACCCCAAAGCCCACCCAATTCGGTGCATTTTTGAGATGGTTCGGAAGCAGAGTGTCAGAGTGTGATAGGTTTTGAGCCCACTGTGGAGCTCGGTGAGTAGGGTGTAAGCAAGAAGCAGTTTTATTCTTTCTCAGACCACGCCTTTCCAACATGCTCTGGGGACATGTGCCCTGCACCCTTTGTGTGGATTTCATGGGTTTTGGTTGCTTTCTTGTTTAAAAATTCCAAACTCTGCCCAGTCCACTAATCGTATACATCTCCAGCCCTTTCTGCTGAGGTTGCCCTACCTTGGTAGGAAACTGTGTTGGGTAAGGTCTTTCTAATGACGGCCCAGGCCTGGCCCCTTCCCAGGAATCCACATATTGGTCCAAAGGGGACCCACTTTGCTTTAGCCGAGAAGGGCAGGCCCTCCTAACAAGACCAGTCTCTTTGCACTGCCCCCAGGCAGAGTAATCAGAGCTTCACCTCTCCTGTAGGTGAGTAGTGGAGTACCAGTGCCCTTCGGGGTAGTTTGCCCCAAACCATCAGGGTGCATCCTGCTTCTACTTTGTGAGGCCCCGGGGGCCACGGGGTGCAGCCTTGCCTTGGGATCAAGGGAGTGAGTTTGCAGGCAGGAAGTGGTTTGCACCCAGGTATTCCTCACTCATAGGTAAGCAGGAAGCAGGTCACTAGGAAAGATCAAAAAAAAAAAAAAAAGAAAGAAAAGAAAGAAAGGGAGCATCTGAAATGGACCTAACGCAGCATTTGACCTTGGCCTCTCATTGTGCATGTGGAAGAACTGAGGCCCAGAGAAGCGCAGTGACTTATGGGGTGCAACACAGCACAGGAGCAGGGAACGAAAGGAAGCCATACCGGTCTCTGAGGCTCCGGGCATGCTACTGTGCACTGCCCCACCTGCTCTTGCCGGGCTCCAAGTAAATCACACCCTTTCAGCTCATCGGGATTTGTGAGACTGGCTTTTTGGTAACGTATCCGCTCCCCATGAAGAGTCAGACTGAAATGTCTCCACTGCGGTAGTCACAGGATACGGTATCGAGTGGTCCACCTTTAAGTCCCAGATTCTTCGTCTACCTGACGTGTGATTCTAGGAGTTACTTGGTCTCTCTCAGGCTCTGTTTTCTCATCTATTAAATGGAGATAATTATCCCTGCCTTACCAGACTCGGAGGCTCAAGTTCCCTCTTTCCGCACATACCCTGCGGAAGTCCTGGGCTAGCTGCTGGGGTTGCAGAAATGAGCAACAGCAGCACAAACCCAGACTACTCCTGCCATCAAGGAACATATGTTCTAGGTGGGAGAGACACACAGAAGACACTAAGGAAATACGTAAACAAGCCGTTACTGCTGTGGAAAAGATGAGACGGGGTAATGTGGTGAAGTCTGAGACAGAGGTGGGGGGTCACTTTGTCCTGCGAGACCAGGGAGAAGGCGATGTCTGAACTGGGACCAGAATGATGAGCAGGAATGAATAGGCAAGATGCGGGCTGGGGAAGAGAATTATTGAAATGAGGGGCGGGCACAGAAGTCCTTTGCAGGCTGTATAAGGTGGCCCCAAAGGCCTGCAGCTGTCGTTCTGGGGCAGCTGAAGGATCGCATGACCAAGAGGAAGGCCAAGGTTGGCGCTCTGATCTTGGAGCAAGGCCTTCGGCTGTGAAATGTGCTCCTCTGTGAAACGGAAGTTAAGATCTGGGAAAGAAGCGTGTTGGGGAGGGGAAATTTCCCCTCTACCCGCCATGAGTTCTTGTGGCTGGACTAATAATAAAACGGACACAAGACACATTAACAGGAGAAAAATAAGCACGTCCCATTCATACACAGGGAGCTCTCATGGAAATGGGACCTGGGAAGTGGCCAGAGTAGGCAACTTTTATACTTTTTAGGGAAAACAATACATTTGAGAGGAATTGACAGGACAAAGAAATAGATTTGGGTACTTAACTTGTAAGGAATTTGAGCTAAGTTTGGGCTTGGGTAGTAAATTAGTAAGGAAGTGGTAAGGTTTTTGTACGCAGCCCTCCTGGCCCTGAATTCCTTGTCTCTGGTGATCAGGGTGCCTCTGTACCTCCTGGTGCAGGGAGCACACCTTTCACCTGGAGGTTTATGTCCTGCTTTCAGGGAGACAGAGACAGGGGTCAGTGTGTCCCTCTTGCATCAGCCTTTTCTTCAGTAACTTTAATTTAAGATAATCAATATGCCATTGGGGCCTACTTTGAGGTGGCCTGCTTTGGGCCCCAACTAGTTCAACCTCAGAGAGGTTAAGATAACCTGGAAAGGTCCCACAGCTTCAAGCCCAAGCGTGGTGAATCTTACAAAATTAGCCCCAATCTTCCACTGGCCTCAATATCTACCTGTTTTTTTAAAATTTTGTGTAAAATGCACATAACATACCATCTTAACTATTGTTCATCGTACAGTTTAGTAGTGTTAGTTACCCTCACTTTGTTGTGCAGTCAACCTCCAGAACTCTTCACCTTGTGAAACTGAAACTGTCCCCAGTAAACACCTTTCCATCTCCCCGCCTCCAACCCTTGGTGACCACCATTCTACTTCCTGCCTCTATGGATTTGACTCCTCTAGGGACCCCATGTAAGCAGAATTATAAAATATTTGTCCTTTTGTGACTGGCTTATTTCACTTACTGTGCTCAGGTTTCATCTGTGTTGTAATGTGTCAGGAAGAAATTCCTCCCTTTTTAAGGCTGAATAATATTCCACTGTATGTACAGAGCTCACTTTGCTTATCCATCAGTCCATCAGTGGACACTTGGGTTGCTTTCCACCTTCTGGCTTTTGTGAATGGTGCTGCCATGAACGCGGATGTGCAGGTCTCTCTTCAAGACCCTGCTTTCACTCGTTTTCTGTATGTGCCCTGAAGTGGAGTTGCAGGATCATATATTACTTCTATTTTTAACTTTCTGAGGAACCACCATCCTGTTTTGCTCAGCAGCTGCCCCCTTTCACATTTCCACGGACCCTGCACAAGGGTCCTAGTGTCCCCACGTCCTAGCCAGTGCCCGTTACTTTCTGTTGTTTTGGTGGGAGCTGTCGTGATGGGTGTGAGGTGGTATCTCCTTGTAGTTTTGCTATGCATTTCCCGAACATCCCTGCCTTTAGCAGGGTGACCAGGCAGATCTTCCCATCACGAGGTGGAGTCTGTGGTGGTGTACACTCTGCTTCGGTCGCTACAGCACCCCTGGAGTGAGGCTGTACCAGCTGCCAGCCTGGGCCAAGAGGAGGCCCTCACACCTCCACCCTCTTGCATGAACAAGCCCAGGCTGTTCTGCTGGAGGATGACAGACATGCGGCCCAGTTACTTCTGTCACCCCAGCCAGTGGCTGGCCGGCTGCTGGGCACATGTGAGGCCAGCCCAGCTGATGCCTGTGGACTGTAGCTCGGACCAGCCAGGCCTGACTCGGATCAGAACCACCCTGCTGACCCACAGAGGCGTGAAGGATAATAAGTGATCGTGTTTTCAGCCGCTGAGTTTGGGGTTGGCTAGACATGAAAGTCTCTCACTGGCCCCACAGCTTTCATTCCCCACGTTCCTTGGGCTCCTGATTGAGGACAGAGCAGGTGAAACCCTCACCTAATTCCTGGAAGAAAGCAGACCACCCTCTCCTGGCATCTAGGATGCAGGTGGAATGTGTCTCTTGGAACCCTAACCTGCTCTTCCCCCCGGTTTTGTTGCGATGTAGTTGACATGCTCCAGGGCTGGCTCACTTGTGTGGCAACAACACCACCATGGCAGGTTTAGCTCACATCCAGCATCTCAACTAGATGCAACTAAAAGAAACGGAATAACCTACAGTGGAAAAGAATGTAGGTACATGTGTCTAACTGAATCGCTGTGCTGTACACCGGAAACTGACTCAACATTGTAAATCAACTACACTTCAGTAAAAAAAATTTTTAAAAAAAGGAAAGAAATGGGAAGAATTCTCCTTGTAGTGAGAACTCTTAGGAGTTACTCTCTTAATACCTTTATACCGTACGGCCGTGGTAACCGTGGTCGTGTTGTGCGTGACATCCATAGGACTTACTTATCTTAAAACTCGAAGTTCGTGCCTTTTGAGTACTTTCCTCCAGTTCCCCCCTCCTCCCTTCCCCTCTGGTAACCACAAATCTGATCTCTTTTTCTGTAAGTTTGTTTTTGTTTTGTTTGGTGGTAGATTTCACATGTAAGTGAGACCATATGGTATTTGTCTTCCTCTGTCTGACTTACTTCACTCAGCACAATGCCGAGTGCACCTCACGGTCCACCCATGATGTCACACACGGCAGGATTTCCTCTTTTTTTAGGTGAACAGTAATCCATTGTGTATGTATGTACATAGACTGCGTCTTCTTTATCCGTTCATCCGGCGATGGGCCCTTATGTTGCTTCCATAACTTGGCTGCTGGAAATAATGCTGCTGTGAACATGAGGGTGCGGATATTTTCAAGTCAGTTTTCATTTCCTTTGGACGTATTCCCAGAAGAGGGATTACTGGATCTTATGGCCGTTTTATTTTTAATTTTTTTAGGAACATCCATACTGGTTTCCACAGTGGCTGCGCCCACTTGCAGCCCCGCTGACCGTGCACAGGGCTCCCTTTTCTCCACGTCCTCACCAGTGTTTCTTACTTCTTCTTGATGATGGCCATCCTAGCAGATGTGAGGTGGTATCTCACTGGTTTTGATTGCGTTTCCCTGATAACTAGTGATGCTGAGCATCTTCTCACGTACCTGTTGACCACTCATATATCTTCTTTGAAAAAATGTCTTTGTGGGTCATTTACCCATTTTTAAATTGGATTATTTGGGTTTTGGTTTTTTTGCTGTTGAATTATATGAGTTGCTTATACGTTTTGGATGTTAGCCTATGTCTGATAAGGGATCTTTTTTTTTTTTTTTTTTGCTGTGCAGATGGTTTTTAGTTTGATGGAGTCTCACTTGATCATTTTTTATTTTGCTGGGAACAGAGGCTGAAGGTGAGGGGGCATGTGAAAAGGCTCAAGCAGGTGAGGGACATGGTCAGACACGTGTTTTAAGCAGATCACTGGGTTGACAGGGCCCCCCCACCTCTCCCCACCCCTTCATTGTCTTCCCAGGTGGCGTCAGGTCTTGGCCCTGACTGCCCCCTCCCTGCCAGGCCCTTGGCACACTCTGCTGATCACCCACTCCATGCTGGCGGCTTGGGGAGGGCCCCCGGGGGCCAGCACAGGGCCTGGGACAGATGACCAAGGCCTTACCTGCCTTCCCACCTCGCAGACCTTGGGCAGGCGGTCCAGCGGTTCTGCACTTGTGTTTTCTCATCTGTAGAGTGGGAAGGGTACCAGCAGCTGTTTCACCAGATGCGGAGAGGGTCCAGGGATGGTTGTAGAAGGGAGACAGTGACCAGGGCTATGCTGGGCGTCCGCACAGGTTTAACTGATGCATTATTAAAATTAAGTTTGAAATGTGAAAAACTGTATTTTAATTCAGGTGTGATACTCAGACCTTAAGTACAGATGCAGGCACTCCTGCACCATGTTGGGGTGTGGAGACACCCCTTCACAAGCCAGCCGTCCTTTTCCAGTTAATGTCCCTCCCCACTAGAGGCCGCCACTGCTCTGCTTTCTAACAGGTTGGAGCCCTTGTGCCTGTTCCTTGACTTGGAGTCAGTGGAATCACACTGTACGCCCTGTTTCCGCGGCTGACTACATTTCATTCAGCGTTATGCCCGTGGCGTACGTTTGTGTCTTCACATGCGCCAGTAGTTCGCTCTGTCTCACTGCGGGCTGGCCGCCGCTTCAGGAGCATTCAGGCATCCTCCTGCATTCGGGCGACTCCAGTCTGGAGCTGTCATGCATGAGGCTCCCATGAACATTTGTGTACAAGGGTTCTGGGTGGACATATCATTGTACTTGGATGAATACCCAGCTGGACTTGCTGGATCACAGAGTTTGTTTAATTTTACGAGAAATGGCCAAACAGCTCTCCAAGCAGATGAACCACTTCAGACCCCCACCAGCAGTGTCAGACTTCCGCCATCCGCAGCCTTGGGGACACTTGGGGTTGTCACTGTTCCAGCTGTCGTGGTGGCTGGGACATCGTGTCTGATTGTGGTATTGGCTTGTATTTCTCTGATGACCCATGATGCTGGGCACTTTTCCATGTATTTATTGACCATTTGTGTGTCTTCTATGAAGTGTGTTCATTTTTTCCTACTTTTTAAAAAAATTGGACTCTGTCTTTTCGGTATTTATTTTTTTGGGTTGTTTTTATATTCCGGAAATTCTGGAAACGATTCCCTTGTCAGATGTAAGTATTGTGAATATTTCCTGTCAGTTTCTGTCTTGCTGATTTTTTTTTCACTTTTAAAAACAGCTTTGGGGTATAATTGACTTTTAGTAAATGACACAGTTAAAGCGTACAATGTGATAAAATTTGACATATATACACTGTGAAAACCAAAGCCACAGCCAAGGTACTGAACACACCCATTGCCCCCCGGCAGTTTCCTCGTGCCGCTTTTTGCCCCCTCCTGATTCCTCTGTGGCTGACGTGGCTCACTGTTAAGCAGGTTGCTAGCCGTGTTCATTTCGTGGACGCACTTTGTTAGTTTTCTTCCTGCTTTACTGAAAGCTGTTCTCATGAGTGGGTGTTGAATATTCTCAAGTGCCTTTTCTGTCTTAATGAGCTGGCCATATGACTTCCCCCTTTTATGTCCTTAATGTGATGATATACACAGATTGAGTTTTTATATTTTACTTATTTTTTCTTTTATTGTTTTTGTTTTGGGGGGAGGCAATTAGGTTTATTTACTTGTTTATTTTAAGGGAGGTACTGGGGATTGAACTCAGGACCTCGTGTGTGCTAAGCACACCCTTTCCCACTGAGCTGTACCCTCCTTCCCATACTGATTGAGTTTTGAAAGTTAAACCAAACTTACATTTCTGGGATGAGCCTTCCTTGGTCATGACGTATGACAGTTTTGTGTATCATTGGATTCTCTGTTCTAATACTTTATTAAGAATTGCTTTGTTTAAGATAGATATTGATCTGTAATTTTCCCTGCTTTGTCTGGAGTCAGAGTCTGGCATCAGGGTTGTGTTGGCCACTAGGAAGAGCAGGGAAGCACCCTCACCTCTGTGTTCTGGAAGAGACGGTGTAAATGAGTGTGATTCCTCCATGAACGTTTGGCAGGACAGCCCCAGAGAAGCCTTTCTGACCATGAACGTTTGGCAGGACAGCCCCAGAGAAGCCTTTCTGACCATGAACGTTTGGCAGGACAGCCCCAGAGAAGCCTTTCTGACCATGAACGTTTGGCAGGACAGCCCCAGAGAAGCTTTTCTGACCGGGGCTTTTCTCTGTGGGAAAGTTTTTTTAATTACAAATTTAATTTTTTTTAACAGTTTAAAGATCATTCAGATGTTAAAATTTCTTTTTGTGTCCATTTCAGTAACTTGTGATTTTCAAGGAATTTGTTAGTTTCATCTAGGTTGTCAAATTTATTAGCATGACGTTGTTCATAATGTTGACTATTTTAACACTTCGTTTCAGTAGACGAAAAAGTAAATGAAACATCAGTAAGGATAGAGAATATTTAAACGAGACTATCAACAAACTGTCCTAACTGATATTTATAGACTATGACAGCGAACATTTGCAGAACACACATTCTTTTCAAGTAGTCATGAAATATTCACTGCATATAGTCCACATGCTGGACTATAAAAGAACTCTCAAAAATCATGTTAAATTAGGTGTTAATAAAGATAAGCTACTTTCCACACCCATTAGGATGGATACTATTTTTAAAAGCTCAGAAAGTAACAAGTGTTGGCAAGGACGTAGAGAAATTGGAACTTTCGTGCATTGCTGGTGGGAATGTAAAATGGTGCAGCCACTGTGAAAAACAGGATGGCCGTTCCTCAAAAAATAGAACATAGAATTACCATATGACCTGGCAAGTCCACTTCTGGGCATGTACCCAAAACAATTGAAAGCAAGGTCTCAAAGAGGTATTTTTCCACCTCTGTGCACAGTAGTACTGTTCACAGCAGCCAGAAGATGGAAGCAGCCCAGGTGTCCAGCAACAGATGATGGATAAACTAAATGTAGTCTCTCCAGGCAGCGGAATACTGTTCAGCCTGTAAAAGGAAGGAAGCTCTGCCACTTGCTGCAACACGGATGAACCTTGAGGACGCCACGCTCAGTAAAGTAAGCCCGTCCCAAAGAGATGCATACGTGTAATTCTCCCTATAGGTGGTGCCTAGAGGAGTCAAATTCCTAGAGACAGAAAGTAGGATGGTGGGGGCCGGGGGCTGGGAGAGGGGGGGTTAGTGCTTGATGGGGACAGAGTTTCTGTTTGGAAGATGCAGTCGTTCGTTCTGGGGACGGATGGTGGTGATGGTGGTGATGGCTGCACAACAGTGTGAGTGGACTTAGTGCCCCTGAACTGGGCACTTAAAGGTGGTTAAGAAGATGATACTTGTGACGTATCTTTACCACAAGTAACAATAAAAAGCTAACTAACCACAAAGTCTCAGAAATATTTGAAAGTCAAACAGTCCACTTTTGAAGAAGCCGTGAATAAAAAACTAGGTCATGAGGGAAGTTTGGGGATCTGCTGAGCTGAAGAGAGTGAAGCCAGCCGTTCCCAGTGTGAGCAAAACCTGGGAGCAGGGCTTGGAGGAGGTGAGTAGCTCTTGTGATGGTTGATTTTTACGTGTCCGAGCGACTGGGCCTCGGGGCACCCAGACGTTTGGTCAGTGTTGTTTGTGGGTGGGATTAGCACTTGAATCGGTGGACTAGGAAAAGTAAATTGCCCTCCCTGATGTGGGCCAGTCAGCTGAAGACCTGCAGAGAATGAAAGGGAACTTTGTCTGCCTGAAGTCATCCTCCGCCGAGCTGAGACGTCACCTCGGTCCTCTCCTGCCCTGGGACCAGAACTCAGCCCGTGGGTCCCTGGGTCTTGGCCTGCAGCATCGTCCCTCCTCCGTCCCCAGCTTGCAGACTGCAGAAATTGGGATTGTGCAAGCTGTTCCTGATAATAACCGTGTTTAGACACACGCACACACGTGTGTACACACGCCTGCAGGTCCTACTCTGTTTCTCTGGAGATCCCTGATTCATACAGCTCTGAAGAGCCCGGCAGAAAGGAGGGAAGGTGTGCGATCAGCTCTCAAGGGCAGGGAGGAGGCTGGGATGACGTGGTCCAGGCCCTGCAGCCAGGAGGGGAAGAGCCAGGCCTGGAGTGCAGACAGCCAGGCTCTGGAGTCTGGGCCTTGACCCTCCAGCCCAGCGATGTCTGTGCGTCTCCCCTTCCCCCCGAAGCCTGCGTCAAGCTTGCAGGGGAGCAGCAGAGGGGGAGAGGTGGAGGTCAGACCCTGAGGGGTACTCCCAGGGCAGAATTCAGGCCAGGGCATGGAGGGAAGGTACAGGAAGGCAGATTTGGGCTGACGTGGGGCAGAGGAGAAGCAGCTGGCTTGGATGGTGATGAGCCCTCTGCCCCTGGAGGTGCTTGGGGACCAAGTCCGACAGTTCCTTGTCTGCTGTCTCAGTCACAACCTCTCACACGTTCGAGCCAGGATTTAATAGACACTCTTCAAGGAGCGATCACATTCTATCTAATCTATCCTGTGTCGTTAAAAGATGATGACTATTCCCGAGTTGTAATTTTCTGGTCATTGGTCTAAAGACCGTGAAGAGACGTTACACAGGAATGTGACGTGTCTGAAAAGGAATAATGAAGTCAGCAAACAAAGTGCCCTTGCCCTCGGGTAGGTGGAGAGGGCGTTCTGACCTCACCTGGGTCCCAGCCCCCAAGCACAGGAACGGCGTGCATCCGGGCCAGGCTCCAGGTCAGGCTCCGCGGGGCCACGGGCGTGTCACCCTCCCTGCCTCTCCAGGTCTCAGTGTGCTCAGTGTCCGTAAGGTGGGAACGGTAACAAGAGAGTGCACTTGGGTCATTTTGTTGGGGGTGGGGATTAAGTTTATTTGTTTGTTTTTAATGGAGATATTGGGGATTGAACTCAGGACCTAATGCATGCTAAGCACACGCTCTTACCGCTGAGCTGTGCCCTCCCCTCTGCGCTTGGGCCCCTTGAAAACACTTTCCCGTTTGCTGTACCTAGTGCCCTTTTTTTTTTTTTTTTTTTTCTGAGGATGAAAAGATCCCAGGTGAAAATGGCGTGTGAAAAGTCAAAAGCTGAGGTGCACCTGGAGCCAGACTTCCTCCTGCCCTGGAGGAAAAGAACCTGATTTTTAAAGTCCCAGTTTCTCAGGATGCTGGCCCTTTGGCTTCCAAGCTCAGCCCACTTTTGCTGAAAGACACACCCAGTTCTGGGGCAGGCAGGCATCTCATCCCACCTCAGGGGTCAGAAACTGGCGTTTGAGAACAACAGAACACTTCCCAACAGCTCCTGGCCACGCTTTTGAGTTTTGGGGGATGACTGATACCCTTGCGTGGGCGTGTCCCTGAGCCGACCTGAGCACAATCAGAGTGCGACTAATCAGTGCAGAAGAAACACAGATGGATCCAGTTCCTGTTTGCATGGACACCACACTCAGAGTGAGAACAAAAACAGGACGTGAGTTCTAATTTAAAAATACATATATATGTCATTGAGAATACTTTTAGCAGTGGCCTGGATGTTAGGAGAACTGGGTTTTACTTCTTACTCTGCCCGCCAAGTGGTCATGTGACCTTTTGAGAAGCCACTTGCCTTGCTCAGTTTCCAGATCTGTGAAATGGGCTTGGTTTCACTTACCTGCTCTGAAATAACAGAAAATGTATATACTGACGTCTGCCCTCAGTTCCTGGCGCAGAGCTCCCCAAACCCTTTCAGTTTCCTAAGTGATAGAAGAAGGAGGAGCATCTTTTGTTCTAGTGTTTGGCTCCTGACCCCAGTTCCTCACAGAGCTCTCAAATCCCTTGGAATTTCCTGGGTGCTAGGAGTGTGTTTTGGTCTAAAGACCTGATGCTTGGGGGACTCCTGCATGGGGGCTGGTTGTCAGGAAGACCAAGCTGTGATTAGAATCTGGGAATTCTCAGCCCCTCCCTCTCACCTCTGGGCAGGGAAGGGGCTGGGGATTGACTTAATGGTCAGTCATGCCTACGTAATGAAGTTTGCATAAAAATCCCCAAAGGATGGGGTTCACATAGTTCCAGGTTGGCAAACACATCCACGTCCCAGGAGGATGGCACACCCACCTCCACGGGGACAGGACCCCCCCCCCAGACCTCACGGTCGGGATCACTTTGTCTGGTTCTTCCTCTGTATCCTTTATAACACCCTTTCTAATAAATCGGCGGTGTAAGTAATTGTTTCCTGGAGTTCTGTGAGCCATTCTAACACATTATCGAACCGCAGGAGGAACCTCAGTTTAGACGTGGTCCTTCAGAAGTATAGGTGACAAACAGAACTCAAACCCCTTAAATTCTGGGACCTGAAGTGCTCTCTCTAGGCCTGGAGTGTAAGTGACACATGATATTTGTATTTCTGTGTCTCACTTACTTAACATGATCATCGCTAGGTCTGTCCATGTTGCAGCAAATGGCATCATTTCATTCCTTTTTGTGGCTGCATAGTATTCCATTGTATACATATACCACAGCTTCTTTATCCAATCATCTGTCAATGGACATTTACGTTGTTTCATAGTTACATGTTCATTTATAACATGGAGTTCCTCACAGCGTCTAATGCACACATCTGGGACAAAGATTCAGTTAATAACACATGTGGCATGTTTACGACGGTGCTTAGAACAGCCTGTATTCAAGTATTAATTCCACCAGGAGCCCCTGACTCATCATGAGACAAAAGCACCTACTCAGATTTCTTCAATTTGAATTGTTTGCCAATATTTAAAAATCAGGGTATTTTATATAAAATCTAGATTTGTCATTTCTTTTGGAAAATCAGAAGCCCTGGCAACACTGGACTCAGAGTTCCCATGGTAATCAGTGATATGCTGGAGATGAGTGGAGGCCATCTCTTACAAGAAGGATTTGCAACCTCTACAGTTTGCCACAGTCTCCGCCACTCCCTATCGTGACTCCCTGCCAGCTTTATGTTACACATAAATAAAACTCACACGCAGGAAACAAAATCCATTTTAGGAAACTCATTTCACACACAGTCGTGCCCACACAGGAATCAAGAGGAACTTTAGGTTTTTCCAAAACTTTCCTTCAAGGTCCCTGAAGGGGAAGCCATGGCTGTTCTGTCAACCTTGCTGTAGCCTTCAGGTTGCCTGTCCCCCACCTGAGACTCCTGTCAGAAGGTGGGTGACTCTCCAGGAGATACCCCAGTCTCCCTGCCTGCCCGTGGAGCAGGTTTAATCACGTAAGAGACCAGCCAGGTGTGTTTAGCTGAACTGCAGACCACATCACAACATTTACATCATAAAGGTACAGTTAGACTGTGGTAAACTGGAGTGTCCCTTAAGTCACAACCTGGCTTGACCGGATAATTTAGGTTCTGACGTTTTGCATCCATTAGAAACTTAAATGAGCTCAAAATTTAATTAATTGGGGGGCGTTGTCTTTTCTGCCATTTTTACCCCATAGGCCCTGAACACTTCTTACAGTACTGAGAAAGGCAGTGTCCGGGAGGGGAAGTTTCCCCTCTCCCCCTCAGCGTTCCTGTGGCTGGGCTAACAATAAAGTCAACACAAGGCACATGAACAGGAGAAAAAGAAGCAAATTTTAATTCGTACTCCAGGAGGTCTCATAGAAATGGGATCTAAGAAGTGGCCAAAAGAGGCAGCTTTTATATTTTTTGGATAAAGAAATGGTAAATTTGTGAGGAACTGACAGGACAGAGGAGCTGAGGCTTTGGGTGCTTAATTAGGGAAGAATCTAAACGGAGTTTGGGTTTGGGGTGGTAAGTTACAGAAGTAGCAGGTTTGATTATACAGACTCTTGGCCCTGAACACCCTGTTTCTGGCAGTAAGGGTGTCCTGCCTCCTGAGAGATTTATGTCTTGCTCTCGGGGAGACAGGGAGGAGGGTCAGAGTGTCCCTCTGTGTCAGCTATTCCTTAAGTAACTTTAATTCAAAATAACCAGTATGCCACTGAGGCATATTTGAGGGCGGCCTGCCCTGGGCCCCGACAGCAGAGAGCACCCTTATTTGAGACTCCTTAGTTCCTCTTCTACCATTATTATCTCGGGAAAAAAGATAAGTTGGGTGAGAATGAATCCAAACTCTCCACCAGCTGAAAATTAGAATTACTGGAATATGGTGTTCGAGTCTGTCTGTGGAGAGCTGAAGAAATAAGTCCGAAAAGAGTCACAGATCAATGAACAGTTCCCAGAAGAGAAAATCCAAATGGCCAACCCACGTGAGAGGATCTGTGCACCCTTTTCAATAACCAGGGAAATGCATATTAAAACAGCAACACGCTGTCTTTTCTCACGGATCAGATCAGCACAACTTTCCTGTATCAAGTCTGAGCGAAGGTGGAGGAAACGAGCTCTCATGCTGCTGGTGGAAGTGTAAATTGCTTCAGCCAATCCGGGGAGCTTTTTGGATGAGATGCCTGCAGGCCCTTGTTGGAAATCGTTGAGACCAGATGTGTTTCAGAACTTTTTGTTTCTGTTCGTTTGTTTGTGTGTTTTTTAGGTTTGAAAGGTAGAAGGTGTGGAAACCATTTTTACTTCACCACTTCCAGTGAGCTCAGAAGCAGCGCTTTGATTTCTCTGCAGTAGAATGTGAATATTCACACGAAAAGGGCTGATATAGACCTTAAATAGCCTCAACCCATAGGTTAGTTTTCAGGGTCAAAGGGTGTTGTTGCAAACCTATGGGAAAAAGTGGTTTTAGAGGGTTCTGGGGGGTTTTCGGAGTCATGGGGAGGGATCTTGGATCTGTGCTGAGTAAACCTGAACATGGGTGTCTTCTGTGACCTAGCAGTTCACGTCTAAGTCCATTCCTTAGAATGCGGGACTTGAACTTTTCTGAGCACAATCCCCAGTAAGAAACACAGTTCACCTGCAACCCAGCTCACATGTATTTGTATGAGTGAAACAGGAGCTTCATGAAACAGCGTCTGCCCTTCCCGCGGAGCGGGGTTGGGGGACGTCCTCTGATGTCTTCTACTTCCTGTTTCTCTCTTTGAGTCTTTAACACGTACTGGGCACAATTCTAAGCATTCTTTCCAATATTTCATTTTTTTTAAGTGGTTGGATTACAACAAAAGACAAGTAACCCAATTAAAAAATGGGCAAAGGACCTGAAGAGTCGTTTTTGTGAAGAAGATATACAAATGGCCAATAAAGACATGGGAAGATGTCCAGCATCGTCAGCCTCCAAGGAAATGTGGATGAAAACCACAGTACCACTGCACACCTCCTGGGTCGCTCACGTAATGGACGGACAGGCAGCACCAATGGCGGGGAGGATGTCGGCGGTCCGCCCTGTTAGGTTTAGTGTTTGGAGCCTGTGAATTAAACCAAGAAAGGGCAGATTAGCAAGGAAAAGGACAGTTTTATTCATGTATGTACATGGGGTTCACAGAAAAATGTGAACCTCTTAATAGCTAAAGACTTAATAGGGGAGACAAGGGGAAGAGCTCGTACAGGAAGAACAGCGGACGAGAAATAAGAAGGTTGTGACCATGTTTGTTTGAGCAGGTGCGAGGGGTCTGGTGCTCGGCCGTCTCCCTGTGGAACAGCGACCCACTGCAGGCGCGAGCTCTGAGCCTTCGGTGGGAAGCAGCGCCTGCTGGAACTTAATGGCATCCCTTCGTCTCATTGTGTTTATTTTATGGCTACTTCTATTTCGGCAGCTGATACTGGTTTTCTATTTACAGAGGTGACAGAGTTTCCTTCTTAAATACTTTGATTTAAAGACAGACAGGAACTCGCAGTACAGGTGGGAGCCAGATACTGTAAGGTTTTTCAGAGCCTTAGGAAATGAGACGTGTGGAGGGCGCCAACAGAAGTCGTTTCCCCGCCGTGTTTATTTATCAGGTAGACAGATCTGGGCTCCCTGCCACCCAGAGGGGCTCTGGGTCTGGGGCGGCACGGCCTGCTCAGGTCACGGCCCACTGTCTCCTTGAATCTCAGACAAAGTGCTTGATACCCAGAGAAGGGGGCACAGGAGGGTGGAAACAGAGCGCACAGGGAAGGCGGGCTCCGCTCCGACCCTGGGTCCCAGACAGGGCCCCTTACCAGGATGGCGGGCAACTGAAAATGGGGGAGGGGGCGGGGTTAAGGACAACATAAAGGGGAAAATCTCAAATGAGGAAATGTCCTATCTACCATTTTGTTGCTTCCCATGGGTGGTTCTCTGCTGGGGAAATTTCCTTACTACCTTAAATTAAGCACACCGGCGGCCAGCAAGCTGGGCCTACCCAGATTACTTGTTAGCTCTGTTTCTGTGTTTCCTTTTTTGTTTGTGTAATTAAACTTCTTTAAATATTTTTTTAATATGTATGTATTTTTAATGGAGGCACTGGGGATTGAACCCAGGACCTTGTGCATGCTGAGCATGCGCTCTGCCGCTGAGCTATTTCTCCCCCACCTACTGTCTCGTAGACGATTGGAACTTCACACACACTTTAAAGGAATAATACAGAGAGACGCCATACACAGTCTTTCCAGTCCCCCCATGGCGACTTCCTGCAGAACCGTATGGCAACACTGCAGCGAGGACGTTAGCACAGACACTAACCTTCCAGCCCCACAGGGGTTTCACGTGTTGTCCTTTTTCAGCCACAAGACCCCCCACCCCCACCCGGTCTGGCCGCACCCCTGTCAGTCACTCACCTGTTCTCCGTTTCTGTAATTTTGCCATTGCAAGAATATATATAAACGGAATTATGCGATGTGTAACCTTAGGCGATTGGCTCCCCCCCCACACACACACACACTCAGCACAATTTCTTGTAGACTCGAGTTGCTGAGTGTCAGTAGTTTGTTCCTTTCTTGCTGGGTAGCATCCTGTGTGGATGGACCAACGCTGTTTGACCAGCACCCGTCGAAGATCTCTGCGTTCTTTCCAGTTTGGGGTTACTATGAATAAAGCTGCTTTGAATATTTTATGTATCAGCTTTTGTGCAAATGTAAGTTTCCACGTCTGTGGGGTGAATGTTCCAGAGTGTGGGTGTGTGTTTTAATAAATTAATTGCATTCGTTTACAACCGAGATGTTTCACCTACAAACCCACGTTACCGATTTCTCCTCAATCATCAGAAGATATGGAAAGCTGGGTCTGTAGGAACTCACAACCCCAGTGGGCCAGAGAGCTTCAGACCCCTGACACCCTGCCTGGCCCCTTGTATCTGCTTGCCTGCTGGGTAGGGCGCCCGCTCTGCCGGCTGAAGCGGGCAGAATTGGAACGTGAGTTATACCATGACTTTTAAGTGTACACACACACACACACACACACACCACACCACACATTTGCCTGCACAGGTGTGAAATCTCTCTGGAAGTACACTTAAGCAGGAAACACTGGTTGCCTATGGGAAGAGTATTGAGTGAGGGGACAGTAAGGGGGAGTCACTTTTACTATGCTCCCTTTTAAGTCTTTTTTAGCTTAAACCATCTATTCTTTACTAAAAATGAGTCAGTAGAACACGCCCCCAGGAGCAGGAAGCCCTCCTCACAGACCCCCCTCTGGGCTGCTTTCTCTGCACAGCTCTCCTTTCTTTGGACTGGAGAACCCATTGGAATGTTCCTGTCGGCGCACCTGGTTCCACACAGGGGCGAGCCCAGCGCGGAGACCTCTAGCGATTTCCCCTGGTCTGGGGGCCTTCAGGCTTTGAGGGTGACGTCCCGACACCCTTCATCACCATCCAAAAGCCCCATGACCCTTGAGAGGCAGGCTCAGACCACCTGGGCCTCTCTGAAGCCCACTGAGGTGTCTCTGCTCAGCCCAGGGGCCACCTCCTTCAAGAAGCCTCTCCCAGCCGGGCTGAAATTCAGCTTCTCCCTCCTCTCACGCGCGAGCATCAACGTGCCTCCACGGTTACAATTCGGCGTGCACTTTCGGGACCCTTCCCACGGGCTGGGGCTCTAGTCTTGACCCCGCCGGTTTCCCTCTCGCTAGGCCGGTCCCTACACCCAGCAGACTAACATTTTAAGGGCACTGGTGCACCAGGTACCCGCCAAGCCCACCCCCTCGTGTAATTCATGACAAAGACAACTGCAGACCCGAGAGCACAACCTGTAGGCTGAATTTAAGAGCCAAGATTTGCGCGCGCAGCATTCAGTGGTGCCGAACGTTCTCTCGGGGGCGAGGGCAGTGTGCGCTCTGGCAGCGTTGGAGCCCTAAGTCTGCCCTTCGGGTAACCTCCCTATGGCTTCCGGAAGACAGTGGGTGCCGTGCAGAGAACAAGGGCTTTGGGATCGGAGAGCCCCAGTGTCGCCCTTCGTGGCCGAGTGGTCTTCAGGCCAACTCGCCGTGTTTCCTCCTGGACAACTGGGGATCTAGACGCCGCCCAGGCAAGGATGGGAGGAGGAAGCACCCACGGGGCCCTCAGTGCTTCAGCAGGTCGCTTGGGCCCCTCTTCTGGAAATCCTGGGCCGGGGCATCGGCGCTCCGCCTTCCAGGTTTGCTGGGTGCCTGTCCCTCTGTGCGTTGACTCCCCTGCTTAAGGTCTTGGGCGCCTAGTAGACTCGTTTGTTGGGCCCTGGCCGGGCTCATTCGCAGGAGGCGCAGAGCAGGGCTGAATGAACGACTGTGGGGTGGCTGAGAGGCTCCATATCCGGGGGCAGTGCCGCCGGAGAGTCTGAAACCAAACCGCGGGGTACGAGTGTGGAGGCCAGAAAGCCGTACCGGGCTTCCCGTGTGTCCTAGGGATGCCCTGCGGGCGCGCGCTCCACCCCTGCTTCCCCGCCCACGGGGGCTCGAGCGCGCGCCCCAGCCCCTCCCTCCGCCCCGCGGGGCCCCGGGGCCGGGGGGTGGGGTCGCCGCGAGCCCAGCCCCCTCAGTTCCCGCGCTCGGGCCTCGCGGGGGGCCAGGAAGTGGCCCGAGGCCGCGGCCCTCGCCCCGCCCCCTCCCCCTCCCGCGCTTATCACCTGCCGGCCGGGCGCGCGCGGGCGGGGACGAAGGGCGCGAGGGGGAGCGCGCGGGCGGCCGAGCGCCGGGTCGCGAGAGGTGAAGCGCGGCGAGGATGGCAGCGCGGGGCCGGGGGCTGCGGCCACTGCTGCTCGCGCTCTGGGGGCTGCTGGCGCTGGGCCCCAGCGCGCCGGCGGCCAAGCTCAACATCCCCAAAGTGCTGCTACCCTTCACGCGGGCTACGCGTGTGAACTTCACGCTGGAGGCCTCGGAGGGCTGCTACCGCTGGTGAGGCGCCGGGCCGGGGCGGGAGGCGGGCCTCGGGCGCGCCGCAGGTGCGCGGGCGCGGGGAGGAGGCCGGGCACGGCCAGGGCGGGTCTGGCTGGGCCTGCGGTGCGCGGCCTTCAGGCCGGGCCGGCGCGGGGAGGCTGGGAGCCGCGCGTCCCCGACAGGCCGGCGCGCAGCAGGTGCGCCGGCGCGCGCTTCCGGGCGCCGGGTTGGCGGCCAGGGGGCCGCGGCCGGGGCGGCTGGTCGCGCGTGACCGGGCGGCGTGCGCGCGGGTCGCCCTCACTGCGCATGGCGCCGCCGGGGCCTTCGCGGCGCTCCGGCGGGAGGGGAGCCTGCCGGTGGGCGCGCAGGCGGGCAGAGGGGGCCCATCGGCCCGCAGGACTCGGGGAGGGCGTGCGGCGCGGCGCGGCGCGGCGGAGGGCCTGCCTGGCCCCGGTCTTCAGGGAGGACCTTCTGCGGGAGGGAGAGGGTCGCCCCGGAGCTGCTGGGCCCTGCGTGCGGCACCGCGTGGTCTCACCGCCTTCCCAGTCCAGGCTCCGGGGGAGGCGGTCAGGTCCCTGCAGAGCCGCAGGCTGGAGACGCTGCATTCTCGAACGTGCCTGGTGTCGGGGACTCATCCGTGGCGCCGGACTGGTGTGGGAGCTGGGCGTGGGGAGAAGCGGGGAAGGTGTGTGTGGGAGTCCAGTCATACGGCTGAGCGTCTTTGGGAGAAACGCAAGCCTTTGATGAAAGGTCTTTCAGAGGAAAGTCTAGGTTTTTAACAGATGAGAAACCCGTTTTACAGATGAGAGATGCAAGGTAGTGGTTGGTGACTCACCCCAGGTTGCCGCGATTCCTGGTGTCCTGGAAGAACTCAGGAATTCTACACCCATTGTGGGGGCTGTGATCTGGGACCTCCAGGAACTAGTGAAACTAGGGGTCCCCCCACCCCCACTTCCCAAGGTAGCTGGACAGGGAGATGTGGTCCAGCCCCGCCATCCTTTGGACGGAGAAGAAGCGGCCTCTGGGCCTCGCACCCAGCAGGTTTCCTCCCAGCAGGGCGGAGGCAGTGCCGGGTGTGTCGAGGCCCTGCCACCACTCACCGCCCCCGCCTTAGAGGTGAAAAGGAGGGGTCCTCCCCCCACGCACGCTACACCCTTACTCCTCCCTTTTGTTCCCTGTTTCAAGGCTGGTTAGTGTTTAGCAAGGTGTGACCACATTACAGAGAACCGAGCGTGCGTTCAGTGTGTCGGGATAGTAACCTGTGCACAGAGGCAGCCTGGTACCCGGAGCTCAGGCCACATTCTTCCTTGCTTGCACTGCAAGCACCTGGGTTTTTTTTCCCCTAAGACCACCTCCTGAAACACGGACAGGCCGTGTCAGCCAAAGGCACTTTTTTTTTTAATTGAAGTATAGTCAGTTCACAATGTGTGAATCTCTGGTGTACAGCATAATGTCCCAGTCATGCATGTACGTACATATATTCGTTTTCACATTCTTTTTCATTGTAGGTTACTACAAGATGTTGACTATGGTTTCCTGTCCTATACAGTATGAACTTGTTGTTTACCTATTTTATATATAGTAGTTAGTATTTGCAAATCTGGAACTCCCAGTTTATCCCTTCCCAGCCCCCTTTTCCCCCTAGTAACCATGTTTGTTTACTATGTCTGTGAGCCTGTTTCTTTTTTGTAGATAAGTCCATTAGTGTCTTGTTTCTACTTTCTTCCCAATGTATTTTGGATTTAGTGCCTTCAGCATCTGAAGGGTCATATTTTTTCTGGTTTGATGTCAGAGGCTGATCGTTGCTTTAAGTTTTCTGTATCCCTGTCCAGGGCCCTGTCTGGTGCGAGGACATCAGCTGTTAGTTGGTACTTTGCAGAAGATCGTGTTCCTTCTCTGGTTGGAGTGGTCTGTTCTTTGGTACCATGGGGGCAAGGAAGGAAGCTGGCTGTTGAGTAGCTGGCTTTAGACGGCCCCCTGTGGATGGGTTTGTATGCTACTTCCTCTGAGATTCTAAAGGTGGTTTTTTTTTTCTTGAAGTAACAGACTTTTTTCCTTTTTTTCTAAGTGCATTTTCTTTTCTGAGAAGAGCTGATGGATTTTAATTTACTTGAACAGCTTCCTAGGAGGAAGGGGAAAAACATGCCTAATCTCTGATGCAGCAGAGGAGTGCTAAGTACCTTATAACTTGCTTTAAATTTGATCCACAGTTTTTTCTTTTTTTTTTTTTTGTTTCTGCAAACGTGTGATGCTTACCTTAAGTGTCTCGGAGGAGGTGTTTGGCAGTTGTGATTTCCCCTTTAACTTCACAGGAGAATCTTCTGTCAATCAAGCATTGGAAGCGTGCTCTGTATTTTTGGTAGGCTGTTCCTGGCTCAGTCATGTATTGCTTTAGTTTTTTGAAGAGCCTCCTCTGGAGGGTTTAAGAGTGGGTGTGCAGACGGCTCTGTCTCTGCAGTCACATACACCTGGGAGGAAGACAGCCTCTTCTCCCAAGTTCATTGTTAAGACTGGGAGGTGAAGAACAGAAAATTAAACCCCTCCTGGACCTGGGAGGAATTTTTGCTCATCCCCTGAATTGGCAGCTAAGCTCCCAGTTTACTGGCATCACTGCATGCCTGAGCCAGTGGCTTTATGTTTACTTTTCCTGTTTCTCGATTTTACGGCACCAAATAATTGGGCAGTTTTAAGGACAGAGGCCCTCTAGTCAAAGCTACCCACGTTTCAGCCTGAGCCTCAGAGCGGAAGTGTAGGGTGGGACGCTGTGCGGAGTGATGGTCTCGAGTTGAGCACGAGCCCGCGGAGGGCCGGAGCCGCCTGTGCCCTGCTCCCCGCCTCCCCCAGGGGCCGTGGCCTCTGGCTCCTGTGCCGGGCCTGAGCCAGCCCCGCCTCTCACACCCGGCATTGCTGCTTGTGTGACAAGTTCCCGGTTCCTTTCTGATACTTTGTTATTGAACGTGCTCCGTCTTTCGGTAGTTTCTCTTTAACGTGCCCTTTGCGTACTAAAGGGCACTGTAGAGATGGCAGAAGGAAGGAAAGAGAAGTACCATGACCCTTTGACCCTAACACGGCCGGTCACCATTTTGTTTTACTTTTACTCACTTATTTTGCCCCTCGAAGCTCAAACCTGGCCTTTCGGCCAGTTGGTAACCTCCTTCTCTGCCAACCGCCAGTGCACGTGGAGGCCCGGCTGCTTCTCTCTCTTGCTGCGTGATCTTCGGGTTTCTTCGGCGTCTGAGCGCCGTCCTGCTGGGTAGATGTCCTGTCGTCTGTTTAGGCTTCGCCCTGAGTTGAAGTCGAGGTTGTTCCGGATTCTCTGTCTTGGAGAAACTCAGTGTCGTAGGTTGCTTCCCAGAAGTAGAGCCTGAGACTGGGTTTGGTTGCCGGGGGTTAGTGAGAGGGTGCTCTGCTGGGAAGGGGGGGGGAGCCAGGATGTGGTGGCAGAGAGTCTAGCCCTGGACTGACCCTCGTGACCCCGGGCAAGGAATTGCACTGCAGGTTGCCCTCCCTTGAGAAGCCGCTGAACAAGCTTTGGAATTTTTTCGCCCACTGTCAGCCAGCCACTGGCTGCCTCGGAGTGGGGGGCTCCCAGGCCTCTGGGTGAAGCTCCCTGTTGGCCCAAGTCTTTGGGTGAGGAAGGTGGTGGGTGTGAACTGTGAGCGGTGGCCCCCAGCTGGGTGGGGGAGGGTGGGCCTGCCTGGTGAAGGGCATCTGGCAGGGCGTCCGCAGGCCCCACTGTGCCGAGCGGAGCCTGAAGCCTCATCCTCCTCTCCTGGGCCTGAAAGTCCCCCCGGGGCACCGTGGAGCTGCCTGATGCGTTGGCCAGGCTTGGTCCTGAATCAGGGTGCCCCCCTCACCGCGGCCCTGGTGCCTCTCCGTCAAAGGTATAAAGATTCTCGGGGAGGCAAGTGGGAGCCCTGTCTGCTCCCCAGGCCCCCAGGGGCACGGCGGGGCTCAGCCTCGGCGTGTGTGCTGAGTGCCAGGCAGCTCAGTTCACCCCACAGTCCCTCTGTACTTGCAGACCATGACTGGGGGAGGTCTGAAGCCATGCGCATCACAGGGTCCCCCTACCTGTCCCCGATCACCCTGCAGCCCTTGGCCAAGTGAGGCTGGGGAGGAGGGGTGAGGTGAAGGGTTTCCTCTGGGGCCTCGGAACTCCTCTGCACACTGAGCAGGGTCGGACCCCCTCTGGCCCCACTGCCTTCTGCTCAGAGCCTGTGGGGCCAGAGGCTGGGCACATTCTGGAATCTGGACAGGTGAGGCAGCAGGACCTGAGGGAAACTGGAGATTCAGGCTCTGAAATGCAGATTAAAAACTTGCAACGTGGAGGGATAACCTAAAGAGTGGCTTCAATTTAACCAGAGCTGCACCATTCTGCACCCCCTTCATTTGGTCTTCCTACCCGTGTGCAGTGCTGTCCCTGACACCCCGTGGGGGGCCCTGTGTACCCTACCACACCCCTCTCCTCCCTCCTTCCGCCCTGGGCCTCAGGCAGTGGGCATCTCAGCCAGGGGTCCTATTGGGCACGATTTCTGGCCATTAGAGATTTGAGCAGAGACACCAAAGCCCCCGCAGTGCCAAGGCAGAGCTGGGTCCTGCCTGGTGCCCCAAGACAAGCCCTGATCAACACAGGTGGCTCACAGGTGAGGGCTGGGGACTTAGCTGGCAGTGGATACCTGTGACTCTTCTGGTGAGCCGGGTCCTGGGGCTTGAGCGAGTCGATGAGGCCCCGTGTTCCTAGAGCTCGGGTTTGCTGCGGGAGTTGAGTAATAAACCAAGATGAAGTGAGTGTCTGCATTTCATGTGACAGTGAGTCTGGGACAGCGGCGTGCGGGGACAGGGCTGCTGGGTGGACAGTGCGGTCAGGAGAAGCCTCGCTGGGGCTGAGCAGGCCGAGCAGGGCCCGCCAGTGCATGGGAGCCGAGGAGGCGCGTGTGCCGGGGGAGGGTTGGCTGGAGGTGAGGTGGGAGAGGTCGGCAGGGACTGGGCCGCAGGCGGAAGACGGGAAGGGGCTGTGGGCTCCGAGCTGGCAGGTTAGCCTGGGCCTGGCTTTCCGCTTGGCACCCCGGCCTGCCGGCTGCCTGCCTCCCAGGTCCCGCGGGGCTGCTGGGGCCTCGCTCAGCCCCCACGCACCGCATGCCCGCAGAGGGAGGCCACAAAGTGTGTGTTCACTGAGTGGGCCTGCCTGGGGTGGGGGGTTCTTCCTGCTTCCTTTGCGGGTCCCCGCTCTGCCCCTCGAGGTGGCTTCCGCTCTGCAGGCCCTGCCTCTGCCCCCACCCACCCTTTCTTTGCTCAACCGTCACTTCTCCATTTCCCACTGTCGCTTTCGGGCCTGACTCTCCACGTCCCCGGGTTCCCCGCCCCCCTGCTTGTTAGGAGTGGGGCGAGGCTCCCAGAGCACCAGACACAGCCAGTGTGTGACAGTAGGAATTTCAAAGCCCACAGCCAGCCTGCTAGAGACCCTCAAATGCCAATATGTTGTTTACTATTTTTTCTTTTAAAAACCTTTTTTGATAAAATCTGCAGATCATAAAATTAACCAACTTCAGCATTTTTAAGCATCCAGTTCAGTAGCATTAAGCTCACTCACACTGTTGTGTAACCATCACCACCATCCATCTGCAGAACCTTTTCATCTTCCCAAACTGAAAGTCCATCCCCATGAGCCACCAACCCCCCTCCCCGAGCCCCTGCACCCACATTCTAGTTTCCTTAACACCCTATGGTACCTGCCTGTTTCCTTTGCCAGCAGCAGTGTCTCCCCCTCCCCCCAATCTAGTAACATTGTTTTGATTCATTTTTTTTATAGTTTTTACACTAGTGATATAAGGTTTCCTTTTAAAGTACCTTTTCAATAAAGAAGAATCCACTTGAAAGTAAAAAGTAAGAAAGATACAAGGGTTACTCGGATGTAACAGATGGGGAGAGACAGGGGCCCAGAAGTGGGGATGGGCTGGCGGATGAGCCGGTGTCCAGGCAGCCGCCCCCGTGGGCGGCCAGAGGCAGGGACTTTGAATGTTGCAGGTGGGGGTGGCAGAGGGAACCAAATGGCAGAACCAGCTTTTCCTGGTAATTCCTTTGCCTGTTTTGCATGTGATTCCCCACTAAGTCCCCAAAACAAATACCTTCTTGGCAAGCATGACTCCCCACTGCATGAATGGGGAGCCGTGGGGAGCCACGGCCAGAGCCTCACGGCCAGCTAGCGGCAGAGCCACGTTCACAACCAGGAGGCAGGCTACAGCCAGCCCGGTCCTGGACGCACAGGGAGACGTGCCCGCCCTTCTCATCCATGGCTGCTTTACCTGGGTCCCTTCAGGAGTGTTTTAGGAAAGCCGATGACATGTTAAGAAGTAGCATTAAGGATGCATGTGGGGCAGGGGGTGATGGGGGAGGAGGGGAGACTTCTGCTGCTGGGGTCTGGCCCCCCCTGTGGACAGCCCAGGTCTGGGGAGGCCTTGGCTCTGTTTTGAACGGTCTGGGTGCCTTTAGCACAAGGGGGAGGGCGGGGCCGTGTCTGGACCAGGGGTCTAGAGCCAGCCCGGCTGACCTGGTTTTCCAGAGACATAACCTTGGGCTTGTTACCTAACATCCATGCAGGGCTTCCCTCCTGTATCCAATGCAAGTTTTGATAGGACTGTTGGGGGCAAATGAAATATTTGTGATGTCTTTCGTTACGCGCCTGACACATGATGAGCATGCAATAAATGAAAGCGTTTGGATGAAATTTCACTTGTCTCGTCTCTTCCGACCATAGGTGACAGGAAATTCCACCCAAAGGAGTTTAAATAAAACAGGAACCTTGTTCTGCAACTCGTGAAGCTGAATGCCCCCAGAGTGCATGGGGGGCCTGGTCTCAGTCCTTAGGTCTCAGCCTCGGCCGGGTGGGCCCCTGGGGGAGCAGGCTGATGGTTCCAGCCCCGGAGCCCCAGGCAAGTCTGCAGGGACACATGCCAGGTCTGAACCCCTCCAGCAGGGGGACACATGGGCTTGGGCCTGAATCTTTGCTGGTGGCTCTGAGGATGTCTGCAGTCGGGGGCGGGGCGTGACCTCAGGGATCAGGGTCAGGCTTCGTTCAGGGAAGTGGATGGACAGGTCAGGCACAATGGTGACAATCTAGAAGGACCTATATGCTCTCCTTCCTTTAAAAAGCAAAGTTGTTGTGATCAGACTCTCACCCAGCACCGCGGGGCCCTCTTTTGGGCACCCTTCCTGTTTCCTGGGCCTGCACCTGAGCTGCTTCCTGTGCTCAGCCCTGCGATTAGAGCTTTGCGTCCGTATCCTGTCTACTCCACTCAACCCTTCACAGCATTCCATTTTTATTCCCGTTGTGCAGATGAGGAAACAGGCCCCGAGAGGCTGGCGTGTTTGCTCAGGGGCACACAGCTGGTGAGTGGCAGCACCCTGCTGTCTCAGGCCTTCGCCTTCCCCCAGCTGCTGGCAGCGAGTGAGGCCGTGCCGCCATCACCAAGTGCGCCAGGGGCTGGGGAGAACTCTCAGAGCTCCTCCTGTGGGCCTGGGGATGAGCGGGAGGGGGGCCGACGTGCTGACCGCCCGCCGAGATGCACAGAACAGCAGGTGTGCACGCTGGCAGTACGCACCCTTTGTGAGGAGTGGTGGTTCATTCAAACTGGGGACAACCGAGAGGTATCCAGAGACTGTTCTTTTATTAAAAACAGTGTCCTGAGGGAGTGAGATGGTGAATTTTATGTGTCGCCTTGGCTGGACCATGAGGTGCCCAGTTACTCAGACATTATCCTGGGTGCGTCTGAGGGTGTTTCTGAATGCGATTCCCGTTCAGATTGTTGGACTTTGAGTAAAGCAGATGGCCTGCCACGTGCGGGTGGCCCCGTCGCATCAGCTGAGGCCTCGATAGAACAAAAGGCTGACCCGCCTGCAAGTTAGAGAGAGCTCCTCCTGCCTGACAGCTTCAAGTCTGGGCTGAGGCAGCCACCCTTGCTGGGTCTCGGGCCAGCCGCCTCTGGCTGTGTCAGTGTTGGCCAGACGTGAGGTGCTCCCGCCTGCTGTCCCCTCCTCCTCCTGCTCTGTCTCTCTGCGGGGCTCGGGGTGCCAGGCAATTAACCATCATGTGTGTAAAGAATGGCCCGTCCTCCCTGCACAAAGAAGGTGCTCCTCAAGATCCTGGAGGCAGAGGCATTCCAGAACTGCACGCGTGGCCAGCTCTTCCCTTCCCAGGCCCGGGAGAGGCAGCCTCCATCTCTGGGGCAGCTGCCAGGTTTTTCCAGAGCCGCGGGTGTGGAGACAGCACTTCTGTGGGGCCACGAGGTGACTCGAACAGCAGAAAGTGTCCAGGTTTGGGCTTGGAACACCTGGGTCCAGGCCCTGGCCCTCAGAGGGGCCCTAAACCTACCCCCTCTTCCCTTTGACTTCAGTTTACTTTCCTGGAGGATGAGGGCCCAGCAGCCCTCTCTAAGTTACATCCGGAGTTCGACAGGAGGTTCTTTTATTTAGAAGTTAGAATGATACACAGAGGAACGGAGGATAATAAAATGAACACCTGTATTCCTACCGTCAGAACCGGCCGCTGTTGACCGTTTTGGTATTTGTTTCCCGTCTGGCTTTTGGGGGTGAGAAATCACACGTTGCAGGGGAAGCTGCAGCCCCTCCCAGCTCTCACCCCCGCAGCCTCCATTCGGCGTCCGAGTGCTGTGGGTAGCTTTCCCTCTGCAATCCCCGGCACACACTACCAGACGTGTTTCTTCGCTGGGTGTTCCCGAACTGCACCGCGTCGGGGACACCAGATTCCAGGCCCAAGGAGGGCCAGATGGTCGCAGGATTCTGTGCTTGCTTTGTGCCTCTTAGAGGCACAGCCAAAGCACCCTGGCCTCCAAATGTCCCAGAAGGAGTCAGATAACGGAAAATAAGCCTCTGCTGATAACGGAAACACCGCCCTGGACTGTCCTGAACGCGCTGTGGGGGGTTGGGGTGAGCCGTGCAGCTGCAGGTGCGGGTCCTGGAGCCAGTGAGGGGTCGGGGGTGCACCGGGGGGCTCAGTCCTGGCCGTCTGCCGTCTGCTGCCAGCCTTCTCAGCACTGGCGTCTGACTTGAGGTGCTGTCCAGCCCTCTGGCTCCCCTGTGAGGAGGGGGTCTGGGTCCCGTGACCCTATCACAGCATAGGTGAGCAGGTGCAGGTACCTGCGGGCTGGTGTTGGAGCGGAGGCTGCGTCCCCCACGGGGAGCCCCACCTTCTGGCTGGAGCTGGCTGCTGGCCTGAGGGTGGAGTGGGTGCCTCCTTCGCAGGCAGCTGCTTTGGCTGCTCTGTCTTATCTCCAGGCTGCATGAACTGCCCGTGTATCTGCCCTGAGTGTGAAGACGTGTGACTTTCTTAAGAGCCACCGAGAGCCCTCAGCACCTGCCGCCTCCCAAGCCAGGCCCTGGTGCGGAGAAGCCGTGCCCTGGAGTGGAGAACCGGGGGGGCTGGGGTACCACTCGCCCGCCTGGTGCGACCTACAGCTGCTCACCGCATGCGACTGTGAGCACCGGGAGTGCCGCCGGGGCCATGTGTCGGAAAGATGATATTTGGGTTAAATATATGTGTATTTTCCTTTAATATGGCTTTTAAACATGGACTTGAGAAAAGGCTGTGTTGGCAGAGCACAGAGGTTTTTAGGGCAGGGAAGCTACTCCGTGGGACACTACAGTGGTGGACACGTGCCATCATACAATTGTCTGAACCCCTGAATGTGCAGCCCCGAGGGTGAGCCCTCGTGCGCACGATGGCTTCTGGGCGATAATGATGATTCTCGGTGGGTCCGTCAGTTGTGACAGGCGCACCGCTGGTGGGGGGTGTGGATGGTGGAGGCTGTGCGTGGGGGGGAGGGGGGTGTGGGATCGCTCCCTACTTTCCCTTCAATTCTGCTGGGAACCTAAAACTGCTCTAATAAATAAAGCCTATAACTTAATTTCACCTGTTATTTTTTAAAGAGGCTATTGGGGAATTCTAAATGCAAGTTTCAGTATTTCTATTGGACGGGGTGGCATGGGGCTGTCCCGGACCTGTCCGAGCCCCGCAGCCTGGGAGGCACCATGTGAGGGTGCAGGGCTCCCGGCCAGGCTCCGAGGGTGCGGGCATCGCGGGGGCGGCCGTGGGCGTGGGAGGAGGGCTTCAGAGGACTTGGGGCCTCTTGGACTTGAGCTTGGGCATCCTGCCCTTGTCTGTACTGACTTCTTTACTGGGACTCTGCCTGCGATGAACTCACTGCCCCGAGGGAGCTCCGAGAGAGCTGGTCCTCCCTGTCTTCTTCCTGAGGAGCCTGAGGTTCTGGGGGGCGGGGCAGTGGGGCGGGATTTACAGCCCAGACTGGGAGCCCAGATCCCTGCCTCCCAGGGGCCGTTGAACAAGACACACCACACTGTTTCTCAAAGGTAGGAGCTGCAATCGATGAACTGTCTTATTTTTTCAAATGGACTTTATTTTTTAGAGCAGCTTTGGGTTTATTAAAGAATTGAGCTGAATTTACAGCAATTTCAGCCCCCACATATAGCCCCTCCAGCACCCCCCGAACATTGCCACCAGGTGGTGCATTTGTTACAGTCGATGAACCTCCACGGACACAGTGTTACCACCCAGCGTCCATCGTTCACGTTACATGGTTCATGGCTGACGTTCATTCTGCGAGTGTAGACAAAGGTGAAGTGACTTGTCAGAGTAGTTTCACCACCCTAAAAACTTTTTGTGCTGGGCCCGGTTATCCCTCCATCCCCCTGGCATTTAAAAACTTTTTAAAAATATGGAATAATTTAGATTTCTAGAAGGGTGCTGAGATAATACAAAAGCTCGTGTCTCCCCTTCCGCCAGCTTCCCCTGGAGTGAGCATCCTTCCAGGCCAGGAACACTGTGCAGAGGAGGAAATCAGCGTCGGTGCGTGACCTCGCTAACCCAAGACACCGGTGTACTCACCGGGTTCCTCTCTGTCCCTGGAGCGATGCCGTGTTTGTCTCCTTGGTCTGCTCCGATCTGTGTGCCTTTCCTGTTTTGTTCCTGTTTCCACATCAGATTTGTGTGTGCACACGTGCACATGTTGGGGGACGTCTGACGCCCCTTGAAATGATCTTGGAGCAACAGAGCTGCTGCAGGTGATGGCCTGCTGCAAGGCGCGTGTCCCCTCTTCACTGGCTGCGTGTTCCTGTCCCTTTGTTGTCTCCCTGAGTCGCCAAAATGCCCTTTTCTCAGAGGACGTCTCCCTGGGAGGGGCCGCAGTGCACTTCCCTGGGGCTCACATTTCTTTCCTCCACCGTAGGGGAGGTCTGGTCTCAGAGTAGAGACCTTGGTCTGTCTCTGGGTGCGTGCCCACGGCGTTAGTGTCACCGAGCATCCTTGGTGTGCTCGGAGAGGCCGCTGTGCCTCCCTGGCCCGGGAACACTCGACCTCGACTTGGATGGAGGTGTCTGTTTGGGTGTGTTTCACACCGTTGGTTTTTTAACACCAGGTTGTTACGGCCAGTTTCCTTCTGAATAACCGAGACACTGATGTGAGTTAAAGCACAGGGAGGGGGCGGCAGCAAGGACTCCGTGCCGGGCGGGCACGTGCCTAGTGCAGCCCTAGGGACGGTGGGTGCCTTCGCTGGGTCCCTCCCACCGTGAACCCACTGGGGACAGCACCACGCTCTGCTCTGTGAGGTGAGAATCCGATGAGAATGTTTGCCTGCTCAGGAGGGTCCAGCAGCTTGTCATCGGCCTCAGGAAAACTGAGCCCCTCACTGTGGCCTCTGGTGCTCCCTGACCTCCACAGCCCCATCTCCTGACCTTCACACCCCCATCTCCTGACCTCTGCACCCCATCTCCTTGAGTCCCAGGCCTCAGATGGCACTGGCCTCCCTGTTCTTGGGGCTGCTGGCTGCTCCCGACCCCAGGCCCCTGCCTGAAACACCGGGTCTTTGGGTAGTGTTCACTGGGGGCCGCCCTCGGAGGAGCTCCGCGAGCAGCGTGTGCCGTGACACCAGGGTCCCTGCCCGCCGCGCGCTTCCGTGCCCCCAGCTGCCTCCACCGTTACCACCGCGTCCTAGACGAGGAACCTCCTGTCTGCTGCGTTCTCCAGCCCAGGACTCCGTGGGGAGCTGTCTCACGGACTTCGTGGCCCATCTGCGCGTTCACCTTCCGCCTTGCCGTGACGCTGGCCCCGAGCGCGCCGGCCGGGGCTCTAGTTCCCGCCCCGTCGGGGAGCCCCACGTTGCGTGGAGCCCACTGGGGCCGCAGGAGGCGGGTACTTGGCCGGCCGGCCTCTCCGGGGCCGCGAGCAGTGCCCCTGCTGGTAGAGTCACTTCCCTCCCGCTCTGCGGACGCGCCTTGTTGGGCGACTGCTGGACCCGGAGGCGTCCCCCAGAGTCCAGGACGCTGTTTGAGGCCCCCGGCGGGTCATGCAGGGAGGTCCACGCGCTCCGGAGGTCGTGCTCCTGTTGGAGGGGCCTCGGCACAGCTGCCCTCCTCCTCTGGGTCTGAAGCCGGGGGAGACGGCCCGCTCTGTCCTGAGGGTCGGGGCTGTAGCCCCGGCTTCCGGTCTCAGAGAGTGAATCCTCGTCTTCTCGCCGCAGGTCGTCCACCCGGCCGGAGGTGGCCAGCATCGAGCCGCTGGGCCCGGGCGAGCAGCAGTGCTCCCGGAAGGCGGTGGTGCAGGCCCGCCTGTCCCAGCCCGCGCGCCTGACCAGCATCATCTTCGCAGAGGACATCAGTAAGCGCTTCCGGGGCCCGATGTGGCCCCAGGTGGGGACAGGGGACGGGGGACGCCCCACTGAGCCCTGGGGCCACGGGGTGGGGGGCGGGGGATGCCGCGGAGCCCAGGCTGGGCTTTCCCTTGTTGGGTGGGAGGATGCCCACAGGAGGGGGACACCAAGCAAGCCGCACACCCCTGGTGCCTCCTGCCAGCACCTTGTGCTGTTTCCCTCCCGAGGGGCAGTTTTCACATCTGAGTTACCGTCTGTCCCCCAAGCCCCTCTTAGCAGGCATCAGTTCAGAATGAAGAAAGTTGTGCAGCCTTTCACGCCCCCATATATAATTGACCATGTTATTATCGTCAAAAGCTAAAAAACCATTTTCTGTCATGTTTTCCCCCACTTAACATGATAGGCAACACTCCCCGTTTTATTATGAAATTGTATTTTTAACGGCTGAACTGTGTTCTTAACGAGAGGCTGTGCTGTAAGCAGTCCCTTCTGTGGGACGTTTACATTGCTGTCAAATGTTTGTTTTGGTGCCACATAGGAAGATGAATATTTTTATGCAGAGAACAATTTGGGGCTCTTTCAGGCTATTTCCTGCCACGAATAGATTCCCAGCTTCACTGGGTCGCAGCATCCAGGTGTTTTTAAAGCTTTTGGTCAGGGGCTGAGTCGCTGTCTCACAGAGTTAAGAGCACACAGTTATTTTTTTATGGCACCTGGAGATGCTTGGAATGATTTTGTGTCACGTGCTGTTATGTTTACACCTGAGAATTCTCCAGGTAGTGCCACTGACGAATCGTATTGATGAAGCAAATAAAAAAACTCCACGTGCACCTGCACACGCTCGGGATAGTCTGGTGCAAAGACACCAGTGTACACAGGCACGTGCAAACACACAGACTCCGGGTGTAGTTTCCTGATCTCTGTGCGGGGGCTGGCGTTCAGAAGGGCCGCGTCCTTCCAGACGCTAGCGCACCACACCAGAGCCCTCCTCACAGAGCTCAGTGCTTACACCCCTGACAAAACTAGAAATTCTTGGAAGAGGGTTTTGCACGCAGCTTTAACGCTGGTGCTCACGATGGAAAAGTACAGGACGGGTGACTGGTGCCCCTGAAGCCATCTATCCTGGACGCTGAGCTGACCACCAGGCGTGGCTCCTGAGGGTTGACTGGTTCTTCCAGCCCCGTCTTGTGGGGGTGGCTTTGTTGGTTGCCCCGGTCTTTGCTGAAGCCTGAGGCCACCTGACGTGTGAGGCCCTGGAGGTGGGGTGGCTGTCAGGGCACCACCCGCTGAGCCTCCCGCCCGCCCCTCCAGCCACCGGCCAGGTCCTGCGCTGTGACGCCATCGTGGACCTCATCCACGGCATCCAGATCGTCTCCACCACCCGCGAGCTCTACCTGGAGGACTCACCACTGGAGCTGAAGATCCAGGCCCTGGACTCTGAAGGTGAGGCTGGCGGCCGGCGGGCCCTGTGTCTGCCACCCCTCGTGGGCGGCCTGCTCACCTCCCGTGGGGGGTCTGCTCCGGCCGGGACGGGAACACAAGAGAGGGCGGGACCACCTCAGAGGGATGCCAGGCCCCTGGTGGCATCGAGGTCCCACCTGCTTCTCACGTGCGCTGGCCTTGGCTGTGAGACCTGTGCAGGGACCAGCAGGGTTGAGCACGTCTTTGGGAAGCCGGTGATGGGGGCTGGGAGGGGCTCCAGGGGTCGCCGTGCTGGAAAGCAGAGGCACTGGAGGCTGGGTGGCTTCCTGGTCCAGACCGCAGAGTGGAGGTGGGTGTTGGGGGGGGGGCGCGTCTCTGCTGCTGGCCCCACGCACCGTCTTTCACTTTTTGTTGTTAATGTTCATTTTAAAAGAAAGAAACTCTAGTCCACCCTTCACTTCTTAATAGAGCATCAGCTCGTTCCAGGCTGGGACCCTCCTTGGAAGGCTGTCCTGGCTGTAGCCTGACCTCTTGGTAAAGGAATGAATGGAAGTTTGTAGGTTAAGACTCTTGTTGAAGAAAGTAGGTCAGGCCAAACATGTCTTTCAGATGAAGGATCTTGCAAAACTTCAAGTCCAAGCCGAGTCTCACGTTGTCTAAAGCCTTCCCTGACCGCTCTGGCTCCCCTGCCCCTGCTTCTTAAAAAGATTTTTCTAGGTTGGGCTTTCTCGGCCCAGGTAGTATTGGCATTTGGGGCCGGATCACTCGTCATGGAGGGAGGCTGTCCAGGACGGTGCAGGATGTTTAGAAGCATCCCTGGCCTCTACTCACGAGATGGGTGGCACCCCCAGTCGTGACAACCAAAAATGCGTCCAGTCGCTGCCACGTGTCCCTGGGGGCAGAATCAGCGCTGTGGAGCGTCTGTCAGAGCCCTCCTCCCTCTCTGTGCTTGTTCTTTCGGTCAGCCGCCTGGCTTCTCTGGGGTGCCCTCTGATCTGTGACCCTGAGACACTGTTGCTTACCCAGTCGTAAGGGCCTGGAGAGGGTGTGTGGAGGGCTCAGCCCCGCCGGGCTCGGGTGCGCGTGGGTGCTCAGCAGGCCAGGTGCTGACGGAGCACGTGCTGCCGCCTGGGTTCTACCGAGTCCCGGGTTCTGCCGGGTCCCGGGTTCTGCCGGGTCCTGGGGTGCTGCCGTGGGGAGCCCTGGGCCTGTGCCCCCAGAATCTCAGGCCCGGTGGGGGTGCATGTGTAGTTCAGGTCCCACATGCATCCCAGCAGCTGCTGTTTGTAATCATGTTGGGTGCGAAGTGTGGAGGGACCACAGGTGGGAGGAGCGACCCCAGGGAGCTCGGAGGCGGGGTGTGGAGGTTGGAGGTCAGGGCAGGCTCCTAGAAGCCGAGGTGTTTGACTGAGCCTCGAGGGGCTTGGGGTCTGCCAGGTGGGGAACGCTCTCTCATCCTGGACAGGCCCGGGATCCAGGGTGTGAAAGGGCCTCGGGTCAGAGTGGGCTTTGCGCCTGGTCTTAAAGCAGAGAGCGCCGAGGAGGGGTCTGTGCAGTGAGGTGACGGGGGCTCATGTGCAGGACCTGGGGGTCATGGGCTGTTCTCGGGAAAGGAAGACCAAAGTTCGAGGCAATGCTGGTGCCAGGCACTCTCTGAGCCCCTCACACATCCTGACTCGTTTCACGTCCAAGTGAGGGCCTGGGGCACAGAGGGAACACACACACATACACACACGGGCACACATGTGTACACACGGATACACACATACACTGATACGTGTTAGCAAAGCAGCTGACATTTGTATTTATTTTCTGTTCCATACCTCTCTGCCCCACGTATTTCTTCAAAATTCATTCCTTTAAAGAAAAAAATTAATCCTTTGAAGAAGTTAAACCTCCCTCCATGTGCACACAGGTACACACAGATACACGCACACAGTCACACACACGGGGCACCTTTCTCTCTCCGCCAGCAAGCTTAGCACTCAGACAGAGTTGGAATCAGTTCTTTCCTTTTTGGGCGCTGGACTTTGGGCCCAGCGTTCAGTATGTTGAATTGCTCAATGTTTTTCTGTTGCCCTCCTGGGACAGGACGGAGGCACGCCCTCGGGGGACTGGACTTCCCTCGTTCGCATGAACGCTTGGCACGCAGCAGGTCCAGTAGCTGCTTTGGGAACGGACAAGGCAACCCTCAGGCGGAGGATGGCTGGCCCGCCCCTGCCCCTCGCCCAGGCCTGCAGCCCCGCCAGACAGGCAGGTCTTGGAGCCTGCTGTGTTTGTAATCATGTGCCTCACACACCATCCACTCTGGGAAGTCACCGTAAGGAGCTCTACCGGCTCCTGTGGTTTTATTTCGTCACCAGAAGTCAGGGCCAGCCTCACGCCGGGCCCCGGGCCCCAGAGGGCCCCGGGCTGGCTCTAACGCTCCACTGCTGCGTCTTGAAGTTTAATAGGTTCACCTTGGGACTTGCGTTTGGTGAGCAGGTCTGATGGGCCCGTGGAGCAGGCGCTGGGCCTCGGAGCCGCAGTGATCTGAGGTCCCGCTTCCCTGCCACCCCTCTGCCTCCTGGAGGGTCCTTGGCCACTTGTGCCTGACCCCTCGTGTCCCGGGCCCGGCCTGGCCTCTCCTCCCTATCCTTGCCCTGTGACCATGGCCACCTTCCATCCCCCTTGGTGGTCTGGCTGGGTGCACGCGCTCCAGGGTATGTTGGGGCAGAGTGTGGTGGAGGGCTGGCCACACAGGGAATGTCTGCATTTTGGCCAGAGTGAGCCTCTCCCCACCCTCACCTAGCTTCTAGCACGTCCTGTGTGTGGTCTCCGAGAGGCTCCGCGTGCGGATCAGCGGGGAGGCAGGAGAGGGGCCTGACTCGGGTTCCGCAGAGCCCGCTCCAGCTGGGCTGCAGTGTGTCCGTCAGCGGCTGGCAGGAGGGGACCCTGGCTTCTGCACTGAATTTCTGGTCATTTCCCAATCGGCAGCTGCGAAGGTGTTTACGGAGTGTTTAGACCCACCCTCAGTCCTGTTCCTGCAAGAATCATGGCCCGGTTACCTGCTGGGCCCCAGTGGTTCTGAAATCTGGTCCCAGGACCTCGGAGCTGAGGCCAGTGGTACGAGGTCCCACCCCTCCACCCTGGGACCAGGCTCTCCGCGTCTCGGGGAGGAGATGAGCTGGGCACGTGAAGCCAGACGGTGGGGTTCTGCACTTCATTCCTCAGTTTCTTTCCCAGCACAGGGGCGTGGGGGCGGGATGAATGACTTGGTCTTGGGAGCCACCGCATAAACTGTGGAGTCCATGCCGACTGGGGGTGATGTACGCGCGGTTAGGAGGTGTGGTGGGAAGGACATGGCGTTCACCTGGGGCAGGCCTGGGCTCTGGGCGCTCAGCCCCTCACGGTCAGGTGACCTGTCACGGTCAGGTGACGCGTGGCAGTCAGGGGACCCAGACCCTCTAGGCCTCGTTCCTCCCCTGCTTAGAGGGAGGTGAGCCCCTGCGGGCTGCGTGTGTTACCGCCCCCTCCTCTGGTCCCGGGGAGTTAACTCGGGTGCCTCCCCCATCTGCTCCTCCAGGAAACACGTTCAGCACCCTGGCCGGGCTGGTGTTTGACTGGACGATCGTGAAGGACCCGGAGGCTGACGGGTACTCGGACTCACACAACGCGCTGCGGTAAGAGGTGCCTGCCTTTGCTGGCAGCGGGGAGGGCTGTCGCCTGGCGCGTGTGGGCTGCGGGCTTCCGTCATCATCACGACGTCCCCGTGACGATTCCCGGGTCCCGGCCAACATCCCCAAGACCGATTAGGGAAAAGCGTCCGGCTTACACAGCCATGCAGGCCCCTCGCCCCTGCTGCCGCCCGCCCGGGCTGTGTGCCGCGGGGAACGGTCGAGGAGGCCGAAGAGGAGACTTGTCTAGGTACTGAGAGGTGGTGGGGTGCAGGCGAAGGGGCATGTGGCCCCAGCATGCGGTGACCCAGGGAACACAGCTCTGGCTGAGAGGACCTTCCAGCAGGGACAGCCCTCCCGGTGCAGGAGCCCGTCTTCCCCGGCCTGGGGGCGCAGGTGTACTCCTTGCGAGGTGGACTCATTACCTGTCTTGACTCTCTACCAATCCTCCCAGCAGCCGCGTGGGCTTCCGTACCCCGCCCACCTGCCTCGGGTCGGTAAGGCGCGGAGCTGCGGAGCTAGAACTTGCTCTCGGGTCTGCAGGCGTCCTCCCTGTGCCAGTGATCGGTGACCACCGCCAGCCCCTCCTGGCTGTTCAGCGTCACCGCGGGAGAATGAGAGGTTCAGATCCCGATGCACGGCCTGTGGCCAGGGTTACCACATGCCGGGCAGCGCAGACGTGTGCCTTCGTCAGCAGAAAGCTCTGTTGGCCAGTGCGGGGCAGACCCGAGGGGTAGGCTTACGTCCCCTGCCAGGCCGCGTTGCCTCGCGCCGCACCAAGTGAACACTTTGAAGAGCATGCTCCCTCTGTGGGGGGGAAGACGTGAGGTTTAAAATTTGCAGCACTTTTCAGCCCACAGAGCAGTTGCGAGAGCAGTGCGAAAAGTGGATCCCCGAACTGTCGGCGAGCAGGCGGCCCGCCCACTGCCCGTGAGCCCGGCTGTCTCGGTGTGCGCTGACTGCCTCTGAGGGCACTTCCTGCGTAGCCACCACACGGTCTTTAGGGTCAGGAGATTAACACTGAGGCCTGTCGTCCTCGGGGCTCGTTGCAGTTTGCCATTTTATCCCAATTGTGTCGTTTGTAGCAAAACACCCAGCCCAGCGTCCCCTGCTGTGCGTTGCCCTGTCTCTCGGGCTCTGTCAGCCTGGAACAGGCGCCTGGTCCTTCTCTGACCTTTGGGACTGGACACTCGCGAGGGCTGTAGTCCGCTTATCTTACAGAACCTCCCCCAGTGCGGTTTCTCTGGCGCTCCTCCCGCCAGGCCCAGCGCTGCGTCCTTGCGGGAATACCGCAGAGGGACCGCCTGCTTTCTCGTTCCATCGTGTCACGCTGCTGCTGGTCCCTTGCTGGTGCTGTTCACCATCATCACTGGGTGGGGTGGCTGCCAGGTGCCCCCCGTGAAGTCGCTTTCTTACCCCCTTGCAATTGATAAGTATTTGCTCCTTTAAGAGTCCAGCCCGGGGCTCCAGGAGATGTCCGGGCTCAGCTCACAGCCATTTCCACCCTCATGCCCCGGGGCTGTGCAAGCCGGCTTGCCCTCCTGGGTCCAAGCTCTTCTGGGGGCTGGACTGTCAGCTTGTCTCCTGGATGAGTGCTGGGATTTCTGGTGTCTCACTGAGCAGGGACTGCTGGCTTTAGGTCAAAGAGGCCTGGATTCTGGCCCTGGCCTGGTCATGTTCTGCGTAGCCATTGTCAGGGATGGTCACCCGCTGAGCAGAGGGCGGAGGCGTTGTACCCACCTGAGGGTGACGGGGTGGCAGGCATGTTGGCCGGGTGAGAGCCCCGCTCTGGGCCCGGCACACACTAGACGTTCAGGGGATGCTGGCTGCCTGCCCCCTGCCCTGCTGCCCACGCCGCCAGGCCTGTTTCCCGCCACGACAGCCCCCTGAGCCTCCAAGCACTCAGTACACGAGCTGAATGCTGACTGGAATCCAAGATGCGTTGGAACTAGAGTCCTGGATTTTCATTAACTTCAGCGTCTGACCCTCTGGGAAGCTGGGCAAGGAAATAAATCACCACGAAGCACAGCGCCCAGCAGGTCCTGGAGAGAATGAAAGCGCGTCTGACGGATTGCTCTCGCTGGGCAGAAGGGGGCTTGTGCGTAAATCGCCGGCTGCCGGGGAGAGCCTGTGTCCAGAGCCCCTCAGGCCGGCCCTGCTTACCAGCCTGTGCTCCGGGAGGCCCACCCCACCCGACCTGGGGCTCCCCCCTACAGCCGAGCCCCAGGGAGGTGGGGTGTGACGTGACCCCCCTTCCTGACACTGGAGAGGGAAGGCGTTGAATAGTTTCCCAGACGACAGAGCTGGCCAAGGGGCGGGGCTGGGACCAGCAGGGAGCCCGGGGGGCTGTGGGCTTGCTTCCCGGCTTCCGTGACCCCCGCCTCTCACACCTGTGAGCCTGAAGCCTCTCGATTAAGTGGGTGGTCCTCCCGTTTCAGTGCCTGCATTTCATCATGATCACAATTGGATTTTTACAAAATGCAGATCCCCAGGCTTCGTGCAGACCGAGGGCTGGGCCTGGGACTGAGAATCTGCACGTTTCGCAGGGACGCTGGCAGCTCTGATGCCAGGAGCTGCAGGGACACGTCTCGAAGCAGCTCTGACTAGGGCCACATCATTGCTTTGGTGTCTGCTGCCGTGAGGAGGTGCAGGGTGCGGGTTCCTGGGTTCCGCACGGCAGGCTGACCGCATGCTCCCTTTCCAGCATCCTGACTTTCCTGGAGTCTACCTACATACCCCCCTCCTACATCTCAGAGATGGAGAAGGCGGCCAAGCAGGGGGACACCATCCTGGTGTCCGGGATGAAGACGGGGAGCTCCAAGCTGAAGGCGCGGATCCAGGAGGCCGTGTACAAGGTGGGTGGGGGGCGGGGCACCCTGGGCTCTGGGGTGGGATCTGCATGGACTCTGGGCTTCTGCCAGGGCAGTGAGATGCCCCACCGTGAGCGTTTCCCTGTTCGTGCAGTGGGAGCTTCAGGCGGTGATGTGTACCTCTGTCCGTCTGTCTGGCGAGAGCCACGGTCCAAGGAGAGGTGGCCTGGTGCCAGGGTGCCGTCTCGCAGACGCAGGTGCCTTCTCCGCCCGCAGTGTCCGGGGAGGCTGGGAGCAGTGGGACCGGTGTCGACTAGCTTGTTTCCAGCGCTTGCCCTGGGCCTGGTGTGGGCACACATCTGAGTGTTTGGGCTCCCAGAGGCCTGGCTGTCTCACCCGGGCCCCAGTTTGAGTCCTGACACTGGTTGCTGGGTGGCCCCATATGTGGAGGGCTCGGGTCATGCCCAGGCTTCACCGCAGCTGCTTCTCCATCAACGCCCCATTTTGCAGGGAGGGTGAGTCGGGTGGCAGGAGAGGACAGTGAGGAGTGAGGTGGCCAAGGCCCGGTTCCTGCCTGGTTTTTGTGAGCACAGGTCTACCCTGGCCCGGCCTCCCTTGGAGCTGCAGACCTGGGGTCTTCCTCCCGTTTGCCTGGTTCCTGGAGCCCTGGGGGCGGGCGGGGGCGGAGAGATGGGAGTTTGCGGCACAGTGTCTGCTGATTACTTTCCAGGGTGATGGACAGGTGGAGTTCTCTGCAGAGCCACCCTCTTCAGTGGTCTGGCCGCAGTCTGGGGGTCCTGGAGGGTCAGCCTGGGGCAGCCGTCTCCGGGGGAGTCCCGCCGCGTGGCTGGGATCACAGAGAGTTTGTCTCTGTGTGTTCTGGGCCCGCCCAGCCCCTCTGAGCTGCAGGGGCGGCCTTGTCCTGCCTGTCCGGCAGGGAGGCTCCCTGGCCCAGGGTGGTGCCCTGTGTGGTTGTTGTTTCCTTTCTAACACGTCAAAGATACTGTTTAGCTGACTGGATTCTTTGTGTTGAGGTATAACTTATGTCCAGCACTGCACGAGTTCCAGGTCTACAGCGTCACGTTTCAATGTGTGTAAATCCTGTGAAAAGGTCACAACACGTCTGGTTAACAGTCATCACTCCACACAGTTACGATTTTTTTTTTTCTTGTGATGAGAAGGTTTAAGATTTATTCCCTTAGCAGCTTTCAAATATGCACCAGTGTTGTTCACTGCAATCACCATGCTGTGCCTTACACCCCCAGGGCTTACCTACCCTGTAACTGGAAATTTGCAGCTTTTGGCCCTCCCCACCCATTTTGCCCACCCTCCACCCCCACGTTGGGCCACCACTTATCTGTTCTCTGTGTCTGTGAGCTCAGGTTCTTTGGTTTTGTTTTGCTTTTTCGATTCCAGGCGTAGGTGAGATTATATGGTATTTGCCTTCCGGTGTCTCAAAGGGGAGGACCTCAGTCAGCACGCAGACCCAGGCTGGTTAGAGGTCAGACCCTCAGACAGCAGCTTTTAAAGGAGGCACGTGTGTCCAGTCCTGCAGGACTGGGAGCACAGGCCCTGCTGGCCCCGGAGCCAGGAGACCTGGAGGTGTCCTGTGGGAGGCAGTCCCCAGACTAGGCCTCCAGACAGGTGTCCAGGCTCCTTTCTGGGAGATGCCAGTGAGCTGGAACGAGGCAGAGGGAGGATGCCGGGGCAGCACCCTGGGCCTCTGTCCCCTGAGAGCCCCTCTGCGGCCCCACCTGTGGACAGCCCTGAAGTGTGCCCCCCAGGCCAAAGCCTCTTTCTAGCAGGGGTGCCTTTTGCACGTTGGTCTGCTGTGTGCCAGTCTGTTGTGCGTGCAGCGCGTGGGGGCGGTGGCCTGCCAAGCCCTGCCAAGCCCTGCCTCTGACTGTTACAGGCACATTACAGCAACAGAAGCCCCCGGCCACCAGGGGGACTCCCGGGGCAGCTGCTGCAGGACTGCAGGCACCGGGTGTACACCCTGGTCCTAGACACGTGTGAGAACCCCACTCCGAGAGATGCCGTGCTCTGGGGCGCGGGGAGGAGTGCTGCCCTCGGGTCTGGGAGGGTGTAGGTCAGCCCTGGACGTGTGTTTAACGGGGCCACCCCTCTGGTGCAGCCGTGATAACTCGCTAATGGCTCCTTTCCAGAGCGGTGGAGCTTGGGTCTGTGCCCGGGGGCGGGAGCTGGTTAAGAATTCTGTCCTCGTCGGTGCTGGTCCTGCGGGGCCCGTGAGCCTAGGCCCTGCTGGGCACCAGAGCGAGGCATGTAGACGTGTCCTCTGGCGGCAGCTGCCAAAGTCAGGGCACCAAGAGGGCCACACGCGCCTTCTGTGAGAGGCAGGTGAGCCTGGGTGGGCGGGGAGGGTGACAGTTGCACTCACCCACGCAGGAACCCGAGAGCCCCCTGCACACCTGCCCCTCTGCGCAGGCAGGCAAGCCTCTTCCTCAGAAAGGCCGGGTGTGTGTCGGTCTGCTGTCCGTGCAGTGCCTGGAGGGGAAGGGGGTTCCTGCTGGGAACTGTGTCTCCAGTTACAGGCGCACAAGCCCCCCGCCCCGAGGGGTCCCCAGTGCAAGGTGATGAGGGGTGTCTCCTGGGTGGACAGCTGCAAAGACCAGCTGGAGATGTCAGGGTGGGAGCAGCTGGCGTGTGTGAAGCTCTGGAGCACGGCAGAGGGAGGGCGGGAAGGGGCCCCCTGGCTGGAGCAAGTCCGCGGGGAGACGAGACTCACGGGCCGTCTGGGCACTTCTCAAGGGCTGCGCGTCTGCGCTGGGCCCCGCAGAGCCCGTCCTCAGTCCCCACAGCCCCACGGCCCTGGTGGGTGCGCGCCCTGGTGGTCTTCACAGCCAGAGGCTCTGGGGGCTGGTCTCCCAGGGCCTGGTCGGGGTGCCTGGTCTGGGGTGTGAGCCTTTCGCTCCCCGGGGAGCAGATCCGGGTTGGGGCTCCCTGTGACTGTGGTCTCCACGCGGGGGTGAGACTGGGTCTCGGTGTCCTGCTCACCTCATGGTGGTTGCTCTCTTGTTTGTCGGGTTAGAAGGGTCACCCCACCAGTTTTTAGGGTTTTTTGGAGGAAATTGTCCCACACGTAGCTTTAGCTACCGTGTGTCCGTGGGAGGAGGTGGGCCCGGCGCCCTCCTACGTCCCCATCGGGGACGGGAACCGTAGCGTGCTGTAAGGTGAGGAAACACGTAAGATGTTAGAGCCGGTGTGAAAGGAAATCCAACGAACTCACGCGCAGATGCAGAACGGGCCAGCGTCCACAGGACAGCAAGCGGCGGCACCTCCGCCAGAGGACGGGTGCTTGCGTGTCTGTGGACGAGAATGCTTTGCTCTGCCTGCAGCTCTCTGCAGCTTGCAGGGTCGCCACACACTCCAGGGCAGTGGGAGGTGCAGCCCCATGGAGCCTGGCTTCCTGGGGGTGCACTGGACTTGATACGGGGTCTGCCTCTGGTGCAGCGTCTCTCGTGATGCTTCCGGCTGAGGTGGTCGGGGGGCTGAGAGGTGGGGGCTGGGAGGGGCCCGGGGCAGGGACCGAGCGCTTGGCGGGGACGCACACCCCTCCCCCTTTTTGGGTTTGCCTGCGGTTCCCCCACTTTGCTGCCTTTGGGGTTTTGTAGATGGAGCCCTGCAGCCCCGCGCGGCCCCTGTGTCAGTCTGGATTGCTCCTGGCTCCTTACTTGTCTTTCTGCCTCCTTCAGTTGTAAACTGAGCTACAACCTCCATGATACACAGTGATGTGCTGGGTCTGCTTTGGCAACGACCTCTGGGCTCTCGCTGGTTATACCCCAAGGGTTCGCTGGGGCTTGGGGTCCAAGGATGTTGCCTTGTTTTTTTGTCTCTGACTTCCCTGTGCTCATGAGAATGGACCAAAAAGCCCTCAAGATTCTTTCTCTGGCCTCCACCGACCCCCACTGCCGACTCACCTCACCTTTTCCACCCTCTTCCTTGTGCTAAGAACGTACGCCCCGCAGAGGTCAGGCTGCTGATTTTGGAGAACATCCTTCTGAACCCAGCTTACGACGTCTACCTCCTGGTGGGGACATCCATCTGCTACAAGGTGCAGAAGATCAGGCAAGGGAAGATCACAGGTGGGTCCTGGCTCAGCTCTGTGCTCAGGGCAGAGGCCCCCCCCCTTTCATTATGGTGAAATAGGTGTAACAAAATTTGCCATTTTAACTGTTTTTAAGTGTTAGTTTTAGTGACGTTGATTACATTTACATTTTTGTGCAACCATCGCCACCATCCATCTCCAGAACATTCTCATCTTCCCAAACTGAAACCCTGTGCCCAGTAAGCACGAGCTCCCCAGCCCGCCCCCGGCCCGGCCCCCAACGCCTACTTTCCATTGCTGTGACTCTGACTCCTCTCAGGACCTCGTGTAAGTGGGATCGTACCGTGTCTGTCCTTTTATGTCTGGCTCATTTCACGAGCAGAACGTCCTCAAGGTTCCCCCGTGTTGTTGCATGGTTCAGAATGTCCTTCCTTTTGAAGGCTGAGTAACATTCCGTTGTCGGCAGAGACCACATTTTGTCCATTCGTCTGTTGGTGGACGCTTGGGTGTCTGCCTCTTGGCTGTTGTACGTGGTGCAGCTGTGAGCTTGGATGTGCGCACGTCTCTCCCAGACCTTGATTTCAAACCTTTTGGGTTTATATCTCTTTGTTTTAAGAATGTCAGAAGCCGTGAGCTTCATGTTGGACTGGGATTTGCCCCTGGTCTGCCCGTGACCGCTGGGCAGCCTTGGCAAGACACTGCCCGCCTCCCCCCTGGGGCTCAGTGTCTCTGTCGGAGCCTTCCTGCCTGCACCGAGGGCGGAATGAGTCAGGGGGTGTGGACTTGCTCTGGAAACTCTCGAGTGCACCATACTGGTGTTCTTCCTAAAGTGCTGTGGGTGTGATGTGTTTTCGATGGTGAGTGTTGCTAATGCAGCCCCAGCCCTCCCAAGAATTACTGTCATCATCATCGTTCTGTTTAGTTTACGCACGTTTCAGGGTCAGAGCTCAGGGCGTCAGGGGTCTCAGGACACTGGGTAGAGAAGGTTGCACTAAGGCCCGAGGGCTTGGACGGCGTTGGGCAGGCGCCTCCCCGGGTGGGGGCTGCTCCGCCTGTGGCGCGGGTACCGGTTAGGGCGCGGTGGGCGCTTCAGCGTCCTCGCGTCTTGGGCTTGCTCCATAGATGGGTCTGAAAGTCTGGAGGCAGCGGGTCTGGTCGGTCATTACCATGTGGCAGGGGCCACAGCCCTGGGGAGGACACGGAGCCATGGACAGGCCCCTCCTGACTCGGGGCCCAGTTCTCTCCCGCACCAGTGCCCTGCTGAAGGGCAGCAGACGGGGTTTCCCGGGTGTCCCCGTGTGCTGGGCGGGGACAGCACACAGGTGGGATGTGTACGAAGCCAGGCTGGGGTCCTGGCCAGAGCCTGCGTGTACCCCTGACTTCAGGGAAGCAGGTTCTAAAAGCACAGGGGTGGACCTGGGCGTGGCTTCTGGAGACTCTTAGAGGGCAGACGGCTCGGAGGTGGACTTCTCAGGACACTGACCCAGTGTCCTCAGGAGGAACGCAGCGGGGACAAGCTGGAAGGCCAGAGGGCGCCAGGTGGGGCCCTTTGGAAACGCAGTGTGACACCTGAGCACTGTCACGAAGCGCCTCCCACCTGGTGGGGACGGTGTGGGGACGCCCTGCCAGGACGGGCGTTTTCCGAGTGTCGGACTTCTCACGGAACCCAGCAGCTCTGTGAGGTGTATTTCATTAACATCCTGTTTTACAGATGAGGAAACCGAGGCATAGAACACCTGACAGTCACAAAACTGTCAGGTCCTTGGCCTTCATCACCCCTGAAGGATCGGGTGTCCCTGACACTGCAGGAAGGAAGAGCAGCTTTCCCTTCTCCCGGGGACAGGGCGGGTGGTCCCTTTGCGGGAACCGGGGGAGCGGGTGGGGGGCTGAGGCGGGGCGGTGTGCCCAGACCAGGGGTTTTGGGGGGATTTAATGGAGAGGGCTTAAGAGCCCACCCCAAATTAGTTCGGTCTCATGGCCCAGAGGAACAGCGCATCCCAAGGGACCCGGAGAGCTTTCGGGTTTGGTCACTGCCCTACGGCAGACGTCAAAGAATTGGAGCTCACGGAAGATCCCCTCAGACAGGAGACGGTTAAGCTGCCTCCGTTGCATCTGTGGGGTAATGAGATGGAAAATTCCAAAAATAAACACTCCTGTGTGATTGCCGGTGCCGGATGCCATGCGGGCTGGAGTGGATTCCAGACGGATGCTTTGTGAGAACCAGAGACGGGAGGCAGCAAGGGTCCACCCGCCACGAACAGGACACTCGGGTGGAAAGCCACTGTCCATGTTTTTAGATGGATTGCTGTGGTTTTTTCTAATTGAAATATAAGTCACGTCACTGTCATTTTTAATAGGCTGCTAGATGGGAAAGTCAGGGGAATGGTGTCGGTATAGGGGAAATGAATTGCAGCGAGCCTGCCTTTCACGGCACCCTGCCCGAGGCTCGAGAGTCACGGGTCAGAGGGCAGTTACCCCAAGTTAGTTCTTCGTGTTTTCTGTCAGCCTTTCTTCCTTAAACATGTAATTTTTCTTCTTTGCTTTGCTATTTTCTTCCCCCATGTGTGTGTATGTTCTTTTTTTTTAATTGAAGTACAGTCAGTTTACAATGTTGTGTTAGTTTCTGGTGTGCAGCATAGCGATTCAGTTGTGTGTGTGTGTGTGTGTGTGTGTGCGTGTATTCCTTTTCATATTCTTTTTCATTACAGGCTGTTACAAGATTGTATATAGTTCCCACTGCTATACAAGAGGACCTTGTTGTTTATTTTGTATATAGTAGTTAATACCTACAAATCTCGAACTCCCAATTTATCCCTCCACCCCCAACTTTACCCCCTGGTAACCACAAGTTTTGTTTTCTATGTCTATGAGTCTGTTTTGTAAATAAGTTCATTTGTGTCATTTTTTTAGATTCCACATATGAGTGTTATAATACAGTATTTTTCTTTCTCTGTCTTACTTCACTTAGTATGACAATCTCCGGGTCCATGAATGTTGCTGCAAATAGCATTACTTTATTCTTTTTCATGGCTGAGTAGTATTCCACTGTATAAATGTACCACGGCTTCTTCACCCAGTCACCTGTGGATGGACACTTCGGGCACTTCCATGTCTCGGCTGCTGTTGATAGCATTGCTCCTCCCACATTGTCATTCCCGACGTCTACCTTCCTTCCTCTAAGGGGCGGCTTCTTTTTCGCAAGCCCATTTGTGGGGCGCCTGCTCTGTGCCCTCACTGCTGGGGGCCTCAGTGTCAAAGGGCTGCTCGGGTCCCCGGTACTCAGAGCCCAGTGTGGGAGGAAAACAGTTGGTCCAGCGAGGCTCCAGCAGACTCCCTGCGAGCGGAGCAGGTGGCAGAGGAGAGGAGGTTGGCTGGAGGCGGGGTGTGTGTGATGCTGGCGGGGCCGTGTTTCCGCGGGCACAGGCCTCCCTCAGTCCTCAGTCTGCTGATGCTGGGGTTGTAGACCTGACTGGCTCAGTAACCAAGTTATTAGACAGAACAAGATGTGGGAAAGACATGCCGGTCGAGGGAATCGGTGTCTGAAAAGAACTTGAGATTTGGGAAAGGTGGAAATTCCTGAGATAAATTGTGCTGAGGTTTGGAAAACCAGCTGTGTAGGTGGGTGTCGGGCTGGGATTCCTGTGTCAAAGACTCAGGTGTGGAAGAACCTAGGACCCAGCGCAGCCTTGAGCTGTGGCTGCCTGGACCTGGTGCCTGCTGGGGCCGGCATGGGCTGGGGCTGGGGGTTCTGGCCGTCAGAAGCACATCTGGAGGTCAGCCGGGGTTCGGAGGGTCGGAGATGGAGCCTGTTGAAGAATGCGGCCTCCTGGCCTGCGGAAGCACCAGGGGGCGCCCTGTGCCCTCTGCAGGCTGGAGCCCCGGGAGCAGCCTTCCTCTGTTTGTGGGCAGACGGTGACCTTAGCACCTGCGAAGCCTTCTGCACCCAGCGCCTCTTACAAGGGGTGAGCTCCTCCTGCCCGCCGCTCAAACACCAGTGCAGAGAGAGGCTCGTGGTGCTGGAAAGGAAAGTCTGCTTTGTTCTGGGGGCCGGTGTGGCGGAGGGAGGGCAGACTCCTGTCCAAAGGCCAATTCCCCCCCCCCCATTGACAATCAGGGAGCAAGAACTTTTACAGGAGGGGTCAGGGGGGCACAGGTGGAGGGAGGGGCCTTGCACAGGGCAGCACAGTCTGCTCCCACAGTCATCCTGGCAGTCAGCCACACGGGGCTCTGATCAGCGTCACGGTGATGGTTTTAAGTACAGTTAACCTTCAGTTCCAGGGTCGGTTTGTTCCCATTTCTTCGAGGCCAGTTCTGGGAGCTGTGGCAGCTTCTGTCCTGGCTGCAGTCTGGTCAGCGTGCGGTTGACTTCTTCCACCTGGTGGGGTTTTGGTATCTGCAAACCAGCTCAAAGTTAGGGCTCAAAATATTATCTGCAGCCCTTGAGGAGGAACTCAAGGTCCTTGCCCTTTATTTTTCTTTTTAATGGAGGCACTGGGGATTGAGCCCAGGACCTCGGCATGCCAAGCACGCACGCTGCCACTCCCCTCCCTCCGTGACTTTGTTTAATGACTACACTGTTATTATTTTCTCTTGCTTGACTATTTCCCTCTGTTTCTGTATTTTCTTATGTCTCTGATTAAACCTGCTCTTTGACCGAAGTTCTTTTCCAGACGAGAGGCAGGCGGAGGATGTGCTGGGAGGAGGGCTCCGTCCTGGGAAGACCCCCCGGGACCCTGCTCTGTTTCAGGAGGGTTTACAGAGTCCGTGAGACAAGCCCCTTATGCTCATCGTCTCCAGGCTTTGCGAATGTGCTTGCATCTGCGATGTGAGAGGTCCTTTCAAGAGTCAGTGTATTTATTTCCCGAAAGGGCCATTAAACAAGGGAGTAACCTCGTGCTTTGTAAAGCACCGCCAAGGAATGCTGCTTTGTCGAGCGGTGGCATTGTCTTGTTACTTTTGTCACGACCCGTGTCCTCCATGCACTGCTGCCGTCTTCCGGTCTCTGGGTGCTTGGTCTGAAGGAATCTCAGCCCCGCCTGCCTGCTTCCCTGCTAGAGGCAAGGAGGTGGGCCGGGGCACTGAAGGCTTCTCAGCGCTTGTGTGGTCAGAGCCCCTGGGGGCCCATGCAGGCACGCGGTGCGGGGCGCCCCCAGAGCTTGGCTCAGCACATCTGGGATGGGGCCGGTTACTTGCAGTTTCCCAAGTGATGCTGATGGCCCAGGGACCACCCTTTGAGCACCCTCTGCCCCAGGGAGAATTCTAGGGGACTTATGGGAACACACAGCAGATACCCCAGGACAGGAAATAGGCACGTCGCCTCCCTTTCCGAATCCTGGGAGCTCTGAGGGCTGCTCCAGCTGAGACTCCTCCAGGATCCTTGTCCTGGGCGCCTCCCATGGCAGGCCCTGCCAGGGACCCAGTGGTGAGCAGAGAAGCTGTCCTGTCCGTGGTGCCTGAATCCTGTCCCTCTCTGGTGACAGAGGGCTGGATTGTGGCTATGCCCACAGGCACAGTAAGCGGGTTATTTGATAGGATATCCCACGGACTGGGGTGCCGGCATGTCAGAGCCACCCTGCTCTCTTGTCTGAGTCCCAGCTCTGCGATGGTCTTGCTCTGGCCTTGATTCCCACGGTCCCCCCATCTCTAGGATGGGGGCATCGGTAGCGCCTGTCTCGAGGACTGTGTGGGATGAAAGGGTGATGTGCCCATGAATCACGTTGCACAGTCCTGCCACAGCCCTGTCTTGATTGCTCTGTCAGTAGCCGTCCAAGTTAGAAGTGCTGGCGGGCTCGACCGCACAGGACGCAGAAGGTGGATGCAGAGGCAGCGGGTTGCGGAAGTCGTTCTTGCCCAGCAACGTGGTTTCCCATCCTGGCCCGGGCTGGGCAAGTTCTCCACAGTGCGACAGGGCGGGGAAACACGAAGGGTGGTCAAGATAGCAACAGGAAATTATCTGCAAATTATGGGCCCAGCTCCCAAAACCCCGTGGGACACGATGGAAAGCACCTTTTGGGGGGCCCTGGAGGATGCACGGGTCCAGGGAGCCCCATCTGCACCCCTCAGTGCAGAAGCAGAGCTCACTCACTTCCTTGATGAACAGAAAAAGATGTCATGTTGGTATTCTGCAAGCAGCTGGCAGGTTGAGTCAGAGGCTGTGCTTAATTAAAAAAAAAAAAAAAGCTGCTCACAGCATCCACAAAAAAAGGATTGCCTCCAAAAATTCATGGAGAATGTCAGCTCTGTCCACACACATGGAGAATAATATTAACATTTAAAGTGTTGAAAAATAAGCAAAAAAAAAAAAAAAAAAAAACCCAAGCAGCCGCCCTGACAGCAGGGTCAGGGACTGGTTGAGGGGGAGGTGACATCCTGGCGTTTAACATCTCCCACCCCACTCTCTCCCCGCCCTGATCTTCCCCGCGTCTGGGAGCAGAGCTCTCCATGCCTTCTGACCAGTACGAGCTGCAGCTGCAGAGCAGCATCTGGGGCCCCGAGGGAGACCCGGGCCGGCCCGTGGCGGTCTTGGCCCCGGACACGTCGACGGTCACTGCGGTCCAGCTGGGACAGAGCAGCCTGGTCCTTGGCCACAGGAATATCCTTTACTCAGGCCGGCACGCTTGCAGGTGCGTGTCCTGCACAGGAGATCTGCTGTTTGGAAATCAAGTCACTTTTCTCCCGGAGAGCTCGGCTGGGCTAAAAATAGCCCTGTTTTCCCTCAAGGTCTGAAAATCAGAGAGAACAAAAATAGCCCCACGGCTGAGCGGAGACGCTCACCTCTGCGGGTGACTCACCGGAGAGGCTCTGAGGTGGGAGCTGGTGGCGGAGCAGAGCCCTACTCCCCACCTCCAGGACCCACTGTGGTCTCGTCCCAGGGCCCGGCCCAGCCTGAGCCCCACTCCCCACCTCCAGGACCCACTGTGGTCTCGTCCCAGGGCCCGGCCCAGCCTGTGCCCCACTCCCTGCCTCCAGGACCCCCTCTGGTCTCATCCCAGGGCCTGGACGAGCATGAGACCCACTCCCCGCCTCCAGGACCCCCTCTGGTCTCATCCCAGGGCCTGGACGAGCATGAGACCCACTCCCCGCCTCCAGGACCCCCTCTGGTCTCGTCCCAGGGCCCGGCCGAGCCTGAGCCCCACTCCCCGCCTCCAGGACCCCCTCTGGTCTCATCCCAGGGCCCGGCCGAGCCTGAGCCCCACTCCCCACCTCCAGGACCCACTGTGGTCTCATCCCAGGGCCCGGCCGAGCCTGAGCCCCACTCCCCACCTCCAGGACCCACTGTGGTCTCGTCCCAGGGCCCGGCCCAGCCTGTGCCCCACTCCCTGCCTCCAGGACCCCCTCTGGTCTCATCCCAGGGCCTGGACGAGCATGAGACCCACTCCCCGCCTCCAGGACCCCCTCTGGTCTCGTCCCAGGGCCCGGCCGAGCCTGAGCCCCACTCCCCGCCTCCAGGACCCCCTCTGGTCTCATCCCAGGGCCCGGCCGAGCCTGAGCCCCACTCCCCACCTCCAGGACCCACTGTGGTCTCATCCCAGGGCCCGGCCGAGCCTGAGCCCCACTCCCCACCTCCAGGACCCAGTGTGGTCTCGTCTCAGGGCCCGGCCCAGCCTGTGCCCCACTCCCTGCCTCCAGGACCCCCTCTGGTCTCGTCCCAGGGCCTGGACGAGCCTGAGACCCACTCCCCGCCTCCAGGACCCCCTCTGGTCTCGTCCCAGGGCCTGGACGAGCCTGAGACCCACTCCCCGCCTCCAGGACCCCCTCTGGTCTCGTCCCAGGGCCTGGCCAAGGCTGTGCCCCACTCCCCGCCTCCAGGACCCCCTCTGATCTCGTCCCAGGGCCTGGCCAAGGCTGTCTCCACACTGGCTGTGGGTTGTGCTGTCCCAGGCTTGTTCGTGTGCCCTGAGTGGTCTCCAGGATCCTTGCAGACGTCGCCCTTTTGGCGTGGAGGAAGCGCTGGGTGGTCACTGGTTCTGGAAAAGGCCTGTGCTCTGTGTGGCCGCGGGCAGGGGTGTTCGGGGTGTTTGACCCCCTCTTCTGTCCCTGTGATGTCTCAGCGATGATGATGATAACCAGGCCGTGGGAACCAGCCGGTTTACTTGCCCTTAATAAAGACCCCAGGTATCCGCATGCAGGGCGCTTCCCGGTTACCGAACAGCACCGTCTACGTAGTTGAGCCTGGATACTTGGGTGAGTGTGGGCATTCTGGGGCCTCCTGGATGCTGCTCATTTGTGATGACAGGAGTTTAAAAAGTAAAAGCCACAGGGAGGCCCGGGCCAGTGGCACCCCCACCTCCACCCTTGCGGGGGCTGCTCCCCAGCCCTCCCCCCGCCAGTGCACGGAACAAGCAGAGGGTAGACGGAGGTCAGGCAGGTGGAGGGCGGAGGGGACAGCTTGGGTAGCAGCGTGGGGGCAAGAAGCACACAGCATTGCAGGGGCCAGAGCCAGAGGCCCGGGAGGGCAGGCCCGGCTCACAGGGAGGGAGTGCTTCAAGCGCACACCTGCTGTGCATTCAGACTGCAGACCCTGCAGATTCAGGACGGAGATCTACTATGAATCCGGAGTGTAGACTCACTGTGGATTCAGAACACAGACCAACTATGGATTCAGAGGGTAGACCTACTGTGGGTTCAGGGCGTAGACTCGCTGAGGGTCAGAGCTAGACCCACCGTGGACAGGGTCAAGTTTGAATGAGCCCTGGAGCAGTCATGGGCACATGCTCAGGGTTGGTCCTGGGGGATCTGAGGTCAGCTCGGGCGCTGAGGGCTCAGGGACGATGCGGACATTCCATCTCACCGTCAAGAGCTGCTGGCCCCTCCCCAGGGGAGGGCAGGTGCGTGGAGGGCCCCGTCCTCTCCGTCCGCTGCCCCTGCAGCCCCAGTGCTGAGGCTCTGTGCCCTCCTGTTTTGTAGGGTTCACAGTCCACCCCGGTGACCGGTGGGTGCTCGAGACTGGCCGCCTGTATGAAATTACCGTCGAGGTGCTTGACAGAACCGGCAACAAGGTCTACCTGTCAGATGTGAGTGCCCATCCCACCCGGGCCGGTGGGGTTTGTGAAGTGGGGGGGGGTCCCGGGGAGCAGCCCCCAAAGCAAGAGGGGCGCCGAACAGGCAGGCTGTTGGGTGCTTCCTGGAGGCGCTGCTGGTTCCACAAGAGACACTGATGGACGTTGAGCATATTGGGATCCTGCACACCAAGGCCCCACTCCCTACGCGGCTGGAGCAGGGAGAGGGGCGGCGGGCAGCCAGGTTCACGGAGGTGGGGATGGGGGAGGTGGGGTCCGCCAGCTGGGATGCCGGCCACCTTGCTCGTGGGGCCCGGGGTTCTGAGGGGGAGGCAAGGCTCCCCTCTGGCTTCTGCATGGAAGGCCTTGCTCTCCTTCTGTTACTGAGAAAAAATACTTGGTCTATCACCGTTTGGGAGATAAAATAGCTCTAAGGATTTTGATGTCCATATTTTGTGTTTGGCCGTTTCCTTGTTGGGACCTCAGGGTCTGAGAAACCTGACTGCAGCTTCGAGCCCCTGAGCCCCAGCCCGGTGGCTCGACAAGAGCGCCAGGTCATGGGTTCACACAGGGAGGGCGGCCTGGGAGGGGTCGGAGCTCAGGCCCAGGGCTCCATCCAGTTTGGCGCCTCCCGCTTGGCCTGGCCTGGCTGCTGTTTTGGGGTCGCACAGGCTCCTTCCTGTGCTGTGACGTCCCCCAGTCGGCCAGGAAGCTCCTCTCACACGTCCTGCCTTTCCTTCCAGAACATCCGCATCGAAACTGTGCTTCCTCCAGAGTTCTTTGAGGTGCTGACTTCTTCCCAGAACGGGTCATACCATCACGTCAGGGCAGTCAAGAGGGGCCAGACGGCCATTGAGGCGGCCCTCACCTCCGTGGTGGACCAGGCAAGTTGGCACGTCCCCTCCCCGCCCAATCCTGGGACCTCTGTGGGCAGAAATGTCAACCCAGGCTGGACGTGAGCCCCAGGGGTCGGGATCCCAAGCTTGCGATGCTCTCCTGGGTGCCGAGGGGGTCCCTCCTGCTCTAGGCTCATGGTGCTGTTTGGGGGCAGGGGCTTTGGCCTGTCCCTGTCCCAGTGCTGGGCCACAGCCCCTCCTTCTCCGCCCTTTGCTGGTTCCTGGAGACGTGAGCCTGTGCCTCTGGGGTTGGGGCTAGAAACCCTTGTTGGGGAATCAGTATTGGGCCCGTGTGACCAGCTGTGCACCGACTGGGACCCATGAGCATCCCTTGGGCTGTTTTGGCTGCTCGGTCCTTCAAAGGTTTTAAATTTCCCCCACGTTTACAAGGCCAGTCAGTTTCAGTGGGAGCAGATTCTACTGCTGGGAAGCTCGGTGTGGGTGTTCTAATCTTCTGCCGCACACACACCCCTCCCAGACCCGTCAGAGGCGGAAATGGCCTGTGGGCCAAGCAGCGAGTCCTGCCAAAGTTGCCACTTGCGCTCTGAGGACTTTGGGCAAGTTGCTTTCATCCCCATGCCTCAGTCTCCTCATCTATGAAGTAGGGGTGACCACGTGCACACGTCGGGGGTCTGTGAGGGTGCAGACGAGCAGTGCTTACTGGGGTGGCTGGTACAGCGCCACGTTACGCCATCTCATGGAGACTGAAAAGGCTACCGAGTACCTGCATCTTCCTACCCACCCCCTCCCCGCGATTTCAAAGTCTACCCTTGGGACCTGATCCCCAGGGAGGAGCGAGGGTCTGCTTAAGTGTCGACCTGATTGTCATGGTATCGTGTTGCAGGATGGAGGGGTCCACATGCTACGAGTGCCTGTATGGAACCAGCAGGAGGTTGAAATTCACATTCCCATCACCCTCTATCCCAGCATCTTGACGTTCCCGTGGCAACCAAAGACGGGCGCCTATCAGTATACAGTCAAGGTAGCTGGGAGACCCCCACCTGGGCTCATTCCTTCGGGGGCTTCTGTGGGGTTGGGGCTTTTCATGCATTCTGTCTCTGTTCGTATTACCTTCCTGTGGTTGGGAGAGAATTTAGAATCAGAGTTTTTATGCTCTCTGTATTTTCTGAGGTGTCCATCTCAGCGCTGTGTCTTGGTAATTAGGACAAACCCTGAGGAGTAAAAGCACGATAAAGAAAGGCTGGAACACGGATCGAACTCCACACACTTTTGTTTTTGTAAAAAATTATTGTTTTCCGAAAGCAGTGTGAGTATCTTCAGAGAGAAATTTGAAGTTCGAGGGACGATGTTCCGAGCTTTGTCATTTACCAGGTGTTCTTGGTCTTTGATGGTCACATGCCCACCTGGCGTCAGTTGGCAGGGCTGGTGCCCGTCTGGGCTGGAGCCCGTGTGACCCGCCCGGTCCCATCGGTCCCTGCTGACTGTCCGGGCGGCACGACAGGTGTCCGGTGTGTGCCCTGAGACCCGCTGCCCCTTCACTCAGGGATGTTGCCTTCCCGGCCTCCCTAGGGTCATGGGGTGGTGGCCCCAGATCTGGGAGGCCACCAGGCTGTCCTTTGCTTCATGGCAGACACTCGGAGTGGGCAGGGGTCTGTGCCAGGAGCGGGCAGCGCAGCCCCATCCTGCGCCTGGCTCTGCGGCGGGGGTCGTCCAGCTCCAGCCTGAGCTTGGCAGGTGCTCCTGGGTTCTGGGGCCCCTGTCATGGGCACGTGTGTATGCGTACGTCAGCCACAAGGTCCCCAGAAGGTGAGGACCAGAAAGAGACACTGGAGACAGTGGGGTGTTGAGGCAGCTGCCCGCCGGACGCTGGCTGACGCCACATTTCCCCACGTGGTGGCAGGATGCTGACCGTCTGTGGGAGAGAGAGGGTGGGTGACAGACCAGGCGGGGGGCTGACCCCATGATGATTCCCCCCCAGGCCCACGGCGGGAGCGGGAACTTCAGCTGGTCTTCCTCGAGCCACATGGTTGCCACGGTCACAGTCAAGGGTGTGATGACCACAGGCAGTGACACTGGCCTCAGTGTGATCCAGGCACACGACGTGCAGAACCCACTACACTTCGGGGAGATGAAGGTGAGGCCTGGGGCCCGGGCAGCCGTGGGGAGGCTCGGGGTAGCGGTCAGCAGCCGCCTGTCCTAGCCAGCCTCAGGCTTAATTCAGAAACATCCTGTCATCCTCGGCCTTGGACTTGGGGTCAGTGGTGGGCGAGGGATCGGGCGTCAGGCCTAGCCCTGTCCTAGCTCATGGCCAGATCAGGGAGGTGGCCGTGACATCCCACACTAGACAGGAGGTGGGACCAGAGGGGCCAGGGCCCACTGAGCTGGGGTTTCCGGGAGACAGAGAATGCAGAAACACGAGGTAATCAAGGAGCCTTTCTGGAAGATTCCTCCGACCCGAGGTGGGCATCGCCAGGTCGGATGGGCCGCTGAGTGTTGGGCTGTACCTTCACACCCAGACTCCAGGAGACCGGCCCGAGTCCTTCCTTCTGGCTCCTTCCTGCTCAGGGGCTGCACCTGTCATTCGGCCCCGAGTGTTGCAGGACTTAGCAAAGGCCGAAGGTGGAGTGGTCACCTGCGGTCAGCCTCTGGCAGCCCCACCTGGTGGCCTCCTGACCTGGCTCTTTCCCAACAACCTGACCCTGATCTCAACCCCTTTTTTTACTTCATTTAGGGCAGAAATCGAAGCTCCAGACATAGTGTGTCCAGTCCCAGCCTTCTCCTACACTATCTGGGGCGTAGATGGACGGGCCACTATGGTCTTTTTGTTTCAGTCCACACACGCCCACCTAAAAATCTGTCTCATTCCCATGGAAGGAAGGCTGTAACAGACACCTGAGCTGCAGTGTAATTGTCAAATATTCGGATAAACTGTGACCCGCTTGCCCCCTCCCCCCCCAAACTTCCTCATCTCAGTAAATGTGCCCCTTTCGCCAGTTGCTCGGCCCAAAGCCCGAGAGGCGGTGTGTGTGATGGTCAGAGCCTGGCTTCCGGAGCCGACCTGCCTGGTCCAGTCTCCGCCGCGCTCCAGCCATGCAAGTTCTTAACCTCCCGTGCCAGGGTCCCTTTAGGTAAAGAGGTTGGTGACAGAACCTTCTTAACAAGGAGGCCAAGAGGATTGGATGAGTTAGCAGTGTTCCTAGAGTGGAACTTGGAGTGTGGGAAGTTTCGTTTTGTTTAAATGTTACCTGTTGTGCACCTCATACACATTTGTGTCCAACGTGCTGAGCTGTATGTACATGCCTCAGGACCTTTGCACGGACCGTCTCTTCTTCCCAGAATGCTTTCTCCCCAGACTTTTGTCTGGCTGCCTCTGATGTGGCTCCCAGGTCTGAGCTTCTATATCACCTTCTCAGAGAGGTCTTCCTCAATGGCTCTGTCCCTGAACGTCACCCGGGACCCCGGCACACACTGTCACGTCCCCCAAGCTAGGGCTTCTCTCAGACACTCCTTGGTGCCCAGCACACAGCACCTCTCAGGAAATCCACACAGCAGTCTCCTCCTGTCCCGCAGAGCCTGATATCTGCGCCCCATCCTGCAGGTGTACGTGATTGAGCCCAGCAGCATGGAGTTCGCACCATGCCCAGTGGAGGCCCGGGTGGACCAGACCCTGGAGCTGCCACTGCGGATCAACGGCCTCATGCCTGGTGGGGCTGACGAGGTGGTCACCCTGAGCGACTGCTCCCACTTCGACTTGACGGTTGAGGTGGAAAACCAGGGCGTGTTTCAGCCGCTCCCAGGTAAAGCCAGCAGTCGAGGGGTAGAGGGGGCGTCGGGGCTGGGTTCTTAGTGTGTGCCCCCCAGATTCCTCCATAGAGAGCTTGGGGCAGCAGCGGGGTCATAACATGAGAAATGTCACTTGTCCCCTTGTCCACCATCAGCAGTGGTCTGGCCTGAACCTTACTGCCCTGTGACCCCGCCGTGTCACGGGGCTTTCTGAGCCTCAGTTTCCATGTCTCTAAAATGGGTGTCATCCTAAATAGGGTCACGTGTCACGGTGCTCACTGCAGTGCCCTGAATGCAGTGGGTGCTCTGTGTGTAGTGTTGGTAGGGCTTTGATGAGTGACAGGATGGCAACCCCTGTGACTGTGAGGTCCTCCCACCCAGAACGCGAAGCCAGGCATGTTGGTCTTTTCTCTTCCGCACCCCTGCACATGGCTGGGGGGTGTCAGTAGTGACGGTGTCGGTGGCACTTGGTTTATGCACTTGGTGTGTGATCTCACTGGACATCACACCCACCATGGGAGGGGCTGTGACTGGGCCATGTGTCAGACGAGGAGACTGAGGCTGCTGCTGCCCAGGATCCCAGGGGGCACGGGGTGGGCTGGAGTACAGAGCTGGCTGTGTGACCCTGACCCAGAGCCTTCTGTCGCCCCAGGCTTTCAGTGATTACAGTGTGTTGATGTCGGAGCATCAGTTGTAACAAGTACCACTGGGGGGGGGGGCATGTTGATAACAGAAGAGGCTACAAACTATGTGGGCAGGGAGTACAAAGGAAATCTCTGTGCCTTCCTCTTAATTTTGCTGTGAACCTAAAACTGCTCTAAAAAAATAAAATCTTATACCTGCACCCCAGTGTTTATAGCAGCACTATTTACAATAGCCAAGATATAGAAACAACCTAAATATCCATCGACAGATGACTGGATAAAGAAGATGTGGTATATTTATACAATGGAATACTACTCAGCCATTAAAAATGATAAAATAACGCCATTTGCAGCAACATGGATGGACCTGAAGATGGTCAGTCTAAGTGAAGTAAGCCAGAAAAAGAAAGAAAAATACTATCTATCACTCATATATGGAATCTTAAAAAAAAAAAAAAGGCAAATGAACTTATATATAAACAGAAACAGACCCACAGACATAGAACATAGACTTGTGGTTGGCAGAAGGGAAGGGGTGGGAAGGGATGAGTTGGGAGTTCGAGATTTGCAGATACTGACTGGTATTTATAAAACAGGTAAACAAGTTTATACTGTGTAGCACAGGGAAATATATTCAATATCTTACAGTAGCTCACAGTGAAAAAGAATATGAAAAAGAATGTATGTATGTTCATGTATGACTGAAGCACTGTGCTGTGCACCAGAAATTGGCACAACATTGTAAACTGACTGTACCTCAATAAAAAAAAATTTTTTTAAATGAAGTCTTAAAAATAAAAGGCATTCTATGGAATGGAGAAAATGTTTGCATATTGTATGTCTGATAAGGGGTTAACATCCAGACTACATCAAGAACTCCTGCAAGTGGACGGCAATAAAACAAACAACCGAGTGAACAAATGGACGAAAGACTTGAACAGACATGGCTCCAAGGATGATGTACAAGTGGCCAACCAGTCTATGAGAAGCCGCTCAGCGTCTCCACTCACTGTGTAACTTTAAGTCAAGACCCCAGGGAGCCAGCACCCTGACACCCATTAGGACGGCTCCTCTCAAAAAGAGAAGAGCAGGATTGGAGAGGACGTGGAGATGCCAGAACCCTGGTGCGCCGACCGTGGGAATGTAAACGGTGCGGCCGCTGAGGAAGACAGAATGGAGGTCCGTCAGAAAATTAAACGGGCTTTACCGTGTGGTCCAGCTATTTCTGGGCACATACCACAGATGACGAGGCAGGATCTTGATGAAATATTTGCACATCCATGTTCCTAGCAGCATTAATTCATAGAGAATTGAGGTGGTGGAAAGAGCGGGGCATGGGGAGTTGTGTTGAGTGAGTTCAGAGTTTCAGTTTTGCAAGATGAAGGATGTTCTGGAGACAGACAGTGGGGATGCTTGCACAAGTGTGGAGGGACTTAATGACACTGAACTGGAAAGATTGTCACTGTGGTCAAATGTTATGTTAATGTGTATTTTACCAGATTAAAAAAAAATTAATAAGGGATGGAAAATACCCAGTATCAGCAGGGATATTCCGCAGCCACTGGTAGCAGCGTGTTGGGAGAGATCGGTGGTAGTGGCGGACGCCAAGCGTGCACACGTCCCTGTCCACACTCCCCTCCTCGGGGCGCACCCGACCCGAGTGCTGAAACATGTCCCCAGAGAAAGGCGCACACCTGCTCACGGCGGACGTCACACAAGTGTGGATGGAAGGTCTGCCACGTGCCAAACACATGGCGGGGTCTCAGTGCCAGTGTCGAGGTGAAGGGGGCAGGTACGAAGGGTTCTCGCTCAGCGACTCCCTTTGTGTGGATACACGGCCAGCAAAGTCAGGCTGTGCCGTCAGAAGTCAGTGCACAGTGCTTTTCTCCTGGGAGTGGCTCGTGCCTGGAAGGGGCCGTGGGAGATTGCAGGGGTGCGAGTCGTACTGTGTCTCGCTCCCATTCCTGGATACAAAGTGTGTTTTGTGGGGGAGGGGGCAGGAACATTGTGAATCGTGTGCTTATGATGTGCGCTTTTTCGTGCAGGAATTATACTTAGAACTTGTAAGTTTAAACACACTAGATTTCGTTCCAAGCCCAGAAAGAAAGAGGGGCTGTCTGCCTGTCCCATCTTTCCCTGCCGAAGCAAGTTCCCGGTGACCACGTGGTTCTTCTTTTGCAGGGCGGCTGCGGCCGGGGTCTGAGCACTGCAGCGGAGTCAAGGTGAAGGCGGAGGCCCAGGGCTACACTGCCGTCCTCGTGAGCTACAAACACGACCACATCCACCTGAGCGCCCGCATCACCGTGGCCGCCTACCTGCCCCTCAAGGTGAGCCCTGGGCCCCTGCCTGCCCCTGCACCCCTGATGTGAGTTATTCACGTGCTCTGGTGAATTGGTGTTAAAACATCAGTTGTTCAGAATAGCTTTGGACCAGCTTCTCCCGTGAGTTTCAAGCTGAAATTGGGCAGTGAGAGGAGCAGAGCCTCCCCAGTGGCTGACGGTGAGCGCTGACATCCACGTGGATGAAATGATGTCCACAGGGATCAGGACAGAGCCAGGTTCCTGGTCCACGCTGGAGTCACCCTGCAGGGTCTCCACAGAACCCTGGGGTGGGGGCGGCAGCCCTGACATGTGGTGCAGATCCTGGGGCCTCAGGGCCCTGGGTCGGTTCTGGATCTGCCACTCACCTGACGTCAGGTCACCACCAGTGTCCGGGTGCCCCACGTGCATGGTGTGGAAAGCACTTAGTGTGTCCCCTCAGAGCACACTGCCTTTGCTTTGACACCGATTCCCGAGTTTGACTCCAACTCTGCGACTTTGGCTGATTTGATTTCTCTGGGCCTCAGTTTCCCTGCCTGTAAAATGGGGCTATCACAGCACATACCTCATGGGATTGTGGTGAGGATTAGCTCAGCTCAGCCACACGGGCTTAGAATGTGCCTGGGAGGCAGTGGGTTAGTTGTTAATGTGAGCGCCTTCCTCCAAGGCGGTGCCACACAGCCTCCCACAGGAGGCCCAGAGAGTGGGGGCTTGCCCCTCCTGCGGGGGCAGGCCTCTCAGGCTGGGCCAGTCCCTGAGCCCAGCACCAGTCTTGAGGACAGCCATGGTCCCCTTGGTTTGGGATATGTTTTCTCCTTCCCACCCATTAGAAGCAAGCTCAGTGACTTTAGAATCTTTCATCTCTGAACCCCTAGCCCTGGCGTAGTGCCTGCTGCAGAGCAGACAGCAAGCCAGTAAAGGTGGCTTCCTGACTAGAAAAATTATAGTTAAAGAGAGAAGATGTCTCTTCTTTCATCTTTTCTCTGCCTTGGTATCAATTAAGATCAGGTGTATTTGCAAGGAACAAAACCCTAAATAACAGTGGCTTAATCAATAGAGAGTTTATTTCTCTTTCACACAGGGCTAGTGTGGCAGCTTCACAGTCATCAGGGACCCAGACTTCCATCTTTCTATGGAATTATATGGATTTTATCCCCAGGGTTGCCTCAGAGTGGCTGCTGGGGCTCCAGCCATCACACCTGCATTCCACTTAGCCAGAAGGGGAAAGCGCTCATCTCTCAGCTGAATTAGTTGCCTGTGATAGCCTTGTCAAAAGTTTAAAAGAGCAGTTTCCACCTGTACCTCATGGCCAGAACTTAATCCATTGGCCACAGCTAGCTATAAGGCAGACTGGAAAATAATTTTAGCTGGGCAGTTTACCACCCTAATAAAATGGAAGTTGTTTCTCTGAGGGAGAGGGGAGTGTGGAGACTAGGAAGGCAGCTAACAGTTATTGCTGCTGCCTGTGCTTGCTGGTCCATCCATCAGCTCACTCTGCAGACAGTCCCTGGCCCTTTGCTGGGACGAGGCTTGGGCTGGCGAGACAGATCTAGGGGAAACCCCACCCCCTGTGCCCGGGAGGCTGCGGTCCACGAGGAAGGCAGATGCTCAGACAAATGTGCTGAGCAGAGCAGAGGTGACGAAGGCTCCTGCGGGCACAGGTCACCGGTGAACGCAGAAGTAGGAGGGTGTGGAGGCAGTAGCTAGGTGGTGGGGAAGCTAGAAGTGTGTGTGTACCTGGGGTGAGAAGTGCAGCTTCGGGAACTCCCTGGGTCAGTTTGAGGAAGTTTGAAATTCTGGGTTAGGAGCTGGAAAGTCTTGTGCCCGTGGGCAGCTGGTGAGGTCAGGAAGGACAGCCACTCTCATGAGACCCCTGTCGCTGGCCCGGAAGGTGAATGGGGGTGTCTTGGAAGCGCATAGTAAGGACGCCCCCCCACTGGCAGAAGAAAGACCCTCCCCAGATCTTCCGGGTACCCCTTGGCCCACCCCGACTTACGTGTAACCCCCTCTGTGTACTTGGACTGGAGGCAGCGGGGGCTGTGTTGCCGCTCAGCTCACGCCCTGAGCACTGAACACCCAGTCGCTCTGCAGCCTGGCCTCCTGCGGCAATCTGGACGCATCCTCTCACCCGCAGGCTACTCTTTGGGAGCCCTATGTGCCTGGTCTGGGGTCCCCACGTGGCCCCTTCATTCCCTTGATGTCAGCGTGGGCTGTGCACCTGGAGCCTCCGGGTCAGCCAGGTATGGGGGGCCGTCACCTCCGACTGCCACCCCTGTCTCCGTCTCTTGATCCTGGGCTGAGGCACACGGATTGCATCTCCGAGATCGCAGACTGCCCACGCCAAGGGCCTGCAGGTGACCAGCCCCACCCTCCCGTGTTGCAAACCAGGAAACAGAGGCCCCGAGAGGAGACGAGAGGAGAAGTCTCATCTGCGGTGCAGGAACCCTCCTCTGCGCTGGGCCTGTTCCAGGACCTGCGCTTTGACAGCCCTGAGCAGCCCGGACGATTCATGGGTGCCCTTCACTAGTGCTGATTACCAACCTCCCGCCCTGGCACGGGGCTCGTGACACTTTCATGCTGAATGGGGAGAGAATTATGCAGGCAGGTGATCAGCGAGAGCTCTCCAGCTGTAGTCAGCGCACACCGTGCTTTCCCACCACCTCTCCCGCTGGGCTGGTCGCGAAAAAGTCCTCCGGTCGAGTTAACGGCCACCCGCCTTGTCCATGGCAGAGTTTTTCTCATTGTGACGATAAGACATGAATTGGGGTTGGAACAGCCCCGGGCCCACCAGCTGGGCAAACTGCGATGATTGCTTCCCCCCCGCCGGGACTCGTGCCTTCCAGCTGTAAAATGGGGCTGACAGGTGGCAGTAGTGACAGCTGATGGTCGTGAGGGTCACTTACCGAGCACAGGCTAGATGTGCGTGCAGGGCTGTCATTCACGGCCCCTTGCATCTGTACGGTGACGTTGTGGGGCAGGGGCTCTCACTGTACCCATTTTACAGGATGGGGAGACAGCCTGGTCAAGGTGAACCTGCTTAGCGTCCCGCAGCTGACAGCCAGCTTTATTCCAGCTGCGGGACAGAGATGCAGATGCACTGTCGCACGCAGGAAGCCATGGTGGGTAGCGAGGAGAGTGGTCCAGCCCAGCACGGAGGTGACAGGTGATGGGAGGGCCTGCCTTGGGCAGAGGCTCCGAGAAGGCCTCCCTGAGGAGGTGACATTTGCACCGAGGCCTGAGCAAAGTGCAGGAGCAGGCCTCGGCTGTCTTGAGGAGCGAAGGGAGGTCCAGGGAGGAAGGGTCGAAGGCCCTGTCATGTGCGGGAAAAGGGCCCTTTTGATGGTTTCTTTGGTGGGCATGTGGGCAGATAGAGTCTATGAGGGGGCTCCTTGGAATTGTGTGTGTGTGTGTGTGTGTGTGTGTACATCTGTGTACACACGTGTTCAGGGAGGGATGACCGGGGAGTTGATAACTGACAGCAAATTCAGAAAAGTGTTCATATTGTGGAAAAAAGTCAAAAGGACGGAATTCATTGACAGGCGGTGTCGTTCCTTTGCTGGGGTTGAGTGTAAGCACCCAGCCCAGAGCACCTGAGCCCCACGGGTCACCCTGCCCCACCCACCTCCATGCTCAAGGGCACGTGCATCTTAAAGCTGTCACTCGGTGCGATTCCCCCTCCGTGTTGAGGTGGCAGCTGGCCGGGCGCTGCCCCAGGTGCAGGACCGAGCTGAGCGGGTATCAGTTCGCACCTGCAAGGGCTTCAGGCTCCTGGCAGCTGGGGGACTAGGATGCTGCCCCCGGGGGTGAGGGCACGGTCGGGGCTCTGATGAGCAGTTCAGCGGGGGTGAGCGCAGCAGCCTTGGCAGTCACACACGTTGGACCAGACCAGGAGGAGCAGAGAGGAGGCTGGCGCCAGCTGGGCCACGATGCTTTGGCTCAGCCCAGGCTCGCGACATCCCCAGGTGTCCTGGTCTTGGCTGCAGAGGGGTCTGGGATGGGACGTCTCGCCCTGAGCAGCGTGGGCACTCAGAGCTTCCAGGGGTCCAGGGGAAGCTAGGCCTGGAGGTGAGTGTCACATAGTCCGTGTCCTGGGCGGTAAGCCGTCAAGGACTTGCTGGATGTGTGTTCCTAGTAGCCTCCACGTGCCCAGGACGCCAGCTGTTCTGAATTGGAAGCTGCCCTGGTCTGGTGCGGGCGCAGCAGCTGCGTGTCCTGTCTGTGCCCCCGCAGACACCGCTCATCCACCGGCCTCCCTTCGTTGCTGAGCAGTGACTCAGCCCAGGTCCCCAGGTCCCCACCCCTGCAGCCGTCACCAGCTGGCAGAACTGGTACCTGGATTAACAAGTGTTTGCAATCCTGGCCTGAAAGACACTGGGAATCACGAGAGGTTAAGGAAAGAATTACCCCAAGGAGGGACTGGTGTGGGGTTGGTCTCCCAGCATTGAGATCACCGACCTGTCACAGAATCACTTGTCTCCTTTCCTTCTCAGTTTTAGGGTTTGCTCTTTTTTAGCTTTATTTTATCTAAGTTGTTTATGTGGTTCCAAAATTAAACCTATGTTTGAGGTACATCCCTGCCCTGCCTCTTGTCAATGACTATTTTGATTAGTTTCCGCATTCTCCTTTCAGTGTTTCTTTTTGCAAAAATTGCCAAGAATGATTGTATGTCCTTATGCCCTGCCCGTTCCTCTCTTACGCAAAAGGCAGTGTCTCCTGTTGTGCACGTTGCTTCTTTGCTTGGAAAGTAAGGAAAATAAACTGGGAATCTCTCCTTACCCCCCCGGGAAGATCTTTGTTGGCCATTCCACTCTACAGACAGACCGCAGTTTACCTAACCAGCCCCCTGCTGAGGGGCATATGGGCTGTTTCCAAGCTTTTGTTCTTAAAGATAACTCTGCAGTTCGTAGCTTTCTGCCTCTCTTTTGTGTATTTGTGGAGGTGTGCCTTCAGCATCGTTTCCTAGAAGGAGTCTGGTTTGGACAAGGGCAGGTATGGTATGCCTGTCATTTTAGTAGCTGTTGCCAGACTCCCCCTTGGGGGCCGCACCATTCTTCTGTCTTCCTGGCAGGGTGTGAGAGCACGTTTGACAGTAACACTGCGTGGTGTATTTGAAAGCTGCTAAGAGAGTAGATCTTAAACAGTCTCATCCCAAGAAAAAAAAAAGTGTGGCATTGTGTGGTGACGGGTGCGAACTAGACTGACCGTGGCGATCATCTCGCCGTATATGCAAATACCAAATCATTACACGGTGCTGGTGAAACTGATACTAGGCTGCATGTCTTCCATGTCCCAGAAAGTAAGTTACCCAGTTAATTTCATAAAGGAGGCCATGTTTCTTTACAGACCCACCAGCAGTGTGTGCGCTCAGACTTTTGGATTTTCCCAATCAGATGGCTGAGAAGTAGTGCCACAGTGTAGCTGTAATTCCCTCTTTTAAAAGTATTTTAATTTTTTCTGTACGGATTTTTCATTTCTCATCGCACTGTGGGTACAGGAGGAACAGACACACCCTTCCTTTCATGAGCCCACAGGCCAGTCAGGGAGACAGACGCCCAAACAAATCATTTCTTAACACCAAGGAAAGCAGGGACCAGAGCAGGACCCCCCCACCCTGGCCGGCCGGGCATCACCAGCTGAGGGAGGACGTGGGGGCTTCTTGGAAGGAGTAGGCCGGGGGACGAGGGCCTGGGGACAGAGTAGTCTGACAAAGGGATGAGGGGGAGAGGAGGCGAGGCCGGGTGGGGAGAGCCCGACCCGGGGCAGGTAACCGAGGGCAGCAGGCGCCCGGCGTAGTTCCGTGCAGCGGGGTCGTGCTCAGAGCTGTTCAGGAGGGGACCTCTGGCTCTTGGACCCTAGAGCAGAGGGACTTACAGGGAGGCAGGTGACGAGTAAGGACTTGGTGGTGACCTCGCTGGGACCCTCGGGAGTGAGAGATGAGCCAGGCCTGGGCAGGGGGTCCGGGGAGCAGGGCAGGACCCCGCGGAGGGATGCCGTTCTTGGAGCTCCCGCTGTGTATGTGTCTCCTCGCGTGGAGCAAACCGTGTCTCCCCGGAAGAGCTCTCCTTCCTGCCGCTGCTGGGCGGGGCTGCCAGCCTCTCCTTCCGACCCCAAGCTCTGCCGCCATCCACGCGGGGCAAGGGTGAGGCCCCGACAGACCCACTCCTAATATCCACTCTTTGATTCACCCGCTGTGTGCCGGGCGCTGTTCTGGGTGCTGGAAGCAGAGCGGGCAGGAAGGTTGTCCCTGGAAGCACGGGGGAGGACAGCATAAGGGAAACGAGCCACCAGGTCCTCCAGCGCGAGCACAGCCCTCGGCCTCCCCTGTCCGGTGTGTTTCTTTTTAGGATGATGGTTTTATGCTTTTCGCAACAAATGTTTGTGGTCAAATTGTACGGTCATTTTTGTACCCAGCTCTTTGGAAGCACTGTCTTGGGGCCCCGCAGAAGGTCCGCTGAGTAGACATACGCGTGTGCTTAACCAGCCCCGTGCCGTGGCTCTTGTTCTGCTGGTGCCCTGCTGTGATGAACCACGTGCTGAACGTCTCTCTGTGCGTGGACTTCCTCCTCTCCTTCCTGCCCTGTCGTCGGGTTGGAGTCCAGGCGGGCAGTTCCCGGGTTCAAGAGCTGTGGGTATTTTCAGGGCTTTTACCAGATTGTTTTACAGAACGGGCAGGTCAGTTAACCCCCTGCCCTCCCCAGCGGTACACTGGAGCCAGGACAGATTCCTCCCGAGCATTCGGATACCTTTTTTTTTTTTTCAGTTGAAGTACCGTCAGTCACAATGTGTCAGTCTGTGGTGTGCAGCACAGTGTCCCAGTCATGCAGATACACACATATATTCGTTCCCATATTCTTTTTCATTAAAGGTTATTATAAGATATTGAACATAGTTCCCTGTGCTAGACAGAAGGAACTTTTTTTAATCTATTTTTATATGTAGTGGCTAACATTTGTAAATCTCAAACTCCCAACTGTATCCCTTCCCACCGTAAGATTGTTTTCTATGTCTGTGAGTCTGTTTCTGTTTGGTAGATGAGTTCACAGTGTCCTTTTCTTTCTGTTTTCGCCTTTGGATCTTGACGATGGCCCTGGGGGAGCCTCCCTTCCCGCTCTTCCCATAGAGACGCTGACTTTCCTGTGATCCCGCAGGCCGTGGACCCCTCCTCCGTCGCCTTGGTGACTCTCGGCTCCTCAAAGGAGATGCTCTTTGAAGGAGGCCCCAGACCGTGGGTCCTGGAGCCTTCCAAGTTCTTCCGGAACGTCACCTCCGAGGACATGGACAGCATCAGTCTGGCTCTCTTTGGGCCCCCAGCCTCCCGGAATTACCAGCAACACTGGATCCTGGTGACCTGCCAGGTCTTGGGCGAGCAGGTACAAGGGCGGCCACCCCCAGACCCACCTTGCCCAGAGGAAGGGCTGGAGATCATGTTCCCTGAGGTCCCTGCTATGCCCTGCAGCATCGTTCTGTCTAATCCTTGCCCTGAGAGGCAGCTGCAGCTGCTGTACCCATTGCACAGACAGGCAAACTGAGGATCAGGGCAGCAGGATGACTGAGTGAACACCAGGTGGGATGAGTGTGGTGCAGATGTCAGGACCTCAGTAGAGCTGACCGGTCCTGGCTCCCTTTCCACACCTGGGGTGACCTCCCCTCTTTCCAGGCGTCTGTACTTCGCACTGTGAAGTCAGGGCGGGGAGGGTGGGGATCAGGGTCACAGAGTCAGATGCCTCTAGGGCCAGGTGGTCTTGTGAGTGAGTGAGACTCCAGACCCAGGTTGGGCAGATCTTTTTGGTGTTTCAGGATAAACTGAGAATCCCGGTTTTTCTTTGGAAGTATTTTCTTAAATTATAGTTGATTTACAATAGTATATTAATTGCAGGTGTATGAAATATCTTGATTTTTTTTTTTTTTTTTTTTTTGATGCTGAAAACCAAAAAAGGCTAGGAGCCTTGGTGGACCAAACGCAGGGCCTCTGTGACCTGGAGCCCGCAGGGCTGGATGGGCTGCACGGGCGGCAGCTCTCCCCGGTCCCCTGTGCCCGCTGTCCCCGGCTCAGCGCTGCGTGCTCTTCAGGCTGTGGTAGGGGGGTAACCCTCTGTTCTGAGGGTGCCAGGAGGCAAGAAGCAGTGGGGAGGCCGGCCTGAATCAAGAAAGGCAGGAGAGAGCCTGTCTCTTGGAGGGTGAAGGACGCCATTGTGTGTTTAACGGTGCGAAACGCAGCAGTCGATGGTGAAACAGACACCCGCCCCCCCAGGCGCCCTTACGAAGCCAGACTCGCCGAGCTCGGCTTGCCGTGAGCAGAGAAGGGGCCCCGTGAGGGGCTCATTGCACACTGGCTTCGTTTGGGAAAAAAGCGATTAAAGAGTAAGAAAAGTAAATTACATAATAATAAATAATACCACAGTAAGACTAAACTTAGTCAAAACTTAGGTTAGAGAAGTTCCTCAGCGCTGACTCGGCTCAGCCACCTGTGTCCCCCCGACCACGAGAGCTGGGTGCCCAGCAGGGTCGCCCAGGGCCCCCCACCCGGATGCGCTGTGTGCCTTGTGGGACGTCAGGGCTCAGCGAGGAAACTGCCTGCCGTCCTGCCTCGTGGTCAGTGGAGGGGGCTTTTGGCCTGGACTGTTGCAGCCTACAAGTCGGCGTCACCAAGGGGCCGGGGCCCCCTGAAGACAGGCCTTAAGCTGGGCTGCTCCAGAAATGAGGGCCAGGCTTGACTGCTGAGGTCCCGGCTCTGGAAGCAGACAATCTCCCTGTCTTTCCTCGCCCCTTGAGCGTCCATCTCTGCCTCTTTCTCTACGAGCCAGAGTGAGGGCGGGGCCTCCAGCTCGTCCTTGCCGGCCCCGCCACGTATGCCTCAGCTGGTCCTTCCCCGGGGGCCTCAGTCCCTCAGACACACTCTCCCTGACCTGCTCCTCATTCAAGTCTGTGTGGACTCCTCATTCCAAACCCACAGACTTGTCAGCCTGCTAATGCAGCCCTGGGGTTTCCATCGGGTCCTAGGAAGCCGCATGGCGCCGCAGACCCCCTCTTCTCTGGGTCCAGGAGCAGGCAGCAGTCCTGGCGGGCGATTGCAGAGGGTGCCGGGACCCCGTCGGAAGGTCTCTTGCATGTGTCCCTGGATCCTTGTACCCCCTTGGGACCGGATGTCACCATCGTCCCCATTCTATAGAAGAGCACACTGAGTCCGAGGGGGCCCCAGGGGAGCAGGGGCCCAGACTCGGGGTGTCTGACGGCGGCTTCTGCTCTGCCAGGTCATCGCCCTCTCCGTGGGGAACAAGCCCAGCATCACCAACCCGTTCCCCGCGCTGGAGCCCGCCGTGGTGAAGTTCGTCTGCGCCCCGCCGTCCCGGCTGACCCTCACGCCCGTCTATGCCAGCCCCCAGCTGGACCTGTCGTGCCCGCTGCTGCAGCAGAACAAGCAGGTGGTGAGTGGCTTTGAGGGGTGGGGCACAGCCCGGAGCCACGCCCCCACCTCCACGCTCTCCCTGCACCTGGGCGCTCTGTCTGCATTCGACACGCGGGGGCCCAGAACCCGGAGGGCTCCTGTGCATCTCAGCTGCTGGGGCAGCGCCCAGCGGAAGTGAGCCTCTCCGGTCCCAGACTGGCCGCCTCCCTGCGTCATTCTCCTCTGTGACGAGGTGCTAAGATGGGGTTCTTGTCCGAGGGCAGGTGTGTGGTCAGCGCAGGAGGTGACCAGCCGCAGCCTTCTCCTCGGTGTGGGGGTAACCGGCTGTGTTTCTGACACCACTGCGGGGAGAGGGGAAGGTCACTGGGGTCCCTGAGAGCAGGGATGTGCTCCACCCTGAGACCCTGAGACCCTCAAGACCAGACGACTGGATGTGGAGGATTCGGAAGGCCTCTGGGGGGGGGGGGGTCTGGCGTGCACACGCCCTGCTGGCCGGCCCCGGCCCCGGCCCTTCTCAGAGTGGGGTCGGGCTTCTTTCCTTCACCTGTCAACCTGTGTTTGCTGGACCCCTCGCTCCCTGTGCCAGGCACATGTCCGGTTCTGGAATGCAGACTCCCTGGGACAGGGAGGCTCCTGCCCTCAGAGCGGACAGGGAACCAGCAGGCCCACAGCAGACCAGGTGGACGGGAGGGCGGGAAGTACCACGGAGGAGGTGAAGGAGGGCTGGGACCAGGAGCCCCTTCAACGTGAGGGGCTCACGCAGGCTCAGGCCCCTGGGTGGGGTGTCTGCCGAGAAGGGCCGAGCTGAGGCTGCCCCAGGCAGGTAGAACCACCGTGCAAAGGCCCCGAGGCCAGTCTGGGTTCTCTGCATCCCTGCTGCCCACACACACATCAGCACCGTTGTGTGTGCCTCGTTCCCTGTCCCTGGGGTCCAGACCCACAGACAGACCCTGCTTCTGTTCAGCTCCAAGCTCAGTGACTCCTCTCCCAGCTGCAGCCTGCGGTCAAACCCAGGGTGTATCCAGCCACAGTCCAGCGGGGTGGCTTCGAGGGCCTGTGTCTTCTGGGGCCATCTCTGGGCGTGGAGCGGTCTCACCTCTCCATGGTTAGCCTGGCACAGTCTGTGTGCCTCCTCCACGCGTCTAACAGAACCTGCAGCTGGGGCAGCGAGATCCTGGGGAGGTGCCAGACTCTGGTGCCTGGGACTTGGGAGCAAGCGGCCAGTCTGGCCTGTGACTCTGGGCCTCCTGTCCTTGCAGCTGTGGTCCTGCTTGTCCTCCTGCTGCTCTGGCGGTGGGTGGTGGGCTTCACTGACCACACAGCTCGGAGACAGACAGGCGTGTGGTCCCCTCCGCGGGCCCCTGGGGGCTGGGGCCTGCCGGCTACATTGCGCGCGGCCTCAGGGCACTCTCCCGCCTGCCCCGCAGGCCCTGCAGGGAGCATCCTCTCCTGCTCCCTTTGATGGGAGGAGACCCGGGGCTCTGGGCTCGTTGCCGTGACGCCTGCGTTCACCGCCTGCCCAGGCCGGGGTGTGTGTCACAGAGGGGCTGTCTTCCCTGAGCTCAAAACCCCTGTTTGTTCAGGAAAGACTTTGGGGGCTGAGACGAACGTCCTGGAAGTTTTACATTTTAAATCACTTTTATGTACTTAGCACATAGCCCTGTGGGAAGAATGACATCATACTAAGTCTGGACTCCACGGGGAGACCGGCCTCTGGGTCCCCCGTGTGTGGGGCCGGGAGCCGGGGAGCAGCTCTGGTTGGCAAGCCTGGGTCCGAATGCCACCGCCATGCAGGCTGCCTCCTCGGAATGATGGGGTGACAGTGGCCCCCACAGTCACTTTGGGGTAAGCGGGATGGGACACAGGCTGTCAGAGCGGTGACGGTCACTCTCTTTATGCCATTCTCTGCTGAAGCACGCACCCGGAGCGGGAGCCAGAGCCCCCTGTGCCTGCAGGCCTGAGACCACCCGTCACTCCACCCTCCCCGACTCCATCTGTGCTCGAACGGCCCCATGGGTCTGACGAGCCGTCCCTCCGGCTGGAACTCTCTCCCCACTGGGCCCCTAGCCCCCCGCCCGCCTCCTTCAGTTAATTGTTCACACGCTGCCTTCTCGGCCTTAAACCTTATCTGAAGGTGCACCCACTCAACGTTTCGTCTTCCAGTTCCGATGTCCCCACCCCCAGGCAGCCAGCATCATCCAGCACTGGAGACTTTACGCACAGGCAGACCTCGGAGACGCCGCGGGTCCGGTTCCAGACCGCCGCAGCACAGCAAGGGTCACGGTGAAGCGAGTCACACGCACTTTTTGGTTTCCCGGGGCATATGAAGTTATATTTACATTACGTTGTAGTCTGTTATGCAGTAGCATTATGGCTAAAAAGACTACGTGCAGACCTTAATTGAAAGCCCTTTATTGCTAAAAATGTTAAGCACTCTCTGAGCCTTCAGTGCTTCATGGCGGTAGCATCAAAGACCCCGATCACAGGTCACCAGGACAAAGACACGTGATGAAAAGGAAAAAGTCTGAACTAGTGCGAGATTTACCCAAGTGTGACACACTGACACGAAGTGAGCCAAGGCTGTGGGCAAAATGGCTCAAAGCAGCGTCGCCCGAAACCGTCAGTTTGTAAAGACGCAGTATCTGCGAAGCAGAGCATCTCCGAGGTGTGCCTGTGAGTCCTCAGAACAGGGGCCCGGCTCGTGGTGGGAGCTCGGTCAGCGGTGGATGAACGAGCGAGCCGGGGACCCCCACCCGGCCTGGGCCTGTGTCCCTAGCCCCTCCGCCCTTACTCTGACGTTCATGTGCCTGGGGAGCCAAACGGGTGCTGAGGACGAGGCCGGGGGGATAGCCAGACCTGGAGAGCGGTGCCCCTGCAAAGCCCCCTCCGTTCCAGCCTGTTCAGCCCCAGGTTGGCCCGACCTTCTCATTCTCGAAAGAACCATGTGTCTACGTGCTTCTCTCCTGTCCTTAACCATTGGCTGTTCTCCCAGCCAGCCGTGTCCGGCCTTCTGTCGGCAGTGACCTCAGGGTCAGCCCAGGGTTGTGTCTCGGCTGAAAGATGACGGGCGGGTGACGAGCGCGGCCCTGGAGGGGCTCGTGTGCATCGTAGATCTTGCTTGGACACGGACTTGCCTTGTGCTCCATCAGTCTGGGACTCCAGAGCCAGTTAGGCAGGGCCCCTGCGATTTACGGTCTCACCGGGGACCTCGAGGAAGATGTGTCCCTGCCATGCATCCTGGGGCAGTGTCAGTTTCCCCCTGTGCCCCTCCAAAGCCGGAGGCTGCCGTGTCGTGTGTGCAGAGTAAATTACTGGCAAGGCTAGACGCCAGAACGGGGCTGACCTGTCGGAGTGACAAAGAGGGACCGTACCCTGGCCTGACCCCGTCCTCGGAGCAGCTCACCCTCCGTGCAGCTCACTGCCAGAAGGTGACAGGGGACTGGGACAGAGCTGCCACCCGACTCGTGCTCTGGGGAGGCTGCATAGCTTCAGGGGAGGCCTGCCGGCTTTAAAATCAGACCAGCAGGGTCCCACTCCTACACCTGTGTGACCCTGGGCAAGCGGGTGGCAAGAGGCGGGCGTGGGGTTTGAGTCCAGGCTGTGGGACCCGGACGTCCATGGAGCCTGGAGGGAGGGGAGGACCAGGGTCCGGGCAGAACAAGGCCGATTCCACACGGGGCTGCCCTGGGAACGAGAGCACGGCGAGCGGCAGGAGGTGGGGTTTGGAGCTGAGTCCGGGCGCCTGGCGCTCCCATGCCTTCCTTTCCCTGGGGCCACACCCTCCCCTTAGTGCGTGGGCGACAGCTCCCTCGTCACCGGGGAAGGTACGGACGCGGAGAAGTCCACTCAGAAAGGAGCGCTGCAGTCTGAGCGGCTCTGGGACATTGTTGCGGTGTGGTTTGCATTCCTGTTAAACCACAAAGGGTCATGTCCTGGGGGGCTGCGGCGGGCATGGGGCAGGGAGGAGGCGGTGAGGGTTTGGGGAGGTGAGGGCTGGGAGGAAGAAGGATGGCCTGGCTGGGGTGCGGCGGCCGAGGGCAGGCTCTCCCAACCAACCTCAGCACCACTGACACTTTGGGCTGGGTCCTCCCTCCCTGAGGGGCTGTCCTGTGCACTGTGGGGTGTTCGGCCGCACCCCAACCTCAGCCCACAAGATGCCACGTGCATCCCCTGCAGTCGTGACAACCACAAACGCTCCCCGGCATCACCAAGGCCCCCAGTGAGCACCAGGGGCTGGAGTAGGAGGCCGGGGGCACCTTGACGGCGCAGCCGTGAGCACCCTCATTTAGGGACTCAGCCCACTTCCTCCCTGCGAGCCCACCAGGCACCGGCCGCCCCCACACCATGTGGTCGGTCTGGGGAGGCCACAGCACGTGACCTCGGCTTCTTGCAGGTTCCAGTCTCCAGCCACCGCAACCCCCTGCTGGACCTGGCTGCCTACGACCAGCAGGGCCGCAGGTTCGACAACTTCAGCTCCCTGAGCGTCCAGTGGGAGTCCGCCAGGCCTTCGCTGGCTAGCATTGAGCTCGACCTGCCCATGCGGCTGGAGGCCCGGAGCGACCAGAGCGGCCAGAAAAAGCTGCATGGTGAGTGGGTGGACGAGCCGGGGCTGCGGGCTGTGGGCTGGGGGACCCCACCCCCACCCCCGCCCAGGACTAATGCTCAGAGAGCAGCTACCTCCATTAATCCCCACACGTTCGGTGAGGTAGGAGCAGGAATCTCCCTTCAGAGGTGGAGAAACAGGCTCAGGGCGAGTGGCGGGTGAGCTCACACCCCGCCTTGTGCACAGGTCAGCCTGGCGCCAGCACCTGCGCTGAGCCACGCTGCTGTCCAAGCCCCCGGCAGGCCGGGTGCGAGTCCGCCTCCTCCAGCGTCTCCGAGGTGCTCCAGGAACATGCTGGCCCCTGCGGGCTCTCACAGTGCACGCTGTGTGCACACCGGCCACCTGCCTCTAGACAGGGGCGACTAAAGCTACTGGCAGGCAGGGCAGGAGGAGCTGCTTCCCAGGCAGCAACGGGCCAAAGTCCGACGTGGGTTTCTCTTCCCTTCGCTCAGGTCTGCAGGCTGTTTCGGTTCACGAGGCCTCGGGCACCACCACCATCTCTGCCACCGCGACTGGGTACCAGCAGTCCCACCTCCACGCGGCCAGAGTGAAGCAGCCGGTACCAAGCGGGGCCGCCAGGGCGGGCAGTCCCTGTTCTGCCCTGATTCTCCTGTTCTGCCCGGCGTCCCAGGGTCCTGGGCCCCTCGCTGGGCCGCACCCCGGTCACCACCCCTCTCCCTGACAGGGGTGCCTCCTGCCGGCCTCTCTGCCTCCGTCTCCCCTGCCGCATGCCCTGCAGCAGGGACTGGAGGGACCTGGCTGACAGGCAGAGGGGCCCCGCCACCCCACGCCTCGGGGGGTCAGGCCTCGGCACAGCCTCCGCTCCCACATGCTCTCTGTCCTGCGGGCTCTTCTCTGTTCACATTGCTTGTTCCTCACTTCCTGTGGCCTCTGCTCACCTGAGGGCCCCCCAAGAGCCCCCTCCCATCTCCTTCCCCTTCGTTGGCCTCACAGTCTGACTCCTGCCATCCATGTCCAGTGGTTTCCCTGGACTGACCTGGGGCAGAAATCAGAGACTCACAGGGGCACCAGCCCGCGGGGCCGAGGGCTGGGCTTGCTGTCCTGCACCCCCTCCTCGCCCCAGGCCCCTTCCCTCACACACGGCACCGCAGCTGCCTGTCGGCCGCGTGCTCCCACCTTCCTGGGGTGCGTGTTGACCATCCCCGCTCTATGCCTGGCAGGTGGGATGGGGCCCCCACCTCGGCAGGAATACAGGAGGCCTCAGAGGGATGTGGCCCCTTGGGCTCATCTCGGCTCACGATGGTGTGACTGGGGCTTGTGTCCCTGACAGTGAGGTCCCTGGGGCGACACCAGCACCTGGGGCCCCGAGTCCTGCTCTTCAGGGGCACAGGCTGGGGGGCGGGCCGCCTGGACCTGAGGGTTCTGACCTTGTCCCTTCAGCACGATGCCCTCACGCCCGTGTCGGCCTCCGTCGAGCTCGTCCTGGTGGAGGACGTGCGGGTGCGTCCGGAAGAGGTGACCATCTACAACCACCCCAACGTGCAGGTACGGCCTCCCCCCACCGCCCGGGCGCGCCCCTGGGTCCCCTTGCCTCTGACGCCCGCCTGGCCCCACCCACAGGCCGAGCTGCAGGTCCGGGAAGGCTCCGGCTACTTCTTCCTCAACACCAGCGCCGCGGACGTCGTCAAGGTGGCCTACCAGGAGGCCAAGGGCGTCGCCACGGTGAGTGTGGGCCCACCTCCGCCTCCCGTCGAATTTGGATGGATGGTGTTTCAGAAGCTGGCGCCTCCGACGCGCTGAGCAGGGCCTCGAGGTGCGCTGACTCACTGTTTGCCGAACTCCTGTTCGGCCTTTGTGGTTGTCACCCCGTGTCCACAAGCGGCCCACACTTTTAGCTGGTGATGGATTCCTTCCAGTCAGCCTTTCCATCAGGATTAAAATAACAGGACGTGAGGGCCACTGTGAGGCTGTAAAGAAAAGCGCGCTAGGAGAGGCGTCAGCGTTTTCTCTGCCTCCCCGTCCTCCTCCCCGACGCCCCAGCCGAGCCCGCGGTGGAGGAGCTGTGCGTCGCGCCGTTCAGGCTCTCGTCCTAGCTTCATTTTCCTCTGAGCTGCTCTGTAGGCTGGCTGCCTGTCCGCATGCAGCCGTTTGTACTCGGCCGTCCTCTCCTTGGGGAGCCTTTGGGTTATTTGCATCTCTTTACTTGTTAAGCATAGCCCTCTAGTTGCAGCAGAGAGTAAAGAGTAAAGCAGACCCCCACACGCCAGCGCCCTAAATGCCTGCACGTCGGCAAGTGAGTTAGTACGCGGCCGTGAAAACAGAGCTTTCTCTAAAAGGAGACTCTAGCTACCAGAAGTCACAACCGCTGGCCGCCAAACCCAAGTGCAGCGTCGCCCACTCAGTGTCCTGAAACCGCAGCCCTGCTGTTGCCTTTGGACCGTTCCGAGCAGATGTCAGGACCTCCTGGGTTTATTGCCATAAAGCAGAGCAAGAAACAGCCGCCTCCCGGCACCGTGAGCAAGTGTGTGTGGTTGGAGGGAGCCTGAGGGCCGCCGGGGGCCTGAGGTCGTGGAGGCCCGCCCCAGGCACGTCTGTCCTCTCTGTAAAAGAAAGAGTAAGTCCCAGCCGTTCCTCCCCCACGTAAACGAGTGTTCACATCAGATCCTCCACATGAAACGGAAGACTTCAAGTTGTAAATAATTCCAGCTGCTTGAACTCTGCCTGCTTTGATTTACTTCTGGAGATTGAAAATATAAACTCCTCTGTTACCTAGAAGAGGGGAGTTTCAAGCTCAGGAAAATGTGTGCGTTGCCAACAAAACTTCTACTCAGATTTCCCTCCCGCCACGTGGTTTGAGTAAACCTTGAGGACGCACCTGTGGCCAGAGAGCCCCTTCCTCCAAGAACAAGGGCTCCTAAGTTGCCGTGATGGACTAGGCTGCCGCCTCAGGTAGTGAGCCCTCTGTCTCTGGAGGCATTCAAACAGCAGCTGGGGAGCTTGTCTGAAAGGCTCAAGGTGGGATTCTAGCGTCAGAATCAAGCTACCCCAGACCTGTGAGGCCCTGCTGAGCCCTACGATGTGCAGCCCTGTCCGCGGCAGGCTCTGGGACTCTCCTGGCCAGGACAAGTGTGACGTCCTGTTTGCAGATCGTCCCTAAGAGCTACAGCAGTTCTTGTCCGATCTGTGGACTGGCCTTTGCTCACATGGCTTGTCTTCCGTAGCTCTTAATGAGCAGGGCAAGTGCCCCCCGCACACAAGCCAGGACATGTCTGGGATGGGGTGTGGGAAGTGCGGCGGCACCCACGCGGCAGGCCCCACCAGGATCCTTTTGCCCCAGGAGGTTTCCTGGAGGCTCCTTGGCCCCCGCACCTCTGCTTCCCCTCACTGCGGGCCTGTGCGGAGACCTCTGTAGCTCCAGGTGGAACCGAGTTCTGGCTCCCTCTGTGTCTTCTGCGAAGTGCGGGAGGAGTTTTTCAGAGTGATGACAGCCGGTGACGGGTCCTTGCGGCTTCTCTCCAAAGGCTGTTTCTGAAGGACGTTTACACATTTCTTTGGCACTTCCAGCTGCTAATTAGCAGCATTCTCATTTCCTTTAATCACAGAGACAAGGAACTCACAACAGGGCTTCAATTAGCTCGGGGAAGATGTTTCTTTCTTTCCTGCTGCTGTCCATTCAGATGCAAGAGTGGCTCGTGGGTGTAAGTCGGCTTCCGAGCACCTCTGGAAGGGGGCCTGGATCTCCCGCCCCGGGCCGCTGTGGGGCTGGTGACGCCTGCACTGCACTGCACAGAGGGCCCATTCTGTTCACACGGCCTCCAAGCCCTCTGCACGCTCTGTCTCCTCTTTGGCAGGCCCACGCATGGAAGCATTTACCTGATTTGAACTCAAAAGTTTCTTTCTTCTCGCCAGTTCCTTATGTTTCAAAATAAGCCGAAGCGGAGGGAGAGAGCCCCCTGTGCACCGAGCGCTCGCACCTTTCATTAATGGGCTCACTCTGCAGAGATGGGGGCCTGGCTCACACCGGGCTGGTCCAGGCACCGGGGACTCAGGGATGAGGGGTCAGACGGGGCCCCTGCTCTCGGGAGAGCACCTCCTGGGTCCTGGGCGTGTAGCCAGCCCTGGTTGTGCACATCGAGCAGGTGCATCGGGGAGGGGACCCTTCCTCTAGATGGGGTGAGTGGCAGGGGGAGCCAGGCCATGAGCTCAGGTGAGCCCTGCTGTTTCCCTGAGAATGGTGGTGGATGGAGGTCCCAGCCCCCAACCTGGCCCTGTGGGAAGCCTCAGGGCTGGCCGGGGCCCTGGGTGAAGCTTCTCATCTCAGTGCCTGTGATTTCCGTGTGGCCCAGGTCACCCCCACTGGCCTCGAGGGTGTCCGCTGGGGGCACAGCCTGGCCACCACAAGAGGTTGATGGGCACACATGGGAAACAGAAGCTGACTGCACTGCTCACATTCAGAGGTATCAGCAGAGTCCTGACTTTCCTACAAATGCCACCTGCCAAGGGGCACGTGCCAAGTGTGATGCCAGGGAGGCAGGAGCAGCGGTGACGTGGCAGCCTCGGGGCCCAGCGGGTGTGGGCGGACGGCAGGCGGGCAGAGCTGCCTCTGGCTCCACATGCAGCATCTCCAAGGAGATGAGAGGACAGGACCCTCCCTCGGCTCTCAGGTGGCCCCGTCACCACTTCAGAACGAGAGCTCACTCTGGATGTGGGTTTGCCTACCTCCCCCTGCACACGTGTGCCCTGCAGGTCCGTCAAAAAGCAAGAGCGTCTGGAGACTGGAGGAGCAGGGGTGTGACCCAGTGGGGAGAGGGCCTGGCCCCCTCGATTCCTGCAGACCAGTGTGTCTCTGGAGTGGCCGGTGGGCTCGCCCTTAAAGTGCTGCTTACTGTCCAGTTGGCCCGAGGGGGCTGATGTGTGGGGACGGCAGCCCCTCCATGGGTGACCCCTCTGCTCCGCCGCCCAGAAGGCGGCCTGACGTCTAGCTGCCGGAGAATCCAGTGAAAGTGGAATTGATTTCCCTGCCGCCAGTCATCTCTTTGTTTAAAATGTGCAAAATGGCTCTTTGGAAGGAGAGAAGGAAGCGAGAATGCCTCCCAAGCACCCTGCGTGGGTCTGTCCGCGGTTGGCGCAGCGGCGTGTGATTTCTCTGCACCGCCAGGGCCACTCCCCGTGGCAGGAGCTTCTGCAGGAGAGTCAGATCGGGGCCTCGGACCGTGTTTTCAGAGGAAGCTTCTTTCTGTAATTTTTCAGTGGCTTCTCTCTGGGGGACGTGTAGTAAGCCCAGTGACTCGTCCTCCATAAGGCTGGAGGCCTGGTGGCCCCCAGCCCTCAATCCTCAGCGTGTTCGATACCAGGCTGGCGTGGCCAAGGCTCAGGTCCCACCACCATCTTTTCAGAGCGCCAGTGTGACTTCCACTCTGGGAAGTTTATAACCGACTTGAGTTGTGGTGTGGAATAAGCCGGGCGCCCTTCACCTGTGTTGGTGTGCCCTCGAGCCCAGTGATCCTGGCCAAATCCTCAGCCTGGCCAAGCTGCCAGCCCTCCGTGTCCCCAGCCCACTGCGGGCAAGGGCCTCTCGGCCCCGGCATCTTCCTGCCAGGCCCCCGCATCCTCCCCTGCCCGACAGTTCCTCTCTGGCTGCTGGTGGCCTCCGGCCCTGGGAAGTGGCCAAGTGTGGGAGAAGGAGCCCTAAGCTGGAGGCTCAGGCACTGTGTTCCCTCCCCAGCACCACCCTGCAAGGCTGGGTTCCCGTACGCACATTGAAGGCGTTGGACCAGAATCAGCACTTCCCAAAGAGATGAGGGTGCCTGGGGTCTGCAGGCTTCTTTCAGGATTCCCGGGTCCTGTCCAAGCCAAGACGAGCTGAGCAGGCTGCAGTGTCCGGCCTCTCTGCGTTAACTGGCGACTCAGAGCTGTGCGCCGGATCTCGGTCTGCTCAGCACACTCCCCGCCTCGTGTCGGGGGCCAGTCTGTGCCGGGTGCTTGCTTGGTCCTGAGGTTGCGGGAGGGGAGAGGACAGCCTGCAGGGAAAGGATGCGCAGGAAGGTCTGCGTCAGGACGGAGTGACAGGTGGTCCAGCTGCACCAGGAGAAGCGAGCAGAGGGGGCGAAGGTCCTGACCGTCCCGCGTCAGGGGAGACTTAGCTGAGGGGGACGCTTGGATGTGTCTAGAGGGTGAGTGTGAGGCAATGGGAGGAGGCGCCCCCGATCTCTGAGAGGGGCTGTGCGGCCCTGAGGCGGGCAGGCGGGTCCCAGCCGGCTAGAGCGTGCCGGCCGTGGGGGAGGGTGGCTTGTGACGTCGGAGCCATGGCGGGGACCTCATCGTGTGTTGAGGATTTGGGCTCCCTCTGGGCAGCCTTTGAAGGCTTTTAGCCTGGCTGTGCTGGGGTTGTGTGGTTGTCTCCATCTGGTTCTTCCCCAGAGGTTTTTGATATTGAAATCGTGGCTTTGCCAACACCGAACGGTTCACTGTACCCGACTCCCACCCCCGCCCCCAGTGAACATAAGACCACAGGCAGCAAAGCCAGGGCCAGGGGGAGACGGGAGGCAGCCGCGGGGCCCACCCACTGACCCCATGGCTCGCCTCCTCCTGTGCAGCCCCCAGACCAGTTGAGATGCACACCTAAGCAGTACGACAAGTGACTGCAAGTCCCTCTGCTGCAGGACACAGTGATTCTGCTGCAGCGTGTCTGGGGAGAGAGCCCTCTAAAGGTGGGGTCCCCGGAAGGAGGTGGAGAGAGGGAAGATTTAAAGGGAGGCCTTTGTCAGTGAAAGGCCGGAAAGCAGGCGCTCGGACGTTCCACTCAGACGTTTGGCCGGGGCTCTACTTCAGACCCAGCAGAGGTGGAGATGAAGGTGGCCACGAGGGAGACCCAGAGAGTCACACGGAGGACGTGGTGGCCTCTGCGGCCCGTTCCCAGGTGCTGAGGCTCTGGGAGTTCACATGAGGGCTTCTCAGAGCTTCATTTGGAGATCAGCCGTCTCACAGCCTGCCAACCCCTGGCCTGTGGATCGCGGGAGACCCCGTGGGAAGCTGCAGGGGCAGGTGGCCTGGACGGGAAATACGGAATCCAGGGTGTGAATCCTCAGTCGGCCCCTGAGACGCTGTGTCCTGAGGAGCAGCTTCTGTTTTCTTCTTGTAAATGGCGGAAAGTTGAAATCAGTGCTCTCTGAAATCTATCTGGGCACCAGCATTTTACATCTCCAACCCACCCCTGATGGGCAGTGGGGGCTCACGATGAGGGGTGGGCAGGGCAACGTTTGGGGGAGGGTCTTCTGAGCCTGGGCCCGGGGTCTCTGGGAGATGGAGACGCACGGGCAATGGGCTGCTGCTGTGAGCCCGTGTGACCGCGCCCACCTCCGACCCTGCAGGTGCACCCTTTGCTCCCAGGCACCTCCACCATCATGATCCACGACCTGTGCCTGGCCTTCCCGGCCCCCGCGAAGGCTGACGTTTACGTCTCGGACATTCAGGAGCTGTACGTCCGCGTGGTGGACAAGGTCAGTGTCGACTTCCTGACGCAGCTCCATCCCCGTGGACGCGCAGAAGCCAGGAAAGCGGTGGGGCTGCGGGGAGGGGTTTTCCTCGCGTCCTCTGACGCCTCGCCACCGTCCCACCGGGCCTCACCCAGGCTCGCCCGGCGCCTGGGGCTCCGTGCAGACACGCCTCCCAGGCTCTGGGTGTTCATCCCGGCTGGCACCAGCAGACCCGGCTGGAAGCCTGGCTGGAAGTTGCCCCCACATTGGCCCGGGCTCGGGAACCCTGTCCTCCGGCTGGGACGGGCTACATACCTTGCTGAGCGTGAACTTTCTCCCCAGCGCGTGGGGTTTGGATTCTCAGGAATTTCAGTGGCAAATGAGTAAAACGTACCAATGCCAAGTGCTTTTGCCAAGTGAGTTCATAATAGGCCTAGGCTGTTCTTCAGTGGAAAGAGGGCGTTTTTATTTCCCCAGTTGCCTGGCGTAGCCGCACCAGGCTTCACAGAGGCCGCGGTCAGGTGCTGCCTTCGTGGGGTGAGAACAGCTGGGGACTCAGGGGCACTCACGCAGCTCTTCCCCTGAGAGCCAGCGTTCCCTCGGCCTCGGATGTCCTTCCTGGTCTGTGTCCCTGGTGATTTGCTGTCCAGACGTGAACTCTTCCACTAAGCGTTCCCCAAAGTTCTTACAGCGTGTATCCTGTTCTGCCAGGCGTGAGCCGCTGAGGCACGGAGCACCTGTTAAACTCCCCGTGTGCCTGTCGCTAGTCTAGGTGGTGGACAAGCTCGCTAACCGGATTGTTAGCTGTTTTTTTTAATTGAAGTAGAGTTGACTTACGACGTTGTGTGAGTTCCTGGTGTGCAGCATGGCGGTTCAATACTCACGCGTGTTCCTTGTCAGATACTTTCCCACTGTAGGTTGTTACGAGATGTTGAATGTAGTTCCCTGTGCTGTGCAGTAAACCCTTGCTGTTCATCCATTTCCTGTATAGCAGTTTGTACCTGTGAACCCATGCTCCTGACTCAACCCTCTCCCAGACCGTTAGTTCTTAGGAGCGGGCCATGTCGTTTCTGCGCCTTGGATACAGTAAAGCACTTGGTCATTTTCGTCTGTTGATGGGCTGAGAGTCTGGCGGTCAGCCTAGGTCTGTGGGTTTGAGGTTGGTGATGCTTTTGCACAGAGCCGCATGGAACCCCAGGTGGTGGGCTCGGTCCCTCGAAGGCCACCCCGAGTCTCTGTCCCCCGCGATGTAGGTGGAGATTGGGAAGACGGTCAAAGCTTATGTGCGCGTTCTGGACTTTCACAAGAAGCCTTTCCTGGCCAAGTACTTGACCTTCATGGACCTGAAGCTCCGGGCAGCCTCCCAGATCATCACGCTGGTGTGAGTCCTTGCTGGGGTCAGGAGTCAGAGGAGGGCATCTCGGGGCAGCACTGGGGGGCACATCTCAGCCCCTCCCTCTGCTCCAGGGCCCTCAACGAGGCCCCCGATGACTACACCGCCACGTTCCGTGTCCATGGCGTGGCCATTGGCCAGACCAGTCTCACCGCAAGTGTGACCGATAAAGCCGGACAGAGAATCAACTCAGCCCCACAGCAGATCGAGGTAAAGCTGTCCCTCTTCACGCCCCGTGGGACGCCCAGCCCTGCTGCATGTTAGGGTGGGGCAGGGGGAGCAGGGCTTTCTGTCATGGGCTCGGGGTTTAGGGACAGTCCAGGAAGGCACGTGGAGAGGCCATACTAAACTCCACCCTGCGGAGCCATCTGGCTAACAGAGGGCCTCCACCAGTCCTGGGGGTCCAGGGGCAGCAGGAGGGAGGGCACTGGGTAACTTTGCTCTCTCTGGGAGGCAGGGGGGCGTGGTGTGTCAGAGGAGAGGGGGGACTTGTCTCAGGACAAGGGAGGGGCCGAGCAGTCTTTAACCCCTGATGTGCTGGAAAGCAGTGGCTGGTGGAGCTGCAGGCGGATGTGGGCGCGTGTGGAAGCACGTCAACAGCCGGGGGCCTTGGAAGCGGTGGGCTCCTCGCAGGGCTCCCGGGGCAGCAGGCCCCAGACTAGGGCGCTCCGGGGGCCAGCATCTCTCAGCGCGTGGCTTGGTGCCCGCACAGCCTGAGATGCTGGCATGAGCCGAGGATGGCAGGGCTCAGAAGGCGCATCCAAGTTCATCCCTCAGTGCCAGCGCTGGGCAGCTCCTGCCGCGTCCTCCGCGGTCTCGGCCACGTGGGGCTGGTGGGCTCTGGGTCAGTCTGTGTTCTGAAGCCGTGGGTGTGGGTTGTGCTTCTGCCCTTCTCCTGGTGAGGAGAAAGTCACTTCTGACTATAAACGGCACAGCCCTGCAGAGACATCCTCACGCACAAGGCAGCCCCTTGGCCGGCTGGCGCGTTCTTGTGACGTTTCCGTGCTGCTGCGAAGTGAGCGTTGTAGGGGTGCCGGGGGGTTGCGGGGTGCAGGAGGAGGACGCTGGGGCTTTGCCCTGCTGCAGAGACCGGGGCCTCCTCATCGCTGTGCCCGCGTCCGGCTTTCCCCATCTGAAGCGGAGAACTATTCTAAGGCAATTTGTCAGTAGAAATTTGGAGACGTTTAGTGAAAGAGGCAAGCTTCCAAAGGAGAGTTGGGGACGTCTCGCAGTGGATTGGAAACTGACGCACGTCAGAATCTCGTGGAGGGCTCATTAAAAGGCGGATCGCAGGGCCGCGTCTCTGACCCGCAGCTCCGAGGCAGGCCGGGGAGCGGGCATTTGTACCACATCCCAGGTGGCATCCACACCAGCAGAACATGCCTCCGTGAACCGCAGATCCTCGGGCCCAGGGGTGGGCTGAGGTCTCGTGGGACCTCTTGGCTCCTCAGAGTCGGCCAGGACCCCAGGCCCCCGCCAGCCCCTCCTCAGAGTCAGAGTCGTGCACTGTGCCTCCCTGTCTCCAGAACCGTGGAGTATGACTGCCCGTCTGCGTGAGCTTGGAACACAACAGCCCCCTCTCTCTCTTGTGTCTCCACATGCAGGTCTTCCCCCCATTTAGGTTGATACCCAGGAAGGTGACGCTGATTATCGGGGCCACGATGCAGGTGGGTGCCCAAGGCCACATCCCCCCCACCGCGGCCAGCCTTTTGCCATGACCCCTTGGAGCCCCTCAAACGGGCTAAGGGTGGGCGCTCTGGGGTGTTGGCACCCTTGCCTCTGAGAACGAGGTGGGGGCCGGCCGAGGGGGCGGGCTGACGGGCACCACTGCTTCTCCCCATCCAGGTCACCTCCGAGGGCGGCCCCCAGCCTCAGTCCAACATCCTCTTCTCCATCAGCAACGAGAGTGTGGCGGAGGTGAACGGCGCCGGGCTGGTACGGGGGCTCGCTGTGGGTAACGGCACCGTGTCCGGGGTCGTGCAGGCCGTGGACGCCGAGACCGGCAAGCTCGTCACTGTGTCGCAGGTAACGGCGGGGGCTGCACTGGACGCGGGGCCTCAGGCAGCTGGCAGGGCTGGTCAGCCTGATGGGGGGAAGCCCCGTTACTGGGTTCGGGCTCTGCCCCGAGGACCACCCCTCCCTGAGGATCTTGCTTGAGTCAGAAGCCCCTGCCTGTCGCCCGCCCACACTGGGGCCGGCTGTGCACTCGCACCCCAGAGGTTGTCCTTCTCCGGACTGAGGGTCCCTGGCTGCTCCTTAGGGGACAGGGTCCTGAAGCCTGTGCAGAGTGATGGTGGCAGTTGTGACAGCAGACGCTGCTCTAGTCCCACTTCCTCTAGTCCCCCAGCACCCTCCGCTCTGCCTGTTGGTGGATGCTGGGCCCAAGGGCTGAGCTGGTGCCCTTGGCCACTCCACAGCTGTTCTCGGACCTGCCCGAGTATTGCTGACATCAGAGCCTCCTTCCTTCCCTTTGTTCGTTTCAAGCAGGGCTTGGAGATGCTCTCGTACAAGAGAAGGGGGTGTTGTTGGCTCTGACAGGCTTTGTGGATTACGTGTGTGTTTTCGGAGGCGTGCGCTGGCCTGGCTGCCATGAACAAGGATAGCTGGACACCAGTAGCTTTTCAGACCTGGGTTTATATTTCCAGGAGAAAAGGAAACCCTGACCCTCCACTAGACTCTGCTCAGCTGGAGGTTGTCCCCCAGGCCTCCTCTCTGGGTGAGGGGCGTTTCCTAACTGCTTCTCTGGGTCAGCAGAGATGCTGGAGGGTCCCCCACCCCACGTCGGTGGCATTGACTCCCAGCAGGCGAAAGCTGGGATCTCTAAGTCTGACCGCTTCCTTCTTTCCCGGGGGTGGCACTTCTGTGGGCCTCTGGAAGGAGAGGGCAGAGCACGGCCTCGTCCTGAGAAGGACTCCGGGCGCTTGGATTCTGCCCCATGTCCTTTGCCCGCGGTGACTTGAAGCATCTGCTTTGTGGTCAGTGCCACCCTGGAAACCTGGCTCTAAGAAGTGTTTTGTTTCGTGCAATGTGACTGTGGACAGGAGCCTTTTCAGAGCCCAGTCATCCCATTGGTTGTCCAGAATTGGGCCCCTGAAAGCGGTCCCGAAATGCCGCCACGTCCAGAGCGTCTGAACACACAGCTGAATGGGGAGCTGGCGCCCGCTGCCCCGGAGAGGGGAGGCGGGCTCCGAGCCAACACTGAGTTCATTGATTTACTGCTTGTCCCAGCAAGGGCCTCGGGTAAGCCACAAAGCTCTTTTGGGTTGCAGGGGTGGCTACCCAGAGTCTACCTGTCCGTCTTAAGGAGACAATAAGCATCTGCACGTGAGGCTTGCCCCTGGCCGCACACGGGGCTCAGAGAGACGCCCTGGAGAGTGGAACGAAGGCCCAAGGAGGCCCTGCTTTGTTTCCTTCTGAAGAAAGGGTTGCAGCCTCAGGAACTGGCCCATTTTTCTCCCCCTGGGGGCCTACGTGGCTGAAATGGCAGCTGGCTGGAGAGTCGGCCTGAGGGGCACAGAGCCCGCAGTCCCTCCTGGCCACCGCTCCTCTCCGGGCTGACCTTGCTGGGCCACCTCTCTCCGTGCGCCTCCATCTGGGGGGCCGGGCCCTGGCTCACCTTAATGGATGGAGGGGCTGCACCCCCAGCTGCATCTGAAAGGCGCCTCCTTGAGCCCAGGCAGGCAGGCGCTCCGCCCGAGGTCCGTGTGTCCACAGAGAGCATGTGATTCTGGTCCGAAGCTCACAGCTCTATCTGTAGTCCAGGTCACCCTAAGAATCAGCTTCCAAGGCAGAGGAGATGGTCCAGGACTGGCAGGAGGAGACTGAGCAGTGAGAAGGATGGAGGGAAGGAAGGGAATGGATGCTTGCTGAGCACCTCCTGTGTGCCTGGGGTTAGCCCAGGTCACAAGGCGCAGGAGGTGGGCTCACAGGAGCATGTGTGAAAGGGGCCTAATGGTTTTGGTAGTGTAGGTTCAGCAGCACTGCCACAAAGCCAGTAAAGTTAGCCTTTGGCCAGATTAATAGGAGTATGGAGTTCAGAATGAAGGAGAGTATAAGGTCTGTTCTAACCACACTCTGCGTGGCTCCTGCATTAGTTCCTGTATCTGCTCAGAGACCAACAGGCTGGATTTAGGGTTGGGAGAGTCGGAAGCCTGTCCTGTGAGGGCTGCCTGGCCTGGAGAACAGTCCCTGCTCAGTATCCCTACGTTTCTGCAGTGCTGACCTGAGCATCTGGGTCGGACAGGTCTGTAGGCTCAGAGGACCAGGCTGGCACCCCCAGGGGCAGCAGAGGCAGCAGCCAGGTCCAGGTGAGGCAAGCGACCCAAAGAGCCAGGCCTCCCCGGAAAGAGAAGCATCATGCGGGAACTCCTGTGGCGCCTTCTAGCCACGTGACTCTGAGCCGGCCTCGGCAAAAGCCTCCTTGGTTGGAGGGGTCCCTTCCCGAAACTCCCGTTGTAGCACACAGCCCTCACCCCCAGCCCGCCTGAGCCCCAAGCCCTTTTCCTAGGATCTCGTGGAAGTGGAGGTGCTGCTTCTCCAGGCGGTGAGGATCCGCGCCCCCATCACTCGGATGAGGACGGGGACCCAGGTGAGGCGGGAACCTCTCCAGCCCCTCTGGTCTGTGCTCCCTGAGCAGCCCCTCGGCAGGTGTTAGGCTCGGGGTTCTAGCTCAGGGGGAGCTTGGGGGCTGCTGTCAGGATGCTGTTCTTCCTGCTGGAGCAATCCCCCACGCCCTTCACCTGCTCAGCCCTGTTCACCTGCGGGGTCCGGCTTCACTTCTGTGCCTTTCCTGCTGCAGAAGGCAGCCTGGCGATCTCTCCCCGGGTCCCTCGCCCCTTTGACACGTGGCACTTGCCGTGCAGTCCTGTGTGGGCTCAGACAGTTAGTGGGGTCTGCGTCCCCACTAGCCTGCCACCTTCCCACACCTAGAGCAGCGCCTGGCACCTCCCAGGGGCAAACATCCGCATGGCGCGTCCTCTTCAAAGCGCTTTCTGGATGTTACTCCGCACGGTGTCTGGACAGCCCTGCGAGGTAGCTCCTGGGTCGTCTCCACGTCAGAGGAGGAGAAGGGCACCTGGAACGCTTTGGGCGTCTGCCCAGGGCACACAGCCAGCCAGTGGCAGGACTGGGCACCGACTCGCAGCCTGGCTCAGGGTCTGTTTTCGCCTTTGGCTGCGTCGTCCCCACGTGTGCCCTCTGGACGGCTCTTAGTTAGTTCAGGTTGTCGGAGACTGAATCCCACCCGTGCCTGCTGCTCGTGAGCAGGGGCTCCCACTAGACTGAGAGAGAGGTGAGCAGGGTGAGCTGCCCTGCCAGGGGGGTGCAGGCGTCCCAGAGCCCTGGGGGTCACCCAGGAATGGGGTCTCTGAGCCAAGGTGTGACAGCCCACGGTCCAGGACGGACGGGGGAGGGGCTGGTGCTGCCATCTGTCCCTTCCTCTGTGTCATCACACCCCCCTGAACCTGTGCCGTGCCTGTTTCTCTCTCTCTGGGAAGACTGGGGCTCAGCTCCCAGTGCCCCACGGAGACAGGAAGGTACCGGGCTGTGCCCCAGGGCTTGTGGGGGCTCTGGCCGTGGCCTGCAGGGGTCACAGGCCTGGCTTCTCCCCGCAGATGCCTGTCTACGTCACGGGGATCAGCAACAACCAGAACCCTTTCTCCTTCGGGAACGCAGTGCCGGGGCTGACCTTCCACTGGTCTGTCACCAAGCGGGACGTCCTGGACATTGGGGGACGGCACCACGAGGTACTACCTGCCAGAGCCCTGCACCCTCCGTCCCAGGTGGCGTCGGGTGGGAGGGCTCTCACCACATGTCTGCCCACAAGGCCCGCACGTCACACCCAGGCCGCCCTCTCGAGGCTCCCGACTCCTTCTCCCAAATCTGCCACCACCGTCCCTCCCCGGGGTCCCTCCCCAGGGTCCCTCCCCAGCCCTCGGTCCTGCTCGTGTCCAGGAGCGCAGCTCCCAGCCCCTCTTACTGAGGTTCCCAAGACTGTCCGCAGCCTCCGCCTTTTAAAACATTTCTCTCTTTTTTAAAAAATAGAAATACAGTCAGTTTACAATGTTGTGTCGATTTCTGGTGGACAGCATAGTAGTTCAGTCACACTTGCTAACCAACCACTGCAGAGGCCTTAGTACGGAACCTACCAACGGAAGGCAGCAAAAACGACAGCCTTGTGGGGAAGCCACAGATTTCCAGAATGTCTCAGGGTCTTGGTCGGGGTCCCCACTCTGTAGCTTCTGACCCCCTTTCCAAGATGACGCCTGGCAGCCCTGGGGTTTTCTCCAGGTTTACCACGGGGCCCAGCCCTGTCCCCGAGGCCCCCCTAGGGGGTCCTCAGCCCCTCCTGGTCTCAGCTGGCAGGCGCTGCAGAGGTGGTGCTGCCCCAGGTTCTGTGAGCTGGACCCTAAGTGGCGGGGGAAGGTACCCAGGGGGCCCAGCCAGGGGGGCCTTGGTCACGCAGGACCAGTGGGGTTTGTTCAGGGGGGTTCTTGTCTTATCCATGGACAGTGGGGGTAGGGCCTGGGGAGGGCGCCAGGCATGGGATGATGTCTCCTAGAGGCTGCCGGAAGCTCGTCCGATGCATGACCAGCTCCTCCCCCGCCCACTCGGTGGGACCAAAGTCCTGTCCTCAGTTTGGAGGAGCTTCCCCAAACTGTTCCCATGGTATCCAGGCGTGTGACTTGTTCACAGACATCCTATCATGGGGGCTCTGCAGGGAAACACCCACGCCTAGAGTTACCTTCGTGATTTGTCAAGGCTCTGAGAAGTCTTGCGTGAGGAGGCTGGCTAGTGTGGCTTGGCCCCGCATCTTCTGCAGGCCCCCCTGGATGGTGTGAAATTGCAGCGTGGGGTGCCCTGTGCTCATGCTGGGGTGACTGTGGGCTGCGCTCCCTGGCTAGCAAGTCCTGACCTGAGCGGGAAGGCAGCGGGGTGAGAGCTGGCAGGCAGCTCAGGGGTCTGGGGCTCCTGTGGGCTCTGCCCTTTTAGGGAGCTGGGGCCCTGGGGTACCCCTGAAGGCATGTTTGTTGTCTGTTGCAGGCGTCGCTCCGGCTCCCGTCACAGTACAACTTCGCCATGAACGTGCATGGCCGGGCCAAGGGCCGCACCGGCCTGAGGGTGGTGGTCAAGGCTCTGGACCCCACAGCAGGGCAGCTGCTGGGCCTCGCCAGAGAACTCTCTGATGAGATCCAAATCCAGGTAAAGGACAGGTGGGCAGAAATGGCCGTGAGTGGGAGAGTCGGTGCCAACTCAGGGGCCCTGCGGGCACATGGCCATCCGTCTACCGCCCGGGGCTGGGGCTGGGGTGTGTGAGGTGCTGTGGAAGCCCAGACGTGACCCCAGGCTTCATGGAGGGGCGGGCTTGGCCAGCGGACCGGGTGGAGGGCGTGGTGCGCGCAAAGGCCTGTAGGTCTGAAATAGCTTGACGTGCTCCCGGAAGGGCAGCTGACTCAGCTCCAAGTCCAGGGTGCCTTCTGGGAGGAGGAGGCTGGCAGGTCATCTGAGCTGGGCACTAGTTTGCTGGTGTAATTCACAGATGCTCAGAGCCCCCACACCTCGATGTCTCCCTGACCCGTGGCCATGTGCCATGGCGCTGGCCCTGGGCTTTCCTGCCAGCTGCTCACAAGGGAGGGGGAGGTCCCAGTGGTGCCTTTACCTCCATCTCAAGGGGACGACAGAGGTACACGCCTAAGAAAGGGAGGAGGAACCAGTGTGTCCGTGTGCGAGTCTCCTGTGCAATACGTGTGTCCGAGTCAAAATCAGCGATGCAGCTTCACTGGGTGCCCCCCACCTGGCGAAGGGACTCGCCTGGCACTGGAGCCCAGTCCAGCTCCCAAAGGCTGTGCACCACGCACCGTGTAGGAAGCCCCGCCACTCACAGCGTGCCCCGTGGCTCCCCTAGCCCTGAGACGAGCGTGGTGGGGATTATTGCTTCCAGACCCTCTTTACAGCTGAGGAAGTCGAGCTTAAGTGTATGGTCGGGACATAGCAGCGCTGGGAGGGAGGGCAGGTCAGTTTCCTCTTGCAAAATCATCCGTCAGCTCAGATGGTTTTAGACATAGGCCCTTGGGAGAATCCAGCTGGTCCAATCGAATCAGAAGCCAGCGGGGAGCCCAGAGCTGTGCTCAGCGTCCAGTCTCAGATGCCAAGGGTGCTAGCACCCCCGAGGGTCCTTGGAGAAGGGGACTCAGAAGGGTGACATGCAGAGACTGGGTGCAGAGAGGGGTCTGGAGCTCCCAGGGAGGGGCTGCCTCCGTGGGCTCGGGCGGCGGTGGGATGGCAGGTCAGATTCCACCCACATCATCAGGTTCACTGTCCGCTGGCCTGGGTCTGCCGGGTGCCCTGCACCATCTCTGTGCGGGTCCTGTGGGAGCCGACAGTCGAGGGCAGCGGGGGCGGAGGGGCTGGAAGGAGGGAGGCTCTGGGATGGGCACATGCGGGGCAGTGTGCCTCGCTGAGAACTTAGAGCTTTCTCCAGGCTCAGTCCTGGCAGGGTCCCACCGAGAGGACCTTTGGCCGGTTAGTCTGCGAGCCGCCTTCCACACCCCGTCCGAGAGCTCGAGGAGGCCCGTGTTCCTGGCTCCGCCAGCAGCCCTCATGGGGTTCACCAACACCCTCATCACACCTTTGACCTCTTAAAGGCCGGCCCTCGCCATCACGGCACCAGCGACCTGACGGGTGCTGGCGTCAGGGTCTCTCACGTCTGGCCCCCGGGCCCTGCCGCTGGGAGGCAGGCAGACGTCGCAGGAAGCACAACACGCCCTCTGTTCCAGGTGTTCGAGAAGCTGCAGGTGCTGAGCCCTGAGATAGAAGCCGAGCATGTGTTAATGTCGCCCAACTCGTTCATAAAGCTCCAGACCAACAGGTGCGTGACTCGGCGCCGGGCCTTGTCCAGGCGGGAAGCCGCGGCCCATTTGTCAAGGTTGTCAGGAGCCCTGGGTGCTCTGGGCACAGCTCCCGTGTCGCGCTGGCAGCGGTGCAGCCTCAGCTCCCGCAGAGGGGGCCCCTCTTCTCTCTGTGGCCCAGGACCTTTCACACCTGCTTCAGAAATCCAGGTTTTCAAAGAGGGGAGAGAGCCGGCCTCGGGGTGGTCAGCGTTTCAAGTGCCCGTGTCTCAGGACCTGCCACTCACTGTGAGGTCGAGGAACGAGCCGCTGGGGCCTCACCGGGGGGCGCGGGAGAACACGGCTCTAGCCCCTCCCGGGCGGTAGGGACACGCCTGACTGCTGAGAAGCGAGGTTTGGAGCATGTCTGCAAACCTGCCTCCTGCTTTGCATGCTAAGGTGACGCTTTGGGTGGCGACGCTCTGTGTGAACTGCAGTTGCAAAGTCAGGTGCCTTGAGGGCTGTTGGAGACACACACACTCACACGTGATGGACGAGCCGCCCAGTGTGTGAGCTCCGGCTCTGCCGGGCTCCGGATGACAGCCATGCCCTGAGGAGTCTGGCGGGGAAGAGAGGAGCGGAGCGTGAGGGGGGCGGCTGTGAAACGAGGTGCGGCGTTCAGTCTGCGCCCAAAGAAGGGCCTTCCATGCGAGGACAAACGGGAGGCCCGGTGGTGGAGGTGCTGGGGCGGGGTCTTGAAGGGTGCTTAGGGGTTCCACGGGTTAAGGTTGGGGGTGGTTGATGGGGGCAGAAATTGGAGGCAGGAGCAATGTTAAAGTCACCTGGGGAGGGCCCGGGGGCTGCGGCACAGAGGGCGGGAGCCGGCAGCTTTTCCTTCCTGTCTTCTCTTCATAACATGAATGAGTATGTAAACTAGCATAAAAGATGCACCATTTGTGTTCTGCCTCCTGGTGTGTGTATCTCAGTAGTTTTCCAGACCACATTCTTAGCAAGTGGCCTGTTTGTTATCTAGTTATCGGCCTTGGAAATAGGGCACGGCGGGGCCGGGGCTCCCATCTCACGGCTGAGCAAACCCAGGTGGGCAGGGAGACCCGTGTGCCTACAGGCGTCCACTTGTCCATGGGCTGTGGGGACAGCCTTGGGGTTCCGTCAGCTCAGAGCCCCCACCTCTTCCCGCCGCGCCAGGCTGCCTTCTTTCAGCAAAGGCAACAGTCTGCCGCGGAGAGATCCTTTACGGCAGGCGTCCGGGCAGCTGCCGAGAGACCCTCAGCCCTCATGTCCTTCCACAGAAGATGCTGCCCTCCCAGGAGCGCTGGTTTCCCAAATCAGGTTTCCCGTCGGCGACTGAGGAGGCCGCAGCAGGCTGCCTGCACGTGGTCCTGATGCCCAGCGGGGTCAGGACTGGGCCTTCTCTTCTCCGGGAGCAGCGGGACCCCCGAGTCCCAGGCCCCTCATCCTCACCCCTCCTGCCGCTGCTGTCTGTGAACACGGGCCTGTTTTGTTTCCCAAAGGGACGGCGCAGCCTCTCTGAGCTACCGTGTCCTGGATGGGCCCGAGAAGGTTCCCGTCGTGCACGTCGACGAGAAGGGCTTCCTGACGTCGGGGTCTGTGATCGGGATGTCCACGGTCGAAGTGACCGCCCAAGAGGCGTTTGGGGCCAATCAGACCATCATTGTTGCTGTCAAGGTGGGATCACGTTTGCTTCCTTCCTGGAGTAATAAAAGCAATGGGACTGTTGTCCCCTCGCGGGTGTACAGGCGAATGGACTCCCTTTCTAGCTGAAAACTTGGAAGAATTTATTTAATCCCTCAGGCGAAGGTCCTAGGTAAGAAGCTGCAGCGTCTTCTGGCCGTCAGAGCCAGAGATCCATGGAGATGATTGACTGCAATGACCTCATTCATAGGTGGGGAAACTGAGGCCCAGAGAGGTCCACGGTTTGCTGGGACTGGCACTCCGGTGTCCTGGAACCCGGCAGGCACCTGAGAGCGTCCAGTGCACGTGCTGGGTCCTGACCCAGAAACCATTACGTGACAAATGAGTTCCTTGCAGAATGAGATGCCCCCCCTTTAGGCAAGGAAACTGAGACTCGGAGTGGAAGTGACTTGCTCAAGGACACACAGTGATTGCCAGCCAGTGTCCAGGCCCCGGCCCACACTGGCCCGGCCCGGGTGTGTGTCCTCCGCGCCCATCCAGCTCCTCCGCGTCCCTCTCCCCTTCTGAGCTCCCTAGTGACAGGACTGCCTCCTTGGGTGTCCCTGGTCGGGTCCTGGGGTTTGTCCTGTGGAGTTTTCTTTGCATATCTCATCACAGCCACTTTCTGACCCTCGGTGACAGAGAAAACATACGACCGCTTTAATACTCGGGTCGTGCTTGGGTCGTAGGCCTGTTTCCTTACTAATGTCTCTTTGTTGCAAGGTGGGTGTCTGGCAGGGAAGCCTACACCCTCATTTTTGAGTAGGTGGAAGAGACTGACGGCTCCTCCTGTGTTAGCAAATGTGTTGAGCACCAGCTGTGTGCCCGCCACTGGACTGCTGACCTTTGGCAAAGAAATCGGGTCTTTTGGGGACAGCCTTTTTGGCCAGGCTACGTTTTGTCTGGACTCAGAGGACCAGGACTCCCCTTGAGGAGCCCAGCTTCCTGGGCCCCTGAAACCCATCGCCCCACCTTTCCGTCTACCCTCCCTGGGGCCCCTGCCCCTGGCTCCTGGCCGGGTGCGCAGAGGCCCCGGGGACGCTGCCTCCGTGCCTGGAGTGGGCTGGTCTCTTCTTCAGTGCCTTCAGTGCCCGGAGAGCCAGGCCCTCTGACGGCACTGAGCTCTCAAAGCCCAGGGCGTGTTTGCAGCATGAATGATGAGCTGGTTTTTTCACAGTTGTGGATCTAACTCCTGTGGGTTGGGTTTCCTCAGAGTGAGGCCAGCCACCACATGGGGAGGGGGACAGTGTCACGGGCTGGGATGCCCTTTCCATGACCCCTCAGTGGGTCCAGCCCCCAGGCCTCCTGAGAGGGGTACCGGCTGGAGCAAATGTCTGGTCCTTGGGAGGTGGCTCTCCAGGGAAGCGTTCCTGGCATGGTCGTCACCGCAGCTGCCCGCTGTCCCCAGGTGTCGCCTGTTTCGTACCTGAGGATCTCCATGAGCCCTGCCCTGCACACCCAGAACAAGGAGGCTCTGGCGGCCCTGCCCCTGGGAGTGACCGTGACCTTCACCGTCCACTTCCACGACAGCTCTGGTGACATCTTCCATGCGCACAATTCCATCCTCAACTTTGCAACTAACAGGTAGGGTGTGGGTGCCCCCTGGTCCCCACATGAAGCCAGGTCCCCACTGGACCCAGATTTGGTTCATGCAGGGGACAGGTGACCACGCGGAGAGGCGAACGTCACTGAAGGGAGAGTTTGTTACTTTCAGTTTCCAAGGGCGCAGGGCCACGGGGAGGCACCAGGCCCGGCCAGGCAGAGGATGGGGGGAGGCGTGGCCAAGAATCTTCATTACCTCACTGTGTAGAATCGTTCAGCAGGGACGTCCCCTAACAGGCAGGAAGCGAAGCGCAGATGCTGGGCTCTGGCTGGAAGGTTTGTGATAAGATTTGGGCAGCCATGACAGCCGGGCCGCAGGGGAGATGCAGACAAGCCTGGCCGCTGGCCTGGCCCTGTAGTCAGTGGACACAAAGCATCAGTTACACCCTCTGCAAAAGCTGGTCGGAGAAGGCGCCAGCAAGGAAGGAGTGCGATGTTCCCTGATGTCTCCTGTGTGTAGGCCCTTTTGTGTGCTGTCTCACTGACTCCTCCCTGTTGCCCATTTGTTGAGGCCCAGAGAAGTCAAGCCACTTGTCCAGGGCCACACAGCCAGGAAATGAAATGGGGTTTGAATACTGGGTCCTGTCGGGCTCCAGGGGCAGTTTTTTTTGGCTGACTCTCTGAAATAGAACTGCAGCCTCAGGCTTAATGTGAAAAGGGGGTCTCCAGGAAGGAGAGCCATGGCCGCGGGCTGGACCTGTGGTTCTCAAGGTGTGGTCCCCAGCCCAGTCACCTGGGAACCCTTAGAGACGCACGTTTACGGGGCCAACAGTGTGTTTTCACAAGGCCTCCAGGTGACCCTGCAGGCTGAGAACCACTGTCTTGGGAGACGCAGGCCCAGCTTAGAGGAGGGGAGAGGCGTCTCAGACCCAGGAGGAAGGAGCAGGGCCCCAGAGTCTCCTGGGTGCAGGAGGTTGTGTCCAGGTGTTGGGGACCACTGTGGCCTCGCCTTCCCACAGGCCCTGCCACAGATGCGTCCCCTGTCACTGAACACACCCAGGGCCGGGTGCTAGGGCAAAGAGTGGGGCTTGGAGCGGGGCCTGTGAGCTCGGGCAGGTCACCCTCCAGGCTCCATGTCCACACCTGCCACATGGGAATGTAGCCTAGCCCCTGGGCCATCAGCTCAGGCTGTGGTCCTGAGGGCCCCTGGCAAACCATGGTGCTCCATGCACACAGCAGGGCGTCTGCCGGTCCGGGGCGCAGGCTGCCCTGGAGGGAGCGCAGCTACGTGTCCCAGTGCCCCCGCCTCCCTGCGGAAGCCACAGGCCCTTCCGTGGCTGAAGCATGTGACTCCAGGAGACCAGTCAGGGCTCAGGAGGCAGGAGGCATGATGCAGGGAGGGGATGAAGCGGAGACCCCGACCTCCCCCGCCCCCCTAGCCTCCCCTCTGGCCCCGTGGTGGCTGCTGACACAGAGCACCCGCCGTGCACTGGGTGCTGGTCTGAGCGCTTTCCAGCTGTTCACCGGGTCTGATGCCCACGTCAAGCCTGTGACATACGTTCCTGATCAGCGTATGAGGCAGCAGACGGGGGCGATGTCACTTGTCCCAGTTACACCGCAGGGGGCGGCTGGTGCCTCCCCGAGTGTCCTGGTTCCCTGCTGGGGTTGGGGGGCTGGAGCACCGGGTACAACACTTTCCTCTGGGCCTCGGCCTCCCCTCAGGACGTGGGGATGATGCTGTGGGTCCCCCCGGGGTGGTGGGTGAGTCAGGTTTATGTGGCCCGTGGGTCCCTCACCCGGAGCAGCTGCTTCATGAACAAGAGTTGGGGTGGTGTCTGGGTGCGGTGGGTGGGCACATCGCCCAGTGGGGACCTTGGGCAGCTCCTCCCTCGGAGCTGGGAGCCCCCCTGAGACTGAGAGCCTGCGTCTCCTCCTGTGCCCAGGGACGAGTTTGTGCAGATCGGGAAGGGCGTCGCCAACAACACCTGCGTGGTCCGCACAGTCAGCGTGGGCCTGACACTGCTCAGAGCCTGGGATGCGGAGCACGGGGGCCTCTCCGACTTCGTCCCACTGCCCGTCCTGCAGGCCATCTCCCCAGAGCTGTCCGGAGCGCTGGTGGTGGGGGATGTCCTCTGTCTGGCCACGGTTCTGGTCAGCCGGGAAGGTAAGAGCACTCTGGCCGAGGGGATGCTTGAAGCCATGGGCACAACCAGATGGGGTGGATGCCCTGGGCGCTCGGCCTCGTGGGGGGGCAGGTGCTCAAGTAGAACCTGGGGGTGTCCTAGAGCAGGGGCCGGAAGACTGCTGCCCCCTACCGGGCTTCCCGTGTTTGCTAAGAGGACTTCATTGGAACTTGGCCACCCTGCTGTGTCTGTGCATTGCCAGTGGCCCTTTTCACGCTGCCTCTGCTGGGCTGAGCGGTGGCGTCAGAGACCCTCGGGCCTACACGCCCCAACATGTCGTCTGGCCTTTGCAGAGGAGGTTGCCACCCTGCTCTAGGAGTTTTCTGCCCGTGTGGAAATGCCCTGCAGCTACGCCATCTGCCCCGGCACCACGAGCCACGGGCACCAGAGACGTGGCCGGGGCAGCTGAGGTGCTGGCGATCTCATCGGGGTCGGCTCCGTGGCCGGGGCTGCTGCGCCAGGCCGCCAGCCCTGGGAAGGAGCCTCGGCCCCACACAGCTGTAGGGCCAGGGGGTGACTTCCCTCGCCGCCCATACATCCTCGAGCCACAGGGACTGTTATTTACTTAGTTTTTTTTCAAATTGACTCCCTTTTTAAAACTTAGTTAAATTCATCTTTAAAGGAATAAATTTAAAAAGGAATAAATGAACATTGCCTTTAAAGAAAAACATATCATTAGCTGCAAATAGAATGTGGCTATTAAATTCTTTCATCATATTTATTACATAACGAGATTGGTTTTTCACTAAGGACCGCTGTCTAGTGACAGCCCTGAGCTGCACAGAGGGAGTGGCTGAGCAGGGTGCGGGGACAGGGACAGTACATGGGGGAGGTGGGCAGCAGGCTAGCCCTGGAGGGCCAGCACCCGGCTCATCCCAGGATGGGGAATGACCGAGAGAGTCCAAGCAGGGAGGCGGCGTGTGGGGCAGGGCGACGGCTGCGCAGAGAGTAGGGGCTCTGGGAGAAGGGAGGTGGCCCCAGGTGTCCGCAGCCAGGAGCACGAGGGGAGGCGCCGTAGAGCGCAGAGGCAGGGCGGCCAGGACACTGCCCAGGTGACTGGGTGAGACGGGGTGGCTGGAGGGCCAGGCGTGGGAAAGGCAGGTCACATGTAGGCTTCCTGTCCCAGGTGTCCCCGGGACCTGGAGCTCGTCTGCCAGCAGCGTCCTCCACGTGGACGCCAAGACAGGCGTGGCCGTGGCCCAGGAGGCAGGATCTGTGACTGTTTTCTACGAGGTCGCTGGGCACCTGAGGACCTACAAGGAGGTGAGGCTTGGGGTGCTCGTGGCAGACCCTCTTAGGATGGAGCCCTAAGCTTTCAATACTGAGCGATTCTCTTTTCTCTAAGAAAGAGGCCCCAGCACCCTGGGAGGCGGTCAGGATGGGGTGTCACGACCCTGCTGTGAGGGCAGCTTCCCCCCTCCTCCCGGGGTAGCATCTCCCCTGTTCGCCATGGTGAGCACAGAGGTGGCCTTCTGGGGGATCCCAGTGCTCCCGCACTGCAGCCTTGAGGCTGAGCCCCAAGGGCAGGACTGTCCACTGGGGGTGTCCCCTGGGAGTCCCGGCCATGGGTGGCCCCGCGTGGCCATTTGGCGTCACCAGCAAAGTTAAACTCCCCCAGCAAGTCACCTTTTGAGTCTTTCTGAAAGTGAACAAAATTGCTCTCCTCCTATTTCTCTCCAGTCAAGAGTGAATCAGTGAGCAGAGCCTGGCCGCCTTCCACGTGTCTCATCGTTAGAGCCAGCGTGTGCTCTGTGGAGTCCAGCAGTTTAACCTAATAGCGCACGTGTTCAGTGCGGCAGCTCTGTGGCTGGGGCAGCCCGCTGCGTATAGAGACACCTTGGGGCTAATAAAGCGACACCCTCCCAGAAGCAGCCCAGGCAGGGCCGGGGCAGGGCGGGGGTGCTGGCAGAGGAGGGCACGGCCTGGCAAAGTTGTGCGGGGCTCGAGAGCAGAGCCCTGGGGCTGGATCCTGGGATGTAGGGGCTGGCATTGTGATCAGATCACGACATGCCTTCGATTCCGGGTAGCTCCTGGAGTGGTTACGCATATGGGCTCTGGGGCCAGGCTGCCTGCGTTCACATCCCAGCTGGGCCACTGAGAGGCTGTGTGACCTTGGGCAAGTTATTTAACCTCTCTGTGCCTCAGTTTTCTCACCTGTAAAATGGGGATACTGTTACTGCATGAAACACTCTGAATGGTACTCAGCACACAGCAAGCGCTTAGTAGGTATTGGCTGCCCCTGCTCAGGGTGAGAGAGTGAAACTCATGCTGGGCGCAGTGCAGGAGGGGTTATCGGAGCTTTCTTTAAGCAAAGACCATTGCAGATCAGAGGTGTGTTTGGAGAGACGGCCGGTGCCTGGCTGAGTCTAAGGGCCTGAGGGGAGGGGAGCTGCTGCAGGGTGGCAGCTGGGAGGTGGAGGCTGGGCCCTGGCTGGTGCTCCCGGGTGGGTTTGGGGAGATCGGGGAAGGAGGGTCGTTAGAGCCTGGTGACTATTTGGCAGTGGGGCTAGAGGGGAGAGGAGGCCTGGGGGATGAGTCTCCAGGTCTGGCTTGGGCAACCAGGTGGGTGATGGCCCTTTGCAGAGAGGGGGGCACAGAAGGGGCTGGTGCTGAGGGAAGGGGCTGGTGAGCTGGAGGGGGTTGTGGCTCTTCCAGGTGGGGCTGGTGGTGACGCAGCTGAGAGGGCACGTCTGGAGCTCCAGGTGGCTGGGGGCAGAGTGGTGAGGGAGGGTCTGCAGTACAGGCAAAATCGGAAGCCCTGGGAGTGGCGGGAACACGCAGGGCCTACCAGAGCAAGTCGGGAGTGGGGTCAAGGCCTTGGGGCCTCCCCCAAGTGTAGAGGAGGATGCGGGAGGAGACTGCAGATTGGGGTCAGGAGCAGAGAAGACGGGTGGAGGGAGGTACCAGGGCAGGGGCACGGGGACCGCTGGTCAGTCCAGAGGTGGAGGAGCCAGCTTCCAGTCTGCGTCCAGTGCTGCAGGGGCCCTGGGGAGGAGGGAGACCCCGTCCCGGCTCTCGCGGGGCTCACGTGGCGCATGGCAAGTGCTCAGTGCTGCCCAGAGCCTGGATGGCCTCCCGCCCGGAGGCGGCGGGGAGCTCGTCCTGCCTCAGGAAGGCGTGCGGCGGGGTGTTTGGGTGCAGCTGTTGGTGGGGAGGGGGTGGGCGGGGAGAAAGCCTCGAAGGCCAGCGCGGCCCCCACCGCCAGGCGGTGTGAACTACGTCTGGCCGGGTCGATTCATTCTGAGTAAGTGACAGTGAAGTGAAGTGGCGTCTTCTCTTTTTGCTGAGAGATGAATTAACCAAATTGACGTGCAGAGATGTGATTGTCGCTGCCAGGGGAGCCCAAATCGGCCTCCCACCTCCAACTGCCAAGTGAATCCAGGCAGGCTGTTCCGCCCCGGCCTGCTCTGCGGCTGGCAGCAGCAGCGGCCGTTCCTGTGGGGAGTCTGAGCAGCCTGGGGCCGCCACATCCCAGCCAGTCTCAGTTTGTCCCCTGTACCTTGAAAAGGGCAGTACCCACGTCACAGATGCCTGGCCATACACGGGCAGCGCTCATGGACGCGGCCTTGGCTCCCTCCGCAGATCGTGATCAGCGTCCCTCAGAGGATCGTGGCCCGGTATGTCCGCCCCGTCCAGACCGGCTTCCAGGAGGTTGCGGCCTCCAAAGTGATGGTCACCGTGGGAGACCAGAGCTCTAACCTGAGAGGTACGGGGTGGGGAGCTCGGGTGGCCGTGGGCCCTGCGGGCTGGGGAGCGGGGCGGGCGTCTCGTGCCCTCCGACGACTTTGGTCTGCTCCTCCTACTCACGCTCGAGCCAGCACCTAACCCAGCTGGCCCGAAATCCGAGTCCTGCACAGCAGAAGCCGCGAAGGGACCTTCCTGAAGGAGCCCGGCGTCCAGAAACTGCCTGTTTCTGGGCCGGAGACGCGCCATCCGCCCCAGGGCACCCTAGCAAAGCCGAAACTCACCACCGTCCATCCCAGGAAGTAATGGCTTAGCAGGCCTCCCCGCCGACTTCGATTCTCCCAAGTCACGCACAGAACATTCGACCTCACCCCCTGCCCGTGACTGCCCTGGACAGCAGCTGCCAGGAACAGATACATCAACACAGGCTGTTTTTAACCCCTCGACGGGTAGAATTAAGTACCACCGTTCTTGTTCTGATGCTGCTTTACTGCGTCCGGGACTAGCGGACAGTACTGCGCACTTACCAGAATGGTGTTCAGGGCATTAGTGGGGACTGGCACGCTCCTAACATCCAGGAGTAAATTGCCCGTCTCCCCTGTTGACAGGGACAGAAAACACGCACCAGTGGGCCTGACCCATCTGCCGTGCCACTGGACGCGGTGTCAGGAAAAAATGCTGTGTTTGCCCCTGATCCAGAATCACCCCTCCCTGCATAATTCGTCCTCAGCTTTCAGAAACTGCAGTGCCATCACGTCGGGAGGAGCGTGGTGTGGGTGCCAGTTCGCGGGCGGCCAGCCTTTGTGTGGCTTGCTCGTGCGTCCTCCTGCTGGAGGTCTGCCTCGGGGGACTCGGGGTGGCGGCCAGCAGGCCCACGCCCTTCTCCCCTCTCCAGGCGAGTGCTCCCCTGCCCAGGTGGAAACCATCGCGGCCCTGCGCCCAGAGTCCCTCCTCAGCTGCCAGCTGCAGTTCAAGCAGGACGACTTTGACTTCCCAGCACGAGAGGTGTTCACCGCAGAACCGGAGTTTGACGCTGCTCTGGGTAAGTCCGCCAGTGCTGGAAGCCAACGCTGACCTGCACGGAGGGTTTGCCTTCAGTGCACCTGGCTCACGATGGCGAGCTGTCTGGGGTCGGGATGGGGGCAGTGTCCTTCAGGAGCCCAGCCCGAGACTGGTGCCATCGTCACCCTGGCCTCTGGGTCACTGTGGCCACCGGGAGGGGCCGGCGTCCCTGGGCCAGGTCTTGGCCACTCTCAGCAGCCACCAACCCCTGGCAGAAAGGACTCGGCACAGACTGGGAAAACCTGGTTCCCAGCCCTTCCTGTTGCCGGCCTGACGGGGTGGGGGGAAACTGAGAGGGATGGAAGGGTCCTTACTCAGTAGCCGAGGGCCAGGCGGCATATAGAGAGTGCAGCTGCCCGGTGACCGGGCTGTGGGTGACACCATGGGCTGGAGCGGCACCGGCTCGCTCACTCCCAGAGGCGGGCCGCCTGTCACGGGCTGCCGTGGGCAGTCAGAAGGACGGTGCCTGCCACGTGCTCTTGCTGCGTCCTCAGTGGGACCAGCTGTGATAAGAGTGACTGGACGAGCGTGTGGCTCATCTTCAGATCTTTCCAAGACCTTGCAGCCCCGCCTTCCCAGGGGAGATTAGCGGCCGCATGATGCGGGGCCGTGAGCCCAGATGCAGCTCCCAGGGGCCTGCGAGGCCCTCCTGTCCTGTGCTCGCTCGGGCAGCAGCACTCAGCATCCTGAGTCAGGAGCTGTGTCCTCAGGGCCCACTGTGTGCAGGGCCTGGGCTCAGAGCTTCGTGTAGGGTAGGCACTTGGTGGTCCTGGGCCCTGTGTGTTCCCCCCCGCACAGGGGTGCAATGTTACCCCCGCTTGACAAGGGAAACGGGGCCAGCAAGGAAGCCAACTCGCCTGGGGGCACCTGGCCGGTGGGGCATAGAAGGGACCCCCAACCAAGGCATCCTGGTTTCCAAGGCCCTGCTGCACGGTGTTCATTCAGCTCATTCACCTGCTGTGGGTCAGGCACGGCCCAGGCGTGCACAGAGCATCCTGCTGCCCCTGGGCCAGCGGCTGTCCAGGAGTCAGCCCCGCTCAACACGCGGCCAGCACTGGGCTGTGCTCACCATTCCCTCGCCCTTGTTCTGAGCCAGGCTGGCCGGGCCCTGAGGGACAGGGGCTCGGGGGACGTCAGTGCACTGGGATGTGGTGAACAGAGGAGCCAGAGACGGCGAGGGGAGCGCTGGTCACAGAGCGGGTGTCCAGGGCGGGCCGGGGCACCGAGGAGGGGCTTCCCAGGAGGTCCCTGAGGGTGGCGGTGCCTCCCCTGGGCTCTGCAGGGTGAATAGGAGTCCTCCAGTCGGAGCAGCAGGGAGGAGGCACAGCCCCAGGCTGGGTGGAGAGGGGACGACGCCCTGGTCTCCGCAGGCCGGTACCTTTGCTCCATCACGATGCTCAGGCTGACGGACAAGCAGCTGAAGCACCTGAGCATGAGGAGGACGGCACTGCTGGTCACTGCCTCCATCCTGGGCAGCCGTGTCTCCGGAGAGCAGGTCGGGGCCGAGGTACCTTTCAGCCCAGGGCTTTACGCCGACCAGGCCGAAATCCTTTTGAGCAACCACGACACCAGCTCCGAGGTCAAGGTCTTTGGCACCGTGGAGGTTCTGGAGAACCTGGAGGTGAGTGCTGCCCTCGCAGAAGCTGGGACACCGGAGAGGGTCAGGATGAGGCAGGACCAGGTGGAGTGTGGAAACCCTGGACCGCCTCTCTTCAGGATCAAAAATTTAAATTAAAAATTCAAAGAAGTTAACACCCCCCTTTCCTTTTCCCATGCTGACCGTCAGCCAGTGTGAGTGCACGAACTGTCAGGACAGCTGCCCATCTCCTCAGCTGGAGGAGAGGGGCGGGGCCTGCCCGACACCCTGCGAGCGCTCAGCGAACATGTCCCGTGTTCCATGAGTGACTTCAGGGCAGGAACGCAGGCTGCCGGGGCGGGAAGTAGAGTTCTAACCCCTAACTGATCGCTGATCCCGCACACGGGGACCATTGTGTGCCCGTCTCTGGGCCTGGGTGTCCCTGGCTGCCGAGTGGTGGTGCGTGACGCCACCAGCCTGGGGCCCGGCAGGCTGGGAGGAGGGTCAGGGCGACGTGAAACAGGCTCGCTGGCGTCTCCGCCGCTCCCTCCTCTGCGGCTGAACGTCTTCAGAGCGAGACAGGAGTGAATGCGCTGTGGGGCGTGGAGGGCCCACCAGGCTCCGGGCTGCCCCTCGGGAAGCTGGCCTTGGGAGATCACGCATGTCTCTGTTTAAGGGGCACTTGGTTAGAATCCCGTGATACTGGTGTGTCCTTTCCTTAGACACGCCCCAGAATGGCGGCGCGTTCCTCTGGCTCTGGGGCCACAGGCTGACAGTCAGAAGGGCCCGGGCAGCGTTGCTGGCTGGGGAGGGTGCCTGGCGGGGTCCCCCCTCAGTCTGCAGGTTGGGAGGGCAGCACGGCCGTCAAGCCCAAGTTCAGCCTCGGCGTCTCTCCCAGGTGAAGTCAGGGTCCCCAGCTGTGCTGGCCTTCGTGAAGGAGAAATCTCTAGGGCTGCCCAGCTTCGTCACCTACACGGTCGGCGTCTCAGACCCCGCGGCCGGCAGCCGTGGGCCTCTGTCCACCACCCTGACCTTCTCCAGCCCCATGACGAACCAGGCCATCACCGTCCCAGTCACTGTGGTCTTTGTGATGGATCGCCGAGGGCCTGGGCCTCGTGAGTCGGGGTGGGACACCCTCGGGGAGGGACAGGCCAGAGCGGTCCAGCAGGGAGCGGAACGGGGGCGTCTGGGGGCTGCTGGAGGAGCCACAGCGGCAGATGCCCCCAGAGTGAGTCACTGACGCGCTGTCCTGCAGGCTCTGCTTCCTCGGAGGCCAGGGGGCCCTGTTACAGGGGACTGGAGAGCGCCCCTCCTGTGCTCGCCACTCTGCGGGGCCCCCCCCTCGGGGTAAAGCCCAGGCACCCCGACGCTCCCGCAGGCCCCTGACCCCTCGCACGCGCTGCCCCAGCCACGCTGGCCTCCCTCCTGCTTCTGGAATCCGGGCAGCCCCCAGTCGACCTCTTGGCATTCGCTGTTCCCTCTGTTGGGGAGGCCGGTCCCCGGGGCCCCCGCCCCCCCCACACACACACACACCGCTGTGCCGCAGAGCAGGGAACTCAGACCTCACTCGCAGGCCCTCCTGCCCTCCTCCTCCTTCCACAGCGCTGCGGCGGGCAGCCCACCTGCACGGGGATTGATGTGATTAATTATGGGGGTTTCCGCCGCCCCTCTGCCATGGAAGTCAGTATGTGAGGACAGCGCTTAGAACAGGGCCCACCTGACACACCGTGGGCGTGGGCGCTTGGCAGTGGATGTGTGCCTTTCTTCTGCGCTCGCGTCCTAGTGCCTGCCGTGTGCCGCGCCTGGGCTGGGCCGATGCCCGAGAAGCACCCCCTCTCCCCCAAACGGGGTGGATTCCAAACGCAGGGAGGAAGGATGGAGTCTGAAGATCTGGCGGGGGGGGGGGGCACATGGAGTGGCCTGGCCTCTGCTGGGGGGAGGGGCTGCTCCCACTGGATCTGGACTGGGGAGCAGAGTGGGAGGGCGCAGTCAGAGACCCTGGGCTGAGTGCAGGTGAGAGGCAGCCGCGAGGGGCCGCGGGGAGCCCTGGGCGCCTCAGGGCAGGGAGGTGACTGGTTGGGAGCCTTCGGGGCAACCCACTCCCTCCAGACGCCCCCAGGCAGGCCTCTTCCCCCCTTGAACGGGGCAGAAACTGAACCTCCCGCTGACCGCTGACCGGTGGGCTGTCCCAGGAAGCAGGGTCCCAGGTGGAACCAGATGGGTTCAGGTAGCCCGACCTGTGAGGTGCCGAGCACTGGGTGGCAGGGCCCGCCCTCTGACCACGCGCGTCACGGGACACGGGGGCCCCGTGGCGGCCTGGGTGACTGTCTTTCCCGGCACGGCAGACGGCGCAGGCCGCTTCCAGCACTTCCTGGACTCCTACCAAGTCATGCTCTTCACGGTCTTCGCCCTGCTGGCCAGCACGGCCGTCATGATCATAGGTGAGCCGGCGCGCTGTCCCCCACCCATGCCGGTTTGCTTCCGCCTCCAGCCCCAACTCTAACCACCTCACCGTCTGCAGCCTACCACACGGTCTGCGCGCCCCGGGAGCCCGCGCCGCCCGCCCTCTCCCCGCGAGCCAGCCCACGGCACAGCCCCCACTGTGAGTAGCCACCCTGGCAGAGCTGGGGCTCAGAGGAGGGGTCCTGGGGGGAACCCCGAGTCTCAGAAGGCCTGGCTGGCCCTGGGCAAAAGCTGCGGCTGGGGCGTGAGGCCCGGAAGGCGGGTCCGGAGCTGGAGGAAATGGGAGCTGGTGGGCAAGGTCCCCGGCAGGACCAGCTGCGTGGAGGGCTGCGGCTGGGGGCTGTCTCTCCGGCGCCCCCTCTGCTGCGTCCCTCACTGCGTTTCTCTCCCCTCTAGACTTTGCTGCCTCATCGTCGCCCATGCCTTTCAGCGCGCTGCCCCCTGTCCGCCGAGCCAGCCCTCCTTCGGGGCTGTGGAGCCCGGCGCACACATCCCACTAGCCTGCGGGGCTGGGCTGGAGGCCGCGCTGCTGGCCTCCACCACGGGGACGCCGGCCGGCCCGCCCGCCAGCCCGCGCGGCCCCCGGCCCAGGCCCGCCTCGCTGCTGCCGCCGCCCTTGTCAACTGGGGTCAGCTCCGCCCGCACGCTTCTCCTTGTTGGGGGGGGGGTTAAGTTTGCTCTTCGGGTTTTTCTGGCTTTGCTTTCTTGTTTCACTTCAGAGTTTTACAAGGCGGGGACCCGGCCCCTTCCTCCACCTGGTGGTCGGGATTTCCAGGCGGTGCCCGCTTGGGCTTTGATTTTCTCCGTCCCTACACCCCCATCTCAGGGCGTGGGGCAGGCGGGAGCGCGGTGGAGACAGCGTCTGGGGCGGTGTGGCCGCAGTGATCTCAGGGAAGGACTTGTAATTACTGTTTAACTTGTGTGGGTCCACCTTCCTGTGGAGACTACATTTCCCCTCGTCTGGCTCCTGCTGGGGGACGGGGAGCAGGCGGACGTGAGGGGCCGTCCCGGCGCCACCACTGCGCAAGGAGCCCCAGGGACGTGGCACCGGGGCTGCCCTGGCTCAGCTTTGCGGGGGCACCTGACATGGGCCTTGCGCCCTCCTCGGCCCCTGTGAATGGATGGCAGTCCTCTGGTTCTTTGTTCCCTGAGCTGGGAAGCCCCTCCCGGACTTGGCCTTGACCCGGGGGACAGCCCGTGGGTCTGGCTCATCCTCCTGTCCGGGCTCCGCTATCAGCACAGGGACTTCGGAGTCCCTGCTTGGCAAATGTCCTTGGGCTGGAGATGGGGCCCTTCTTGCGTTTGCTCATTCTGAGACGCCTCCTTGTTCTGCCGGAGCACAGAGACCTGTGTTATCTGTCCCTCCTTCTGTCCGAAGCACCTCAGCAGATCTGAGCCAGGGCCGCCCACAGGACGGCCTCCCTCCAGGCAGCTCCCAGGGGCCAGGGAAGGGGGAGCCGAGCCAGCCGGAAGGAGGCGCAACTCCGAAACTCCCTCCTCCCAGCCCCTCGTCCACGCAGCAGCCGAGACCTCAGGACGCGGCCTCTGCCTGAGGCCGGGGCCCCCCAGGACAGTCCAGAGCCTGGACCCCGTGGACCGCGCCATGGGGACTCCAGCCCGCCCTGAGCCACGCGCGTGAATCCACCTCAGTCCTGGGGGCCGGGCCACGCAATTTATTTTTTTTATGCTGGAGACAGGAAGAATTGTGCCTTGCGTAACACTTGAGCTCAAATTGACAACTCAGATGTAAACAGGCACGTCTCTATTTGGTTTATTTAATAAAGCTCTGTCTAATTTCTTAAGTGAGCGTGATTACTGCTGGAGTCACCCGCGTCCTGCCTGGAGTGACCCAGGCCTGGTGACTTTCCTTCCCTTGGTGTGATTTGGGAAACAGGTCTGTCCTGCTGGCCTCCCTCCTCTGGCTGGACACCCAGGCCTCCCACCTCCAGGAGACTGGCCCGCGATCAGGGCGTGTGGCCAAGGGGTCTGCTCACAATGGCCCACCCAGGGCCCCTAGATGTGTCTTCCCTGTCGGAGGACCTGGCAGCCCTGCCCACACGTCCCCACGTCCCTGGTGTCCCCTTAGCCCTCCCTCTCCAGCTGCTCCTTCCCTGAAGCTCTGGCTCCCTCCGCTCTCCTCTGAAGCTCATCTGCCCGGGTCCCAGTACTCTGCTCAGCCACCCTCTCCAACCTCCAAGGTGGGACACCGTCCCTGTTAGTTCACTGTCCCTGCCTTGCTGGCCACTGCTCGTCTGCAGCCCCTGCCTCTCATCTCCCCAGCCCCTCGGGGCTGGTCCCCCCCAAGCAGGCCGCAGCCTCCACCTGGCACGCACACGGGGTCATCCGAGTGCCCTGGGAGCAGGGCCTCGCATCCACGAAGCAGGGGTGGAAACGGAGGCTTAGTGACATTAGCCGCCCCAAGTCACAGGCCGCCCACAGGTGCCGCTGGTGGAGACCAGTTGTCCCCGACGTCACTCAGTGTCCTCCTCAGGACCCGAGCCACTGAAAGGAGCTGGACAGAGCAGCCAGAACACACTGGGCGTTTCCCAGCCCCCTTTGCTGCTGGAAGACAACGTGGGACGACTTCGGGAGCACAGAACAGAGCGCCCGGAAGGAAGGGGTGTCCTCCCCTCTCTGATCCTGTCCCCTGGCTCAGCAGACCCGGCAAGGATAGTCCGGCCACCAGGGTCGCTGGGCCATCATGGCCACGGCGCCTGCACCCCGCCCAGGATGGCCCCTTGACAGGAGAGCCAGACCCCACCCCGGCTGACGGAGCTCCTCTGCCCAGCCCTCCCTCTCTGGGCCCCACGTCTGTCCGCCTCCAGGGACCCACCTGCGCCTGCATGACCTGGGGCCCTCCTCGGCCCTCCTCGCCCATTCCCTGCTCCGGCCAGTCTCTGTGCTCCCATGAATCCGTCCTCTCCTGTCTCCTCATCCGCCTGGCCTCCCCACTGACCCCCCTGCCCCAGCCTCTCCCATCTCTGAGGCCTGTCCCCGCCCCGTGCAGCTAGCTGCGGCAGCCCTGCCTGCCCTGGGATGGCGGGTGCGGCCCCTTCAGGGCACATGCAGTCAGCTGCAGTTTCCCCAAGAGCTGTGCACCCTTTACCTCTGCCCTTTGTCCCTCTGGCCCACCCCATCCTGTGCCCCCTACCCCCAGCTTTGAGATCAGATAGAGGGGAGTCCAGTCAGGATCCACTCCCTCTCACCTCGTGTTCCCACTCTAGGCTTTGGTTTTCCCCTCTGTGAAATGGGTTCAGCGGTGCCTGCACAGTTTTGTGAAAATAAACAAGGCAAGGGGCGTGAGGCCTGTGGCTTGGGCAGCAGGTGGGTGAGCAGGGTCCCTCTCCTGGAGGGGGCGGCGATCTGACTGTCAGAGGGGGAGGCAGCCGCGGCGCTGTGTGGAGGGCCCTGGGGAGCCGGAGGTCACGGGGCACACCGTTCGGCTTTCTGTTCCCAAACTAACCAGGCAACTTTCACTCTCTAAAGGGTGCCAAAAAGTGCTTTTAGCACCATTTAGTGCTAAAAATATAGTATTGCATATAGATTTTTTTTCCTTTAGAATTCCTAAATTTGGCCCCAAAATAACTCTGTTTCTCTCTCTTTCTGTCTTCCCCTGATTTTCTGTGTATCTGTGAGGTGGGGAGAGGGGAGGATACTGGAAATGTTACATCTCAAGGTCGTCTGACACGCCGACTCCAAGGCGGCCCAGGACCTGGGCGCCCAGGTAGTTTAGAGATGAGGTGGCCGGAGGTGCAGGCCCACCGTCTGGGGCCAGAGGGAAGAAAAAAGTTTCATGTAGGAAAACACAGGCTGATCTAACAAGCCTGCCTCCCCACCACCTTCTGCTCAGCGTGGGCCACGGTGAGGATGTCTGCTGGGCTCCAGCTTGGGGGGCAGCACGTTTTTAAAAAGAAACAAGGAAACAAATGAAAAAACCACAAATGCAGCTTCGGTTCTCTTTACCCTCCGCCTTCTGTCTGTTCCCCTCCCTTCTCAGAGGCAACTGCTTTTATAAATTTGCAGCACGTCCTTCCAAAGCAACTTGGACGGTGAGTAACAAGCATCGGCCGATTAAGCATCACTGGTCTGTAGGCTCTTCCACAGTTTTACCTGATTGTGGTCGTCCCGTGTCACGCTCAGCAGCGTGCTTCTCCCTCGTAGGTGTCGGGTGCTGTCCCACCACACGGCTGCGTCTTCATTTCACTCTCCCTTCCCCGGCTGTGGGGTGTTTGCTATGCTGAGCAGGGCTGCAGGGAACCGCCGTGCCCGAGCCTCCATGGGCCCAGCAGCCAGAGTGTTCACAGGTGGACGCCACGCGGCAGAGCTGCTGGCGCTGAGGGTGGGCCTGTCACCAACCTGGCCACGTGCTGCTAAATTAATTTCCGAAGCTCTGCACCAGGCGTCACAGCCACCAGCCAGAGCTGGGAGATTGCCTCCCTGGTCCCTGCCAGCACGCCACATTGCCATCCATGTGTGTCAGTATTGTCACTGGTTTGGGGGGTGAAACAGCGCTTTGTGAGTTCACTTCAGAAGCTTTGACTCCTGTGAGGAGGAACTTTCTTACTGGTTTGTTTATCGGCCAGCCGTGTTTTCCTGGTGAGCTGTGTCCTCCACGCGGAGGTCTCCTTGCCTGCTTCCTCCTTGTCACTCCGGGAGGGGTGCTATAAAACACCTGCTCGCGTGTCACCGCTGTGCTGGCCTATGGGTGGCCCTTGCTGCGTAGCAGACGCCGCCCCGTCTCAGGGACGCGAGTCAGCCAGCGTGGACTGCTCCTCCTCGGTCTGGGCCCGGGGAGCGGTGGGCCCGTCCGTCTCTCATCCTCTGGTCGCCCCAGTGGGCAGGACGGGACACGTCCTGCTCAGGGCGACAGCCAGGAGCCAGCGAGCCGGCAGGGACACGCGGCCCCCCGAGCCCGGGCCGGGACGGGCATGCCGCCGTCAGCTCTGCAGCCTCGTGGACAAGACGAGTCCCAAGTCTGAAGCTGGAACCGAGAGGAGGGAGCAGACCCTCCGGCTGCCGGGCGGCACCGCGCAGCCGCAGGTGTGCACGGAGGGGCCGAGAGTCCGGGTCACGAAGGCAAAGCTCCGTGGGTTGTCTTTCTCCTTCCAGGTCTGCGGCCGCGCTTGGTTAAGACACGTGGGTGTTTTATACGTTGATATCTGGTCTGAGGAAGTTTGCTTCCAGAGTAAACATTTGAAACCCACGAATCCAGGGCAACTCCCTCATGGTGTAGACAGGAAAGCCGAGGGCCCAGAGGGAGGGGACTGGCAGGGCCGCCACCCGAGCAGCACGCCAGGCCCGCCCCCGCCAGCAGGTCCGTGGGCCTTTCTCCCCGCAGTTCAGTCTCGGGGGCCCGTGTGCTTCTCAGCGTCAGCACCAGACGGGGTGAGCGTCTCCCCGCGGGAGAGAGAAAGCAGGAGAGCCGAGCCAGGCCCCAGGCCGTGGGCTTGACGAGCGCCTATTATTTTGTTAAGCTTCGTGTGGTGTGTAATTAGCAAATAAACTTCGGGGGAGGACGTCATTAGCAGACTCATCAGGTGACCACTTCACGTGGGGAGCACGTACTGAAGGAAATAAAGACCTTTTACAGGAACCAGGAAAATGGAATCCCATTTCCCCATTGCATCCTTGCTCTCAGGCAGGGTCGCCGGGGGCTGCAGCCCCACCAGCGCACCCCACCCTCGCCCCGTCCTTCTCCACAGTCAGCAGGCCAGACTCTGGTGGGCAGGGCCCAGACGCCAGTACCACCAGGGGACGCTGCCCTTGGACCCTTCCTGTCACCTCTCTGAACCTCAGTTTCCCCGTCTGCAAAGTGGTAAGTGTCACATGAGCTCCACCTGTGTCCTGTGTGGGTTTAGTGAGCTCCTGTATTGAAAAGCCCCAGCAGGGGTCTGAGCAAACATTTGGTGTTCAGTCAATGTGAACATTTCTTCCTTTGTCTCCCTGGTGGTTGGAGGCAGCTGTCCCCCCCTCCTGGGGGCTTTGACACATCATTCCCTGGAGTCCCCGTCACCGCTCAGCGGAAGCAAATCAGTCATCAGGCTCAGGCTCATGAATGTGGGGGACGGGCCAGGCATGTGGCCCCCCAGTGCCAGGGGCTGGGGGTGGAGGCGGGCAACCTGCGTGCACGGCCTCACGCACTTGGCTCCAGAGGGTCCAAGTCGTAGTGGCTCCAAAAATCCAGCTTTGGGGTGATGAAACCTTCCACTGTATAAATCATGATAATAAAATTGGAGTTTAAGAAATATGTGAAAAACAACTTACATGGGCCAAAAATCCTGCCCTCAGACCACCAGTTTTCAAACTCTGAATTTCTTCATAAATGGTAAAATTTTGACACGTGTGACTCCGAACCCCACTCCTGTGGCCCTGACAGACATTGCTAATCCATCCCAGGGCTCCTTCCTGCTCGAGCAGGACTCTCCCTCGGAGTTCCCCCAAGTGCAGCATTCTGGCAGCCGCAGCCAGTCCGCTGGTATCGGCAGAGGAGAGGAGGCCCATCACCCCCCTAATCTACTCCGAGCCCCTCATTTGAGAGACGGGAAACAACTGGCTTTAGCTCACCCGTAATCAAAGATGTGAAGGTATCAGCTTTCCTCTGGCAACTGGCCCGGGATGGACACAGATAAAAGGAGAGGCTGAAAGATGCTGTGTGTGCTAGAAAGTGCAATTTTTTTTCCTCTTCAAAAGTGTAGGTTTGGGACTGAAGCACCTTAAAATGCAGAAGAAGCAGGCAAATGCTGCAGCCCAGCTCTCTGCTCCCACTGCAGGGAGAGTGGGTGGGGGGTTGGTGGGCAGAGGTGGGGGGTTTACCTGTGTAAATGCAATCACTCCGTTAAGTTTTCGGGCACCACTGAAGTGACCGTCCCCATCCGTGGGGGGAGGGGAGTGGGAGCTCTTGGTCTAAATCAAAGGAAAACGATCGAGGGCTATTGGCTGGGCACCCACTTTGGAGGCAGATTCGTGTCAGCTGCCAAGTCGATAATTTTGTTCGCTGAGCCAGGAGGGTCGCGTTGCAGTTATCACCTCCAAGGGATGCTGGCATCTTGTCAACGCCCTGCTCCCCGAGGAGCTGTCTCTGGATGGGCAGAGAGGGAGTCGGCCAGGGCTCACAGCACCTTCTCCAGGTGGAAGTGCTGTGGCCTTGAGGAAGGGACCTTTGAGAGCCTCGGTGGAGAGCCCTGGGAGGAGGGGAAGCAGAACCGGGGCGGGAACAGTGGGCATCTCGGTGGAGGGGACAGTTTGAGCCTAAGGTCAGAAACTTCCAGCCTCATATGGGGACTGTACTGAGCAGCAGGGAGGAACTGATCGTGGCCTGGGTTTGAATCCTCACCCACTTGGAACCGAGATATAGCACACTGTTCTGGGTAGAAAAAGCTTTTGGTTCCCAAACCAGGGGATGAGGGATAATTTGGGATGACTTCTGTCTCTCCCAGTCCCCTAACATCCCTCAGGAGGGCGCATGGCTGGGTTGAACTGTTCTGAATTTGGGACGCCCCAAGAGTAGAAGCCAGCAAACTTAATTCTTCCCAAACTAACAGGACTCTTTTTTTAGGCGCCTCATATTCCAAATTACAAAATGGATAAAACCCATTCAGTAAAATTTCACATAATTTCAGATTCTGAGGTATTTAATTTGATAATAAAAACCTCAAGTCCTATTGTAAAATATTCTAATTATGGTAGTCCTCACTGAACCTCGCCCTGGAAAAAGTTCACTATGTTCTACTTCCTATTAATAAAAACATTCCTTTAAACAAAGTTTGAAAATTGTGGAGCTCAGTGTAGAAAGGATGGGAGAATAGAGTTTTGTCACAACCCTACGAGGGAGCAGATGAAAAGTTGTGACACCTCTCCTGGAGGCAATGGGGAGCCATGGATGGTGCCTGAGCAGGAGTGTGACCCGGTTGGAGACTGGCGATGAGGATTCCTCCAGGGGTAAGGCGTGTGTGTGAGTGGACCCCCTCGGGGTAGTGGACAGGATGACTGCTCAGCCCGGGGAGAGTGGACGGGCTGTATTTGGGGAAAACGCGTGCCCTCACCTGGCCTCTGCCCCTTGGCCCTTTAACCGGGCTCCCCTAGGCTTCTGCTTCTGGTCCTGACTGTCCAGCGGTCCTTCCTCTCTCTGGGCCTCAGCACCCTTCTCAGTTCTGAGCAGGTGCTCCAGCCCCCAGAGGCTGAGGGTTCCGCCAAAGGAGCAGACGCAACGCCCGGGGCCCCCCTGCCGGCTGGAGCCGACCCTCTGGGAGCACCGCTGCAGCCCCGGGGCTGCCCTGGTCTTGGCAGGAGGGAGACTGACTCGGCTGCAGAGCCACAGCTCAGCTGGGCTGCGCCGGCCGGCGGTAAGCTCCTTTGCCAGTCACGGCCCAACGTAACCGACACGCCGCGGTGAGGCTCTGAAGGGCAATGCAAGCAGCCCCCCAGCTCCCTGCCTGATTCGGAATGTGCGGGCCAGGCCGTGGGAGGTTAGGCCCATGGAGACCACAGGCCACGGACCATGGAGTGATGCTCGGCCGGAGGGGAGGCTCCTGATGTGGGACCCCTGAGCCATGCTGCTTCGCCCTGGTCACCCCTCTCCCCCTACTCCCACCCCAAGTCCGCTGGGGGCTGCAGACGCTCCCGTCAGCCCCTGGGCCGGCCGGTCTGTCCCTTCCGTGAGTCTTTCTCCCTCCTCCCCTGCCCGGCTCCTCCTTCAGGACAGCGGTCTCTCCTCTTCTGCAATTTCTCTTCTTTCTCCTCCCCCCCCCGGTCCCCTCCCTCCCCCCCTCCCTGTCACACCCCACAGCCCCGCTTCTCAAACTCCGGCCCTCAGATCAACAGCGTGGGCTTCCCCTGCGAGCTGTTAGGACTGAGCCCCTCCGGCCCCGCCCCAGACCTGCTGGAGCAGGACCTGCAGCTCAACAGGACCCCCAGGTGGCTTGTGTGCACTTTTCTAATTACAGAGTAATCGGAGCTAACTGAAGTAGCAAATAGAGACAAGAAAGGAAGCCCCCCCCCCGTCACCCTCTGCTGATTGCTCACTCCGCTTTCAGCTTGCTATTCTGTCTTCCCAGATTTTTTCATACAGTCATCCCTCAGTATTCACTGGCGGTGGGTTCCAGGACCTGCTCAGATACCAAACTCTGTGGATGAGGAGGGCTGACTGTACATATGTGTTTTCTTACTGAAATGTCAGCGAGCCTGTGCTCTCCGCTCATGCAGCACGTCGCGGGCACCGTGCCACGCCAGTAAGTACGGTCTGTAGCCATTAGTCATCGTTCAACTGAGCACCTACCAGGTGCCGGGCACTGTGCTAGGCTCCGGGTTGACATCAGGAAACAGGACAGGTCACTTCCTGCCTCTGTGGAGCTTACATCTAGTTGGGGAAAGAGATAAACCAAGAATCACACTCACCCAGGGTGTGCAGAGGGAGCTGCTGCTGTCGGCAGAGGCCGGTTGCCTGGAAGGGATGCAGCGTGAGTCACCCAGCCGGTCCCCGGGGGACGGGTGCCCAGCCTGTCCCGGGGCTCTTGTGCTAAGAGCAGCACTGAGCTAGACGTCCTCGGTGTACGTGCTGGGCACCTGTCTGGCCGCCCCCCTAGGACAGCTTCCTACATGTGGGCGTGCACTTTCTCTGGCTGGGTTGTAAGAGTTGTTGAGCCCAAATCCCAACCTGGATTTAATTTCTGAAAGTCCCTCCCTAAACCAGCCGCCCTGACTCTGGGGCTGTCCCTGCTCCAGTGGAGTCCACTGAGGACAGAAAGGGCAAAAGCAGTGGAGGGTCCTGCTGAGGGGCAGGATGGGCCTCGCAACCCTGAACTTCTCTCACTCTCTCAGCCCAGCCTGCACTGGCCGCTGGGCCCCCAGGAGGATTCCGACTTCTCCCTGCACTTCTGGAGCTCATGTCGGATGTGGAGACAGGAGCAGGAGCAGTCCTGAGGGAGCTGGGAAGAGGCCCCAGCTGAGTGTAGGGGAGGGGGTGGTCAGGGAGGGCTGCCTGGAAGAGGGGATGCTTGCTCGGCCATCTTGATGGAGTAGTAAAAGGTTTTTCTCGTGGACAAGGGAAAGAGGGAAAGGTTCCCAGAAAGGGGGAACAGCAGTTGCAAAGACGACCAGAGAGAGGACGAAGAGTTGTGTGTGTGTTTTGGAGGGCACTGGAGGTGGCAGAGAAGGGTGTATCAGAGGTCAGGAGAGTGTTGAGGTTGTGGGGCTGGAGCAGGGCTTCTGTGGGTCCGTGATAGACATTTGAGTGAGTGAAGTGAGTGACCAGGTACTGTTTTCTACAAGCAGGTTCTGGAGTCAGAAGGCCTGGGTTCAAGTTCTGAGTTCACTTCTCATGTGCTGTGTGACCGTGAGCAAGTTGATGAAACTCTGTGCCTCAGTTTCTTTACCTGGGAAATGGAGGCAATGATGGCGCTTCCATCGTTTAGGCTGAAGAGGTGCGATTGAATGAGTTAATTAGTGGGAAGTACTGGGAAGGGTTCCAGGCACACGAAGGTGCAGCCAGAGCCCAAGGCCTGGTCACCCCTCCCCTGCGGGGGTGCTTGTGGGTAGTCAGCAGCGCCCAGCAGACACGCACGTGCCTGGCCCTCCGCTCGGCAGACGCGGCTTCTCTCGTGGGGCTGGCGCCGTGGTGGGGAGACAGGAAAGTGTAAATGGACAGCATGGTTGCAGAGATAATGTTAAGGCCAAGAGAAACAAAAAACAAGGTGGCAGGAGAGAGGACAATGGCAGAGGGGACATGCTTCCGTTTGGTGGTCGGGGAAGACTTTTCTGCAGCAACATCTGAGCTGAGATCTCAGAGCCACGGAATCAGCAAAGATGGAGAAGTGGGAACCTTCCAGGTTGAAGGAACAGCACGTGCAAAAGCCCTGAGGTGGGAGTGCTACCGGCCTGATCATGGAACAGCCTGGGGGCTGTGGGGCTGGAGTAGGATTGCTAGATTTAGCCAACAAAAATATAAGGCCTGCAGTTAAATTTCTGAAATTAGAATTTCAAAAAAATAGCAAATAATTTTTTAGTGTAAGTATGTCCCATGCAACATTTGGGACACACTTACACTAAAAAATTGTTTGTTGTTGACCTGAAATTCCAGTTTGACTGGGAACCTCTGTTTCATCCAGCAATCCTAGGCTGGAGGGAGTGGGGGAGGGGAGAGTTGAGAGGATGAGTCAGCAACCTGGGGAGGCTTGGCCGGCCTGGGGAGGCAGCTGGATTTCATTCTAAGGGTCAAGGTTCACAGGGCTCCAGCCTCCAGCCTGGTCCAGGTGCTAACGGGTGGGCGTTTTAGCAAGCGGCTCGAGTTACCCACGTTTCAGAGAATTCTCCGAAAGATGACTCATCCCAAGTAACAGACGAGAGAGCTGGGGCTGCATCCCCCTCCTGGGAGACGAAAATATCCCTTATAGAAACGGAGGGAGGGTAGGCGGCCGGGGGAGTACGGAGCGATGTTAAAATTAGAACAACCGTGTTCTCCTAATTGGAAATGCAGCGGGGGCCACAGGAATCTGTAATGGGCTTCCTTGCAGAATTCTGCAAGGGGGAGGCCGGGGTCAGCTGTATAAACGTTCATGAGGAGCAGGGAGAGGCTGCCCCACCCCAGGATGCGCCCGTCCACTTCCAGGAGAGGCTCAGCTGGAGGACAGGGGCTCCTCCCTGCTTGGCCACAAGCGAGGTGAATCTGGGCCCTCAGCCTGCCCTGCTCTCTCTCAGCCTCGTCTCCCCGTGTGTGGAGGGGGGCCCTGTCCTCTGGGAGATGGGGGAGAACCAGGTTCAGGACAGGATCCCAGAGGAGCACGCCCCCCTCGGCCGAATCAGGGCCCCTTAGGCGGGCTCTGCCGGCCTGGAGTTTGTTAAATGAATGGAAGAATGAATGAATGAAGGGGTGGATGGATGAGAGATCGTTGGCCTCCCCTTCCTTCTCCTGGCGGGGCTATTTTAAGCCTCCTGCTAGGCCCCGCTTGGGCACATCCGCACCGTGTCACATCAAACACATTAAAAGGCACCCACATGCCTCATTAAATAGAATTTATATATAACTATACAGCACGGAGTCGAGATGCAATTGACTAGTTGACTAATGTTACCTTCTGTGGACATTTAATTACACATTCATTCATCTTGACATGTCAGTGTGTCCTCCCCCCATCTCATACACGGTCACGCGCCCCTGACACGCTCCCAGCTGCCAACACTGTGCTCCGGTGGCTCAGGGAGGGGCCTCATCTCGGGGCCTCGGACTCCCCACCTGTAAAAGGGGAAGGATGGATGAGGTGGCACCCCACCCCGTGCTCCCGTGGGGAGGACTGTGAGAGCCCCCTCCTTCAGAGGCAGTGGAGGGACAATGACTGCAGCTCCTCACAGGAGGGCGCCAGGCTGGGTGGTTTACACGTGACCTCATTGAATTCCACGGCCTCCAGCGTCCCCCAGGAGTGGGTGTCCTTATCCCCATTTCACAGATGGAAAGGCAGAGGCTGGGGGAGGTGAGGACAAGCCCTGTGGGGCCCTGAGGCACCTGAGACAAAGTCCCCAAGGTTGTGAGGAGATGTGCACCTTAAACATCATGGGGTGACGAGGACAGACAGGGCCATTTCCGGTCAGCATGACAGCATGACGCGGAGCTTGTCCACACGCTGACTGGTCGTTTTCACCTCCCTAGGATTCTGATTGGAAAGAACCAGCCCAACACTCAGTGTGGCATGACAACAACCTCTAACTAAAATGACCGTTTTTTCCTTCTGTTTTATTTTATGGATTCCCTTGTAACGACAGCAAAGGATACCAAGTTTCATTTCAGGCTAAGTGTATTTGATAAGAAACCTCTTAAACGAAAAATAGTTTTGTCCAAAACAAGGAAAGAAAAAATTCAACTCTGCACTTGTTGTGTACCCAGTGATGGTGAAACTCATGAACGCAGCATCTGAAGGACCCAATTTGGGGTTCCACTGGGTGAGTTGCCATTCACATGCTGTGTGTCCTCAAACAAATCGCTCCCTCTCTCTGGGCATCCCCATTTGTAATAAGGATTGTTACAGACAAGCTCCAGTGCTGACGATCTAATGCTGAAGACTCCTTTTTCTGATTGTCTTCTCCTTTGAAAGGCAGATCAGCGTCTTCTGTATAGGTCTGGCCGACAGCGGACCACGGGCACTTAGAGCAGCCCTGAGTCCTGAGAGGGTGTTCTGTGTGCACGGGCTCCAGGAGCCTGCCCTGGGGACAGGAGACCCCAAGCAGGGCCTCAGTCCCACAGCGGGTTGTGTGCACCTGCTCTAAGCATCGCTGAAAGCAGAACGTTGTAGCCAGTCACCTGCTCCTAGTAGGTAGGACCTTCGGGGGTGAAGATCCATCCTGATGTGCAGAAACAAATGATGCATAAGGTGACTGCAGTCACCAACCAGCCCTGTCAGGACTGGCCGCTAAGTGCTCCTCAGACCCCCAAGCGAGGTGGCCTGACGGCCAGCGCTGAGGACTGGCGGCGCGGAGCATCGGGACAGGTGCGCTGGGTGGGGAGGCGGCCGGCAGGGGCTCCGGCCCCCAGGGAGCTCTTGAGATGCCGTAACGCTTGTAAACACACGTTTACAGGAGTCTCTGCCTTTTGATAGCGGAACGGGAAACGTTCGCTTTATTGTACTGCAGAGCTGCTCTGGGCTTACTTGGCCATCTTACGTTAATTATGATTAATCAGGATTTCATTTTGTTTCATTTTTTTAATTGATCGAATTCTCTTTGTTCCATTTCCCCCCCTCTGCTGCTCTGAAAATTATGCCTTCTATCTCTGTTTTTCTAGTGGCCACGTTCATACTTTGAACACACATACTTAGGCTTCTAATCGTATCATTTAACGCTGTCTCTGTTCCAGCGTGGCCTCTGCAGACGTTGAGGAAACCGCAGGCGGGGCCAGGCAGCGTGGCCAAGGTAGAGTTAGGTCACACGCGCCTTCCCCGAGCCACGCACTTTGCACACCACCTTCCCACCAACAGCCTTAACTTATCCTGACAGCAGCCTGGAAGGGAGGGTGAGTCTCTCCGTTTACAGATGAGTTCAGTGACACTTCAGAACTGAAGACAGTGGCCCAGGGCTTATTAACAAGTTGGTGGCCAAGCAGGATTTCTAAGTCCTTGTTCTTTCTACCATCTTTTGTCTGTCTGTCTGTCTGTCTGTCTGTCTGTACTGTCCACCACTTGTCTGTACTTCCTCAACAAACGGCCAAGTGAGCTGGAGCGTGAAGACAGACGGATGCTGGAGGTCAGGGTGAGAGTGTGCAGGGGGAGGGGAGAGCCCCCCATGGCCGGGAGGCCCCTGCTTCCTGCCAGGGAGGGCTCTGGGTGCCCTGTGGAGCCCTGGGTGGGCGCCTTCCTGCCCGCAGGCTCTGGGGAGGACACCTGTGCTGGTTCAGGGTGGGTAGGGGTGAGGGGTGCCCCCCTCAGTCACTCATTCATCCGATGCTTCCTGAGTGCTTCTTGGTGGCAGTTCGTGGGAGCAGAGGTTCAGGGATCAGAATCCGGTGGAGGTCAGAGGAGATGGGCAGAGAGAACATACTACCTGGAGATCATTTGATTCTCTTTCAGTGCACTTACTATCATGGCTGTATTCTGAAGAGGTAACACATATGCATGGAAAACAGTATCTGAACTTTACCAAATGCTAACGAGTCAGTCTTTCCACACCTAGGGCACCGTTACTTTCATAAAAGGTAAAACACACATGAGGAGGTGTAACAAATCCAGGGGCAGCCGCCTTCAGCATTATCTGGAGCGCGTCCCTCTGGGAACGGTCTATGCCTACTCAAGCACGCAGTCCTGCATGCTCCTTCCCGCTTCCACACGCCAGGAGCCGCCCACGTCTCCTGCTCCGTGCTCCCTTTCATCGCTTCCTTTATTCTGAAGGTCACCCTTGTCAGTCCACAGAGCCCAACCTTGGCTCCAGCTGCAGATTTTCTGCAGAATGGACTTTCCATGATTCCTTTGAGCCAGTGAGTGGGTTTACTGTGGAATAAATTCCTAAGCTCGGCATTGTCAGGTCAAAGGGTGTGTGCATTTGAAATGTGGAGGACAGTTCGATTCCCTTGTTGTCTTCCAAGGAGTGTGTGCTATTGTCGTGCCGTCCGTGACGGAGAGTTAGGGCTGATTTTCCCACAGCCCTACCAAACTGGAAACCATCTTTAAAAAACAGCAGGAGGAAGAGCCTCGGAAGCTAAAGGGAGCTTCCATGTGGGCTGGGGGAGTCAGGGAGGGCTCCTGGAGGGAGGTGCCACTTGGATTGGGTTTTGAAGCATGCATAGGAGTTTGTCAGTCTGAAGAATGTGGGGAAAAAGTATCTAGAAGAAGGAACAGCATGTACCAAAGTGCCAAGAGTTGGGGGTGGAGAGGAGGGGACGCAGATGCCAGGGAATGAGGGGCGGTGTGTCTGTGCCTTCACCCTTTTCTCCTCTGCACCCTCCGCAGCAGCCTTCATGTCAGGGAGCAGCTCTGTGGAATAATCAGCAAACCACTGGAAACGGGCAGGGTGGGGAGAAGCAACACACAGAGCCTGGAGTTTAAGGTCAAGATGGCCCCCCGCTTCTAACTCGCTGAGTGGCCTTGGGCAAGTCACTCCCCTCTCTGGTCTTAGCTTCTTCATTCGTAGAGCATGCCTGAGAACCCACACCCCGGACTGTGACGGTGGCTGCCGCCTTCCACCCGAGACAATTGCAGCTGGGAGGGGCCTGTCCCAGAGGAGCCCCAAGTTAGATTCTTCGGATGGCCCTTAGAACGCTGGCAGCTGATATGCAGTTTTTAAAAGCACGGCCATCTTGGGCTGGAACGGCCCGCTGCCGCACCTGCGTCTGCGTCCTGGGGTCCAGGTCTGTCACGGGCACTGAGAGCCACATCTCACCGCATCCATCACGACAGTTTAGACGGCCATTCCGTCAGCAGAAGCACAGGGATCAGGGCTCCTCTGGGCCTGGAGAGGCTGGTTCCCCACTTCCCTGCCTCGCCCCGCATCGCCCCCTCCAGCGGGGCCCGACGGAGACGCGCGGGGAACGGTCCAGCTCCTTAACTGAAGCCATTTTGGTAGCTAATGAAGTTTTACTCGTGTGACAGCTTTAGTGAGATATAATTAACATACCATGCAAGTCACCCTTCGAAAGTGTACAAGTCAGTGCTTTTTAGTACCTTCCCACAGTTTTACAATCAATTCTGGAACATTCTCATCACCCTAGAAAGAAGTGCTTACCTACCCACCACCCGCCCGCCCCAGCCCTGTGCGTCCGCTCTGTAGGTTTGTCTGTCTGTCCCTGTAGACCTGACTATTTGGGACATCGCATATAAATGGAATCACACAACATGTGCTCTTGTGAGTAATGCCATCACCACATTCAGGTACAAGTTTTTGTGTGGATGTGTGGCTTTCAGCCCTTGGCTGGGTACCTCGGAGTAGAATTTCTAGGTCATACGGTGTAAATGCTTCAGTGTTTGAGGAACCGCGGACTGTTTTCAAAGCAGCTGGACCATTTTAGATTCCCTCCAGCAACGACTGAGGGTCCAGTTTCTCTACATTCTTGCCAACAAGTATTATTTCTGTATTTGTAACGTTAGCTAACCTACTAGGTGTGGCGTGGTAGCTCGTCTTGCTCTTGATTTGCATTTCCCTGCTCCCTGGTGATGTTAAGTAGCTTTTCATGTGCTTTTCATCTGCTTAAGAGAAATGTCTGCTCAGCTCCTTTGCCCATTTCACATTGGGTCGTCGTTTAAATTATTGAGTTGTAGAGGTTCTTTATACACGCTAGAAACAAATGTCTTATCAAATGCGTGATTCACAAAAATTTTCTCCTGTTCTGAGCGTTGTCATTTCAGTTTCTTGACTAATGTCCTTTGAAGCACAAAATTTTTAATTTCATTAATGTCCAGGTTCTCTAGTTTTTCTTTGGTTCCTTATGGTTTTGGTGTCATGTATAAGTCATTGTGATTTGTTTTATTGAAGAAGAGTTAACTTACAACGTTGTGTTAGTTTCTGGGGTACAGCACAGTGATTCAGTGATACATACATATTCTTTTTCATATTCTTTTGCATTATAGGCTATTACAATTCATTGTGACTTGATTTTGCATTTCCCTAATGACTAATGGTGTTGAGCATATTTTTGTCTGCTTATTTGCCACCTGTATGTCTTCTTTGGTAAAATGTCTGTTCAAATCTTTTGCCAATGTTTAATAGGGTTGTTTATTTTGTTGTTAAGTTGGAAGAGTTCTTGAGATAGTGCACACACAAGCCCTTGGTTGAATGTACATTTTGCAAGTATTTTCTCCTGTACGATGGCTTGTCTTTTTCTTTTCTTCACTTTTAACTTTTTATTAGCTACCATGTATGAATTACAGCCACACAATGTGATACTCTTTCAGGATGATGGCCTGAATCATAAAACTGCAAGTATGAGATGGACTCTGTGCATTTCAGCAGGAAAGTGTGTGTGACAGCCAGTCTCCCTGTTTATCTTTTACGATTCAGTGCCTTCAGGGACGTGTGGCTTATCTTTTTCTTAAGAGTGTCTTCTGAAGAGGAAAATATTTTTTATTGCAATGAAGTCCAATTTATTGATTTCTTCTCTTTCAGAGTTGATGCGTTTGGTGTCTTGCTTAAGAAATCTCTGCCAAACTCCAGGCCATTCAGATTTTCTCCTATTTTTCTCCCTAGAAGTTTTATACATTGAGCTCTCTCTTTTAGGTCTCTGCTCTATTCCCAGTTAATGTTCACAAACACCGCAAGCTCTGAGTTGAGGTTCCTTCTTTTGCATGTGGATTTCCAACTGCGCTGGCAACACTGGTTGAAAGACTGTCATGTCCCCCATGAGGCTACCTTGGCACCTTTGTCAAAACAAATTGGCCACGTATGTTTGGGTCTGTTTCTGCACCCTTTCCTGTTCTGTTGACCTTTCTGTCTAGCTGGACATCGGTCCTCCTTGTACTGATGCTTTATAATAAGCCTTGAAGTCACCTGGTGTGGGTCCTCCGACCTTGTTCCTCTTTTTGGCAGTATGAGTGGGGCAGTTTCTGTTAGATGGGTCTTTTCTGCGTGTCGCATCCATGACCCCTGCTCGTGGAGTGCCAGAGTGCTCCCAGTCATCGTGGTGATCAAAAAGTCCCTTATTTCCAAAAGTCCTGATGGAGCGCAGGATCAGCCTCCCCCCACCCTGCAGGAGAAACCTCCTGAAAGGAACAAGACTCAGATGAGCATCAGCAGCACTGGAGGAAAAACAGAGAAGAAATAGAGGAAAATGGAACAAACTCTTCCAGGTTCTGAGGAAACTGATTTTGAACCAAGAATTCTATACCCAGCCAAACTGTCAATCAAGTGTGGAGGCAAAATAAATAATTTCAGACACACAAGGCAGGACTCAAAGACCTTCCCACTGGCTGTCTCTGGGAGACTCACTAAAGGATGTGCACAGCAAAATGGAAAACAAATCCAAGAAAGAGAAGACGTAGGATCCAGGAAACCATGGACCCAGTCCAGAAGTGTAATGCTGAGAAATCTCTGACGAGAGCCGCGTAGCTGGCCGAGGTAGCTGCTGGGCCAGATTACAACAGTGAGTCAGAGAGCGCTCAGAGGAAGGTTTTTAAGGAGAAAAATGAATATCCTACAGCAAATGGTAATATTCCAAAGATCAATGATCTTACTGATACACTGAGTGTGGATAATAATAGTAAAAATTAATAGACGCTTCCAACATGCCTTCCCTTCCCATCTCCTCCTCCAAATTTTTGTCACCTTTATTTTCTTTGGAGTGTGTAGCTGCATCTTTTTCTTCCCCCCTGCATTTCAATTTAAATGCCTCTAGCCTTGTATTTATGTAATGATAGTACTGGAAAAGCCTAATACTGGGTTTTCAGGTTTAGAACCTCTCTCTATATAAAGCACGGAGACTTTGACTAGAGTTCCAGAACAGCATATAAATCGCATAAATCTTAACACAGTCCAAGGAGCAGAGTGAGACAGAGTTGGGGGGAGGGGAGAGGAGGCCTGCTGCAGGAGGTTTACTGGGCAAGCCCTCGGGCTCAGCACCAGCCGGGGGAGCTCCCCCCTCCCCCGTAATCCTCACTCACATGTCCCAGGACGTAGGCCTGAATCTCCTTCACTCCTGAACACTTGCAGAGACCCCACATGTGTTGCCAGGGGCAGGTCTCCCCAAAAAGCCAAGAGAAGCCAGGGCCATAGCCCTTTTGGGGGGGCTCCTGGTGTCTTTATAAAATGAGGAAATAGACTAGGGTTGCAGAGGTGTTGGTGTATTTTCAATGTATAAACTGGAATGAGAGACACTTTACACACATGAGCAGGATGTCATATAATTGTGCCTTTCACAAAATAATTACAGGATTGATAAAAATATTAATTTCTGGAGCATCACAAGGAGCCTAGAATGAGGGGCAAGTTTAAAGGTCACTGCTAAGAGTTTTCGCTCAGGCTGCTGTGTGTATAACCTCATCTGAAGGAAAAGTGCTCGGTGGATTTGAGGACCCCAAATAGCCCCACTGTCATTCTGTCCCTCTCCATAGGCCGTGCCCAGGGGCCCCCCAAGGAGGGCTCAGGACCCTGGAGGGTCTGGGGTCTCGGCACACAGGGCTCACCCCCTCCTGGAGGTAAAGGGACATCAAGAGACGCGGGCATGGGATACCGCGTTCTGTCAAAGCCAGGGTGATGCCAGCCTTAACGAAGGGACCATCAAAATGTGCTTTATTACAGTTTATAAATCTATGAGATGTAGCTAAAGCTTTCCCCAGAGGTAAATTTATAGCCTTAAAATACATTTACTAGAAAACAAGAAACAATGGAAATAACTGAATGCTTCCAGAAGGTAGAAAAATAACGTTTAGCCCTACAGACATTTGAAGTGTGAAAACGACAATGATTTTTAAAAGTCAAGACTTAGAAAACACGGCTGCTGAGGAAGCCGAGGCCCAGAGTCAAAACAAACTGCTGAACTTGTCCAGGCCAGCGTTGCGGTGGGTCCGCGGCCTGCAGGCCATCGCACCAGGCCCCGGGAGGGCGCGGAGGGCCCAGGCCCGGCCTCGGCGGCTGGTCCGCATCGGCCTCGCGGGGTCGTCGGCGCCCCCGACCGCTTAGAGCGCCGCCGGGACAGGCCAGGAAGGTGTCTTGCTTGTGCAACACAAGGAACCCTGCGCTTTCGGAGACTTACATCAAAAAAGATGTCACGGCGCTGATGAGTTCATGAGTTGTTTTCCTGCTCACACGCCAGTCGTCGGCTGATAATATGAGTTGGAAGTTTTATTCTGCCGAATTGCTGCTTTGTGAAATTTGGGCATCAGCGCGGCCGGAGCGGCGGTGCGGAGGCGCGAGTCGCACCCGGGTGGCGGCGCGCGGGGCGCGGGGAGCCGGGCGCGGGGCCGGCAGGCGGCGCCCTCCCTCCGCCGCCTCCCGCTTCCCCCTCGCGTCGCAGCCGGCACTTTGCAAACTCCTCGCTCGCCCGCCCGCGGCGGCCGCAGCTCCGCGCCCTGCCCGCCCCGCCGCGTCCGTGGGGCCGCGGGCGGCGCGGAGGCGCCGGGGGGCGGGCGCGGGCGGAGGCGGGAGCCGGGCGCCGAGGCGGGGCCGCGCCAGCCCCGCGCGCCGCGCCCCCCGGGCCGAGCCCCGCGCCGCGCCGCGCCGCGCGGAGCCGCCGTCCCCGCCGCGCAGCCATGGCCGCCCCTCCGCCGCCGCCGCCGCCGCCCCGCCGCCGCCCGCTCGCCTGAGGCGGGACCATGGCGAGCGCCGCCGAGCCCCCCGGCCAGGCGGCCGAGTACCTGCAGGAGCTGACCCGGATCGTCGCGGCGCAGCAGGAGCTGCTGGCGCGCCGGCGGCGGCGCATCGAGGAGCTGGAGCACCAAGTGGCGCGGCTGAGCCGCGAGAACGCCGGCCTGCTGGAGCGGCACCGGCGGCACCTGGCCGCGTGCGCCCGCCGCCCCGACCCTGGCCCCGAGCCGCTCGGCGCCATTCCGGAGCTCGGCGGCCACCGAGACAAGTAAGCGGGCACCGGAGGCGGCGGGCGTGTCGGGGGCGCGCGAACTTCTTGGGGGCCCCACTCCCCTCGGGGCCGGGCTGGGGAGCGCCCCTGCCCGCCAGGAGACTCTGGGCGCCCTGGCGTATCCCCGGCGGGGTCGCGGCCCCGACCTGGGGCTCGGTCTCGGCGGGGACTGAGCTCCCGGGGAAAGGGGCTCCGGGGCGCTGCCCTGCGCTCCCGCCTGCCTGGCTCTCAGCAGCCGGCCGGCTCGGGACTCGGGCTCCCGCGACCCTGGAGCTCGGTTGCGGGGTCGGCCTCGCTACAGGGCGCAGCCCTGGGGCTCTGGGTAGCGGGGCCAGAACTCCTGACCCGGAGATCCGGAAGGGAGGGGGCGCGGCAGGCACGGATCCCGCCCTCGAGCCCGCCTGGGTCACTTGCGGGTCGCATCCCTCCCGAGGGGACTCTGTGCAGCCTCCAGCCCAGGACGCGCCTAGCCCTCTTCCCTGTGGACGCCTTCGTCTCTTCTTCGTGGCTCGGGGTTAATACCCTTCCCGTCTCGTTCCGGGATTACCCGGGGCTATTTCGGTTCAAGGATTAAGCAGGGGACGGGATGGGGCGGGACTGCCCAGCCATACTGGCCTCGGCTTCCCGGTCGCGCGTTTGCCTCCCGTGGGTCCGAAGTCGCGTGTGCGGCCCCTCTCCGCAGAAGTCCCGGCGCCCATCTGGGGCGGGGCAGGGAGCACCGAGCACCGGCTCGGGCGACGCTGGGGTGGGGTTCCTGCGTGCTCTGCACCCTATCTAACCCCTTGGTCCCCTTGTCTTTGGGACCATCTGGCTCACACTCCATGGACTGGGGCGGAGGGGAAACGTTTGTGTGTGTGTGTGTCTGTCTGTCTGTCTGTCTGTCTGTCTGTCTGTCTGTCTCTGTCTGTCTTGGCCGTAGGGGTAGGGGGGTGTGGAGTGGTGGTGGTCCGCAGCTTCCGGAAAGGTTCCCTGGACGGCTGGGGGTGAGCAGAAATGATAGGGAGGAGTTAACCCTGACTCCAAAATCCTGTAGAGGGAGGGGCTCCTGACTCCCAGGAGCCCAGGTATGGTCATCTGGTCATCCCAGATCCCGTGTCTCCCGCCCCGACAGGGCTGTGCAGGCTGCACTCATGGGGCAGAGGCATCCCGCCTGCCGCCCACTTCCTGCGTAGTTCTGTACAGAGCTACCGGGCTCGGGTGAGGGTGGGGTCAGGGCGTGGGTCAGCCTGGTGGCTCTGCGGTGGCAGGCCAGCGGCAACTTCTCCTTTCTGTTTATCCTGGGAGGGAGGAGTGAGGCGTGCAGTCGCTCCTGGCTGGCGTCACGGAGAAAAAGGAGACCCCTGCCCTATAGGTCCACCCGTGGCTCTTTGGCGCCTCTCAGAACCCCTTCTTCACTCAGTCCCTTCCACAGCAGTCGTGGGTCACCTGGTGTTCATTGCAGGGCGTGAGCCCTTATCCCCCCTCCCCGCTGCAACCCAGGCAAGGACTTAAAGAGCCAGGGGCCCAGGTGAAGTTGTCAGCTGCCCAGGGAGGCAATGCACCAGGGCAGGGACATGCGCCCTGCTTTCCCAGGGAACGGTGACACGCGCTGTCAGCAAGTGCCTCACGGCACCATCCTGGGGGGCTGGCTCCTTGTTTCCTTTCAGCCACCCCTGGTGACCAGGTGTGGGCGGGAAGATTCTGAGGCCTGCGTGGGGAACCCCCCCAGTGCCGAGTGTGGGCGGTGACCTTGGAGGGACCCGGGGTGCTAATGCAGGACTTGTTCTGTGAGTGTCCAGCTCTGTGTCAGCCTGGCTTCGAGCCCACGATAGCACCCCTTTCCAGAGAAACGGCGCCAACGGTTCTCGGTAGAGGGTAGCTTCTCTGACTTGAACGTGCACGCGAGGGCCTGGGGGCCGGGCTAGCACGCAGGTTCTGACCAGTGGGCCTGGGGCGGGCTCGAGGGCCTGTTTCTTTCTAACAAGCTCCTGGAGGTGTGGCTGCTGCAGCATGAGGAGCGGGGCTGTGGGGCCCCTTAAGACAGCACTCTGGGCCTGATTTCCCTCATCCGCCTTTGCGGGGAGAGGATGCAGGAGCCGGGGGCACGTGTGTGTTTCCTCACATCCTGGGGGTTCTGGCCCCTGCAGTGGGGGCTGCCTTTCCAACCTGGATTTGAGGGGCCCCTGCTCATCGGTGGAGCGAGATGATTTATGCCTAAGGGGCATGGATAACCAGCCCCCCTGAGAGCATCCAGCTTTTATTAAGTGCCTACTGTATGTGGAGCCATTAGTGATGTGCCCGAGACCCAAAAGGGGGTGGAGAAGATGGGAAGGGAATCCACAGCCTTGCACAGAAAAAGGGACGTGGGCAGGTGAACAGGTCGTGGGGCCAGCTCTGCATTGGGCGTGAGCCCTTATCCCCCCCCCCCCCCGGCAACCCAGGCAAGGACTTAAAGAAGAGCCAGGGGTGCAGGTGAAGTTGTCAGCTGCCCAGGGAGGCGTTGCACCAGGGCAGGGACATCTTAGCCTTGGGGGGTTTTAATGCACAAAAACGGGAATGATCATAGCTGCCTCCCATGATTTTTCTGAGGATTAAGTGAAGATGATGAGCGAGGAGGAAACCGGTACACAGTAGGTGCTTAATGCATGCCACTTCCCTCCCTTGTCAGTCAGGTCTCATTTCTTGGACCAACTGAGCACAGGTAGGAGGTGAGTGAACTTCCTGGCAACCTAGGTGAGACCTCTGGGGGCTTGGCATTCCCCCAGGGGACTTGGGGTGGGGAGTGTGGCTCCCTGGAGAAGGACCGTCCAGAAGTTGGCGTGCAGTGGGGGTTGGCCACCTGCAGTTGAGACTGGAACGTCTGTGTGCAGGCTTCCCAAGGCGACGGGCAGTGCAGGGCCCCAGCATTGGGGTGCTTTTTCCCAGTACTGGTGTGCCCACCCTCTGCAGACAGGGGCCCTTGTGGGCGAGGGTCCGGTGAGCATGTCAGGCGAGGCCAGGCCAGGCTTTTTTCCCTGAGCAGCCTCCTGCTGCTCCAGCCAGACTCAGGAGCCTGGTCCCGCGGGCCCTGGGCAGGGTGCCCCTGCGTGTCCAGTGGGTGCAATGTCCTCCGGGGGGCGTGTAGGCAGACGCTGCTGACCAGGCTGGCGCTGGGACGGCAGTGCCCTGTACAGCCTCCCCTAAGCAGTCCTTGGGAGGGGTTGCTGGACTTGGGGAGCCTTTAAGCCCAGAGACCTTTAAATCCTTTCCCAGAAAGTCCTCCTCTGACCACTGCTGAAAGAGGGCTTCATGAGTCTGCTGTGGGGCACACAGGGAAATAACAGGGAAGAGGCAGGATGCCTTTGGGTGCACGGCGTTACTTAGCTGCTCTCTTCTGACCTCAGAATTCACATCGGCTGTTCAGGCAGCTACGTCCTAGTGAGCTTTCTAGAACTGCCCCCGCCCCCCAGGGGTTCAGGCACGTCATGGACTTTGCTGAGTGGGGGAGGGTGTGGGGAAGGGTGTTGATTAGGCTCCCCATGTTTTCTTAGAAAGTCAGCTTGCACTTTATCGGACACCGCTGGTATCGGGGAGCACGCAGAGGCGCCCGGGGAGCAGGGCGAGCGCGTCCCGGTTCCACCTGCAGACGGCGTCCCACGTGCCCGGCCCTGCGCCGAGCTCTGCATTTCACGCAGCTCAGCGCGTGGCCCCAGCGCTCCTGGGAGGGGGGGGCAGTTGCCTCTCCCACTTGACAGACGTGGAAACTGGAGCTCAGAGAGGGCCTGTGACCAGCTTCGGCCCTCCTGCCTGGCTAGTGGTGGCGGCGGGACTGGGGCTCCGGTGTCTGGTCCCAGGGCCCCTCCTCTCCTCCACCCACCGCCTGCCCTTCCCGCTGCCCAGTGAGCAGATAACGTCCGGATCCTGCGTGACTCCCAGCCTCCAGTGCCGGAGGACGCCCTGCATGCAGGGTCCCCGTACTGCCTGGTGGCTCTTGTCACCGAGGCTGGGCCCTGGGTGGCCGTGTGGAGGGGCTGGGATGGAACGAGAGGCTCCCTGGCAGCCTCTGCTTCTCCAGAGTTTCCCTGCAGAAGTCAGCGCGGCCGGCAGAGCTGCAGACCGGGTCCCGTGGAGCCGCCTCCCGCACGCTCTTGGTGCCCCCAGCCCTCAAGTGCTGAAACATCACTCAGGGAGGACGTTCTTCTGAAGCTCGGAGCTAGTGACTCACTCTGGAGGAGGTTTCCAGTGGCATTCAGTCTCTGTTGACTTTCCAAACAAGTGCTCCTCCAGTCTGTGGTGACATTAACCGTGACGGGGGCGCATCAGTTCGGAGGGAAGCTCAAGGGTGGCCAGTGACGAGGGGGCGGCCAGAATCAGTGACGCGAGCAGCTGTGCTCTGGCGGGTCCTGGCCTGGAGCCTTGGGAAGCACGCCGTTCTTCGGGGCAGCCGCAATGCCCCAGACCCTGGTCCTCAGTCTGAGGTCCTGGCCATTTCTGTCCCCTCTCCTCTTCCCCGTGGAGCAGAGGCCGAGAGAGGCTGAGGGGGCTTTTTGGATCTAGGAGGTGGGGTGGGGGCAGAGGGAGAGCCTGTGTTTACATTCTCATTCAGTGATGCTCTGTTCTTGCAGCCAAGACAGAGCCAGTGTCCAGTGCTAGGGAGGACGCCCCCCGCCAGGGACGGGCCACAGCCTGCTTGTGGGGGTTGGCCTGCTCGGACACAGTGTGCTCAGCTCCAAGGGAGCAGGGTGAGCAGTCGTTTTTTCCAGCAGATGGGGGAGTTGGCAGAAAGATGAGGGCTGTTCCTCTGAAGCTGTCTCCCAGCCGTCTGACAAGCTGCACGAATTCTTCTTTTACAACTTGGAGGATAAATCTCGAAATGCGCCTTTATCTTGCTCAGGTGGAGAGAAACGGGGGGCAGCGTGGTGGGTGAGGTGAAGTCACGATCAGCTCTGGGGTTCGCCTCCGCTCCCCGGGTTCAGGCCTCCGAGCCTGCGGGGACCCCCGGGCAGTGCCCGGGAGCGCTTGGACTCGACGGACAGCCCAGGACTCGGGAGTTTGGGGGCGTCTGCGTTTACTGTCAGGGGGTGCTATTTGTCAGCGGTTTCGTCTCTGACATGGTTTTGACAGCTGATCTCTTTTTTTTGTTCTTTGCTTTCTGTTTTCGTAAGAAAGAGCCATGTTTTGCCTCACTTGGGGAGGGCACCGTTCTGAGCTTGTCAGTGTAAGCGTCACAGAGCAGTGGAAAAAAACAAACCAACCAGCCGGACGTTGGGCAGAACTGGGAGGGGGGACGTGGACTGACCTAACTGAAACGGAGCAGGAGCTACAGATGGGGCCACGAGGCGGTCCGGGGCCACGCTCTTGGCCTGGAAATTCAGCAGGCCTCGAATCTGCCACCCCCCACCCAGTGCAGGCGAGGCAGCGAGGCCTTTGGAGTGTGAATCCTGCTGCTCCCTAGGGGTGACACGTTGGTGGGATATGCCAGACTGGTTATTACACGTGCTAAATGCTTGTCTTTTATTCAGTGAAGAGCTGCAGCCTTGAGTTTTCCAAATGCCTCCCCACACCCCAGCTTCCCTGGCAGTCTGTGGGGACCCTCTGGGTGGCCTCACGCAGGATCCCATCGGCCTTGGCCACCTCCCAGGAGGACAAGTCCCTGGGGCACGTCCCCCGTGTGAGATGGGAAGGCTGCCCTGTTCCCGGAGGTCAGACGTGGGGCTGTGCCATCCTGGCCCCGCAGGGGGCTGTGACCGGTGGCTCGGGGGAGGAGTGGCTCGGGTATTCAGGGTGTCCTGGAGGAGTGCTTTCCCCAGCATTTTATTCTGAACATTTTCAAACGGGTGGAAAAGTCGAAAGAACTGTGCCAGGCAGAACAACCCCCAGGTTCTACACCGAAGGTTTTGCAGTGTTTATTACACGCCTGTCCATCCGTGAGGGTGTTGGAACCACATTGAGGCAGGAGCTTACATTATGCAGCAGCGCCGAGCATGACCCAGGAGCCGGGCTGGCACCGCGTACTCGCTGTCTCCTTTTGTGCACTGACTGTTCCTGGGGAGTCACCTCGCCTGGTTCTGGTCCTTGAACTGCAGCTCCCCCGCCGCCTCGACTCGGAAGCACGTGACTTGTGACGGCGACCTGGAAAGGGAAGGTGCCAGGGACACTGGGCCCGGTAGGAAGTGGGGCCAAGTGGCGTGCAGTCCCAGGGCAGAAAGTAGATGGCCACCCTCGGGTGTTCACAGAGGCTTCCTGGTAGAGGTGACGTCGAGCCAGGGCTTGAAGAGCAAGAGAGAAGAGGATGGTGTCAGGCAGGTGAAACAGCACAGGTGGAGGCACTGAGGCAGGAAGGCAGGCGTGTGTGGGACTGGGAGGTGCTCTTGGGGTCGTGCCAGGCCTGTGAGTGGGGACGGTGGGCCAGTGAGGCCCAGACAGGCACCGACAGCCTGGGGCGCTTGCTCAGAACCCAGACTTTAGCCTCTTGTTGTGGGAGCCGGGTAGGCGGGCTCACTCCAGCCAAGCTGTGCTTTGTCTGAGCCTTGATGTTAAATGCTTGGCTTGGCTTCCTGGCAAGATTCACAAAGGATCAGGACAGAATCCTGTGTTTTGGGCACCTGGACTTAGAATCTTTCATGACAATCAAACTACAGTCATAATCAAGCCAGTCCTGGTGCCGCGGGCCGACCACCTTCTCCTGAATCTCCGTTGATGCGCCAGCCCTGTGCCCCTTGTGAGCTGCTCTCTGCTCATTTTGCAGACATGAACACTGAGGCTGAGGGAGGTTAAGCAGTTGCTCGCGGTCACCCAGTGGCAGAGGCGGGATTCGCACCCAAGTCTGCCTGCCTCCAGCACCCGTGCAGTTTGCCTGCCGCCGCTCTGCGCTCCGCTCCACACAGCTCGCTGCGTGATGTCGTGTTTGGGGGGACACGGGGGCCATTTCAGGATGGTGCCCTTGTCAGCTCACCCAGGCTCTTGGCTTCAGGAATAGGAACTGACTGATGCCCACCCAGGACAGCCCTGGCTTTTCCCTTCGAGTGCCGGGTTTGTCCTGTCTCTCGCTGTGGCCACCTTGGGGAAATTATTTTACCACCAGGAACTTGAGTCCCTTTTTGGAGAAATGGTGGTGGTGGCCCTCGTAGGCAGGAGGCGACTCCCAAGCTGTCAGGTACCAGCTGGCCCGGGCGGCCCACTTTGAATTGGCCCATTTCCCTCCCGAACACCTGTGAAGTGGGGTTGTAAAGCGCCACCACCCCACAGAGTGGCTGCAGGGATACACCCTTCGTGTGTGTGAGCGCGGGGCACCCCTCGCTCCTGCCGACGTTGGTCACCGTCCCCGCCTTCTCTGTTGAGAAGAGATGTGGTGTCAGGGAGCAGTCGTGGGACACAGAGGCAGAGGACCAGGGCTTGGCATTCCTCTCTGTTGTCTGCCCGCCTTACGCACTCCCACTGTAGCGGACCTTGAATCCAGCCCTTTAGTCCTCTGGTACAGCCTCTTCCTCTGTTGTGGGGACTTAATGCTTTAAAACAGAAGGCTGGGATGGGGTGTGGCTCGGGGGCAGAGCGCGTGCCTAGCATGTGTGAGGTCCTGGGTTCAATCCCCGGCACCTCCACTAAAAAATAAACAAATAAACCTAGTTATTCTCCCCCACAAAAAGCTTAAAAAACCCGAGAAGGATGGCTCCCTGCAACGAAGCAGAGGCCTCTGCAATGTCCTCCCCCTCGTCCCCTGCAGCCCACCGCCTGCTCACAGCTCTGCCAAGACCTCTTGGAGGCTCCGCCCCTCCACGGACAGCAGGCCTCAGTCACACACGCAGCTCCCCGGGTGTGAAAGCACTCCGCCTGAAAGGGGCGTCTGCGGTCGCTGCCCAGCCCGCTCTGTCCCCACCCACAGGCTGCTGTGCGCTGGGCCGTGGGCTAAGGGCCCGAGAGACACCTCTGTGCCGGGGCCTCCCCACTGCCCTCTCTCCCTGTCGGACAGAGGGCCCTGCGGGGCTGCAGCGAGGACCAGGCTGGATACTGGGAGGGGAGGCGTTCTGAAGGTCTTAGCTGTCGTGTGAATGAATGTTTCCTCACCCAGAGATGGGGTGGGAGGGGTTGTTACTTCCTCCCTTGTCGTGATGAGCAACAGTGCCTGTGGCTGACCCGTTCACTGCGAACACTTGCTGCAGCTCTGTGGGGTTGGTACCATCACTCTCCTGGTTGCCCAGATGGGAAACAGAGGCACGGAGAGGTAAGGAGCCGGGAACACCGTGGTGAGAGTGAGGCGGAGCTCGGCAGTCCCCCCCGGAGCTGTCACCTAGACACTTTAGAGGACCCTTTACCTTGCAGTCTGTTGTTTACAGGGAACGCACCCTGTGTCATATGTCCTTTTTAACATACTGAGCCTCGTTTTAAGGTCTGACCCACGATCTGTCCTGGTGAGTGTTGTGTGCCTCCTGTGGTTGTCGGGTGGAGGGTCCTCGCTTGTCTGTTCGGTCTGGTTGGCTCACAGTGTTGCTCGCGTCTTCTGTCTCCTGCTGACCTGCCTGCTTGTCCTCTCATCGTGGAAAGTGGGATTTGATGTCTCCAACTGTTGTTGAATTGTCTGTTTCTCCATTTATTTCTGTCAGGTTCGCTTTGTGTGTTTTGGGCTTTCTGTTATTTGGTGCATACATATTTATAATTATCGTGTCTTCTTGATGGATTGACCCTTTTTTCATCATAAAATATCCTTTCTTGTTTCTGGTAACTTTCTGTCATAAAGTCTACTTTGTCTGATTGTAGCCTAGCTCCTCTGGCTCCCTGTCACTTCCTGATGGTGTGAAATACCTTTTTCCATCCTTTTATTTTCAACCTATTTGTGTGTTTGAATCTAAAGTGAGTGTCTTGCAGACAGCATGTGGTTGGATTATGTGGATTTTTTAAAGCCCATTTTTTCCAGTCTCTGCCTTTCGGTTGGTGTGTTTAATCTACTTACATTTAGTGTAATTATCGTTCCAGTGGGATTTACGTGTGTGACTCTGCTATTTTCTATTTGTCTTAGATCTTTTTTCTTCCTCCATTCCTCCCTTACTACCTTCTTTTATGTCAAGTAGGTATTTTTCTAGGGCACCCCTTCATTCTCCTGTTTCTCTTAGTACACAGAGGACCTTTTAGAGTAAAGTAGAACTTGTTCGAGCGTCTCTCTCCTCGCCCTGAGAGAATGACGGCAGGGGTGGGAACTGGACAGTGAGCCCAGAAGTGACAGGCCCCAGGAGAAAGCTGCTGAACCGGGGGATGGGCCCACGAGTGTGGACCCTAGCAGATGTGGTGGGCTCCGAGGGCCCAGCCCAGAAGCTCCCTTGGGGACAAGGACAGTGAATTATTTGTCTCTGCTGTTTTTATGAGGGGCCCTGCCTCGGGGGAGGTTTTAGTGAGTGTGTGCTGAATGAATGAGGGAGGGGATGAATGACTAAATGTTCTAGGTATCTGTGACTATGTAACCGATTAAAACCTAGAGGCTTAAGTCAAGCTTCCCATTATTGTATCTCAGATTCTGCAGGGCAAGGGTTGACAGGGCTCAGCTGGTTGGGTCTTCTGTTCCCTGTGTTGTCGATGGAAGTTACTCCGTGGTGTTCACAAAGTGGACGGAGTCAGGAGGGTCCAAAGCAACTTGACTGATGTATTTGGGCGCTTGTGGACATGTCTGGAAGGCTGGCACTGTGGACTGGAGTGTGTGCACGTGGCTTCTCCAGCAGGGGGACCTCAGAGGGGGTGGGCCTTTTTACGGGGTGGCCCCGGGATCCCAGAGCCAGCGTTCCAAGACCTGGTGGGAGATTTGAAGCTTCTTGTGGCTCGACCTTGGGATATTTCTGCCATGTCCTGCTGGTCATGCAGACACTGAGGCCAGGTTCGAGGGGAGGGGATCGGGCTCCCCAGTGGAAGGAGGAGCAAAGATTTGCAGCCACTGTCAACCCCCCACCTTCCATGCGCTTAGGCCCCTGCGTCCCCAGCTAAGGCCGCTGAAAGGGTCGCTCCTGGCCGGCCCACAGTGGGGCCCAATGTCTGCCTCTCCCTGCATGGAGCTGGCAGCCTGTCCTGCCCTGGTGGGGTCACTCTCCATGGGGGCCATGCATCTGAAGGGCATTCTCCTTCCTCAGTCCATCGGGAGCCAGCACCGGGGCTGAAAAAGCTTCCCAGCCTCCCACTTGACCAGGGAGCAGGCCAGACCCCCGCCCGGTTACTCAGGGAACGCCTGCCCACTCCTGTCTGCACCCTCCTCACTCTGAGCTGTATTTTTAACTCCTGCCATATGCGAAGCCGCCAAAACACCCGGGGAGGAAAGGGGGTCTGGAGGAAATCACCGCTGGTGCCTTTCTGGTAAGTGCAGGGATTCAGAGCGCCACGTCCTCCTTCCCGCCCTCCCAGCATCGGGGGCGTTCTGAGCGGCGTCCCTCCTACCTGGGGGGCAGCCATCCTGCGGGGCTGGGGGGGTCCCTCCGCTTGGCTCCTGCCTGCGGGGGCAGGGCCGTCACATGGGTGGTGGCTGCGGAGGTGGGGGGTGCTCCGAGCACCCCCCCACCCGGTGAGCAAGGGGTGCGCCCTCTTCCTCCTCTCTCTCCCTTCCCCCCCTCTCCTCGGTCCTCTTGGCACAGAGGGGCATTTCCCTGGAGACACTGTCTTGCTCAGAAACCTGCCCCGGGGTTGGGGGGGGGCTGTTCACGCCGCCGCTGACGCCAACGACGCCGCCGACGCCGCTGACGCCGGACAACGCCGGTGACGCCCTGACGCCGGACGCCGCCGCCGCCGCCGACGCGTGCGGTCTTCGCGCCCCGCGACTTGGCGCGGGCTCTTCCCTCTGCCTCGAGCGCCCCGCCGCCTCCTCCGTTCCGGCCTCTGGAAAGCCCACATGTCCTGTAAGGACCGGCCCTCCCCTTGGGCCTTTCCATGACTTTGGTACACGTTACAGTGGCTCTAGTCCTAATGTCTGTGCTGCGGCCCTGGGCCCCCCGGGGCCGCCCGCCTGACTCCCGGTGACGACGCCCTGCCCGGCTGCCTGCCCCCCGCCTCCGCGGGGCTGGGGCACCAGACCCCGCTTCCCTTCGGAAGGGTGCTCTCCAGCAAACTGCTCTATTTATAAGGAGATGTCTTCAGGAGGTCCCCGACTGTCACGTGGACAAGCCCAGGGTGTCCAGCATGGAGTGTGCACGCCCCCGGGGCGAACAATACCCCCGCTTGAGGTACAGGGGAAAACGTGGGAACTTCTGTTCCTGTTGCTCATTTAATTTCATCCTTCAGTGGGGTTTTTTTGGGTTCTTCTGTGACATGCGTGACATTAGTGCAGTTGTGCCTGCACGTGATTAGCGAGTCTGCAGGGACAGGAAGATTGTGCGGGTGTGCGCCCACAGACTCGGGGGACTGTGCGGGTATGTGCCTGCGGGCTCTCCCGGCAGGGGAGACTCATCGGGAGCCTAGCGGCCGGCGTCCTGGACCACGGCCGGGCTGTCACTGCTTTCCCCCGGGAGGCAGCTACTTCAGTAACATAGGCGGAATAGGTGTGTGTTGAGCACCTGCTGGGTGCCAGCCAACCCCTCCTGTAACCTGCGCGGCCCCGCTGTGCAGAGGAGGAAAGGGACACTCAGAGGGGTGAAGCATCTTGCTTGGGGTTGCACGGCTCGTGAGCGGCAGGGCCAGGTGTGACCTGGTCTTGTGACCCCAAACCTGTGGTGGGAGCTGTTTCTCTGGTCTCTGGGAAAGGGGTCCTGCTGGCAGTGTCCGGGTGAGGCATGCAAGGCCCCTTCCCCACGGAGGGGACTCGTCCTTCGTCCCCCAGAAACCTGAAAACCCTGGCCAGGAGGAGAGGACGAGGGTGGACCTGGAAGCAGTGGCCAAGCGGGACTACCTTCTTGTTTAGGAAACAAGCTGCCTCTGGGCCCCGAGGGTGAGGGCGGCAAGGAGAGGTGCTGATTCTTCACCATCTTCCCCAGTTTTCATTCACCAGATGCCAGAAATCCCCCCCGCCACCTGCGGGAGGGGCCCAGAGGGATGGCAAAGGCAGCTTTGTCTTGTCCGCACATCAGCCCGCCTCCTCTGCAGGGACTGTACTTGGTGTAGAAAGTGGTGTCTCTGGTTTCTCCCCTAAACTGGCTCTTCACGCCCAATCCAGCCAGTGTGTACGGGCTGGGCTGCGTTCTGTGCGGACGTGCGCAGGGTAGGCTGTTGGGGGTGCAAGGAGGTGCCCAGGGCTGGTGGGGAGGCAGGTGCCCTGGCCTCTCCCCTGTGCAGGGGTCGACGAGGAGCCTCCCTGGGCTGGGGAGGAAGGCGGGTGTCAGGAGACGGCGAACCCCAGGTGGGCACACACCCCCTTTCCCACTGCCCTCGGGGCTCCACGTCCTGGGTTCTATCTGTGTCCCTCTAGGAGGGGTTGGCTTTTGATTTCTTCTCAAGGTGACAGCTTCAGCGGAAGCTCACAGTTTTTCTCCCTGAATGGCTGTCTTTGCTTTAATTTGATTGAAGCGGACTGCTCCCTCCCCACATGTGTGCTGGTGGCTGCCCCTCTGTGCATGGGCCGGGCCACCCTGAGCCCCTGGTTCAATGAGAAGGACCCCAGCCAGGGGGTCTGGGCCTCGGGGACCCGTGGGCTCAGCCTGGCCCGGCTGCCCCGCAGGCGGAGTTTGGCTTTCTGCCTGTGAAAGGCCGGCTTTGGTGGGCTCAACCTGTGCCACGCCCTGGAGTACTTTCCGCAGTTGAGACACCTCCAGGGCAGCTGTCTCGGGCTGCCCCATCCCATGGGGAGGTCAAGGGCCATGGGGCCTCTCATGCCCCAACTTGCCAAGCACAATTTGGGCCATAAAAATTACTGAGGCAGGAGCATGCGGGCCTGGGTTTGGGCCCTGGCCCTGTCCTCGCAGGCTGGGCGGTTTCCTCACCTGGAGAGTGGGCAGGAGCGTGGAGCCAGAGTCCTCCCTGTGGGACACAGGGTCAGCACAGCATCGCCAAGGAGTGCTCGCCCTGCACGAGTCAGTACTACTTGGGAAGTTGTGGCGAAGATAGTAAAAGGGTATTGGAGGGGGTGGCCCCTGGCCTCAACGGGGAGGATGTGTGACCCAGGTAGCTGCCCCCCAATAGCTGCTTCCCCCCTTTCCTTTAACATTAAAACTTTTGTTCTCTCATGTGTTATTATGTTCTAATACGGCCATGATGCCAACAAGGATAAAGACTGCCTTTCTCAGCCTCCCTGGTGGTTGGCTATGGCCGCATGGCTGCCCTGGCCAATAAGAGGCAGAAGTGTGGCTTGCAGCTTCCGGGAAGTGTCTTTAAAAGGAAGGGGTTGTTCCTTTGCCTGTTGCTCCTCCTTCCTGTTGGCTGAAATGAGAATGTGATGGCTGGGGCTCAGGCAGCCATTTTGGGTTGTGAGGACAATGGCTGCACCATAGGGATGGGAGGGCAGTGAGGTGGGAGGAGCCTGGGCCCCTGATAACCCGGGGGGAACTGCCTCATACAGCCTGGACTACCCACCTCCAGATTCTTACATGAGAGAATAAAACTGAGTGTTTTAAGTCCTTGTTAATAAACAGCATGGGAGTTAGGGGCGCCGACCCTCTGCACAGTCGAAAATCTCCATCTGCGTTACAGTCAGCTCTCCGTGCCTGTGGCTCTGCATTCATGGGTTCAGCCAACCTGGGTCATGTAGTAGTGTAGTGTGTACTATTGGGAACAATCTGCTGCTAAGCGGACCTGCGCAGTTCTAACTCCTGTTGCTCAGGGGTCAACTGTATTTACTTTCGACCCTCTTAGTCAATCCTAAGGTTACAACGGGGCTGTGATTTGAAGATGTTTGAGCACATGTTTGGGGGCCCGAGACCTCAGTGTTTGAGCCAGTGCGGGTGGGGGTGGGTCCTCCTAGGCCCCTAATGTTGACATAGTTGCTGAATTTAATCACTCAGCGGATGAGGGCTTAATGACTTAACACAGTGTGAGATACGGAGGTGGACGGTCAGCCAAGCCCTCTGAACCCTGACCCTCAGGGGATGATGGATGTCTTGTGACAGGGCACCACGTGGGCTGTAATGGGGGCCAGCAGGGTCCTCTTAGGGGAAGAATCTATGGGCTGGCCAGGCTGCCTCTGCTCAGGCCAGGAAGAGAGACAAGATGCTAGCCTTTTGGGCAGTGGGAAGGGGGACACCTGGCCACTCCTTCTGGGCCTTGGTCACTCCTCAGGGTCTGGAGTTGGTGTCCCCACCCCTTTCCCAGGGAGAAAGGGCAGCTCCCAGCCCACTGGCCCTTCTGCTCTCAGCTGCGAGAGACAGAGACAGACATGGCCAGGGAAGGCCCTGTAGGGAGAAGAGACACAGATAGACTGAGAGGTGGTTGGCAGCTGTGTTTGACCCTCGCTGTCTCTTCCTTGCTTGCTTCTCCCCTGTGTGGCGTTAATGTAGACTCACTCATTGATTCATTCACCCACCTAGCACTTGCCGAGCCTCCTGAGTGCCCCCCTGATGGGAGGGAAGTGAGGGGGGAGGGAAGGAGGGAGGGGGGCAGGGGAGGAGCCAGTGCTGGGCACCCGTTGGGAAGTGCCTCTGCCAGGTGTTTTGAAGGAGCTGTGTCTGTAGGTTGATTTTGAGGCTAATGAGATTCATTATGGGAATCGGGTGGAAGCAGGTCTGAGCCCCAAGCTGGCTCCCAGACAAGGGGGGAGTGTTCTTACAGTTGCTTCCAGCCCTGCCCCTTCCCCTGGGCCCCCCCGTGTCCCCACCCAGGTGTGTCCCCACCCAGAGGTGCCTCCCAGCCCCTCAGCTTCTGAAGGCCCCACACAGCTCACCAGGGGAGGGGCCTGCTCGTGATTCTGCTTTGGTCTGAAAACCAACTTGAGTTTGAAAAGAGAAACTGTGACAGGCAGCAAGGTGGGGGTGGGGCACAGAGCCTGCACGTGCGGCCTGGAGGACGAGGAGGATGCAGCCCTGCTGCAGGGTCTGCAGGGTGGTCACTCCACGGAAGGTGAGTTTGCCGGGGCCCCCCTCGTCCTCCCCACCGCCGGCTCAGCAGGCGAGGACAGGAGCTCTGATCTATTTATATCAAGTCCAACAAATCGTCTGATCTCAGGGATGCTGTTCAAAGCCTTTGTTGTGCCCACCTCTTGCACGCTGGCCTCCCCAGCCGGCAACTCAGGAGCCAAATGCAGAGAAGGGCTGGGCTTGAAGGGCCTCCTCGTCCCTATGCGGCTCTGAGGCTGGGAGCTCGGCCAGGGTCACTGGCTCGTGGGCTCCAGGCCCCTGCTCTGATCTTCTGTTTCTCTGCCGCAGGGCAAGGGGGAGGCTGGCAGGAACACGTGTCAGTACAGCACCTACTATGTGTGCAAGCACAAAGGAGGGCGGCTTGTCTTACTTTTAAAAATTGTGGTAAACATACGTAACATAAATTTACCATTTTACTCATTTTAAGTGTGCAGGTCAGGCACTAAGCACATCACACTGTTGTGCAACCATCCCTACCATCCATCCCCAGCACCTTTTCTTCCCAAACGGAGACTCTGTCCCCACTAAACACTAGCTCCCACTGCCCCCCAGCCCCTGGCCCCCACCGCCCTCCTCTCTGTCTCTGTCAGTGTGACTCTTCTAGGGACCCCAGATGAGGGAATCACACAGCACTTGTCCTTTGTGACGGGCTTGCTTCACTGAGTATCATGTCCTCAAGGTGCATCCATGTGGCAGCAGGTGTCAGCCTTTCCTTTCCCTTTAAGGCTGAATATCATTGCATTGAATGGATGGACGACGCTTTGTCTGCTCATCTGTCAGGGACTCTGCGGTTGCTCCCTCCCACCTCTCGGCTACTGCGAATGATGCTGCGGTGAACGTGGGTGTGCAAATGTCTCTTCAGGACCCTGCTTTCCATCCTGTTGGCTGTGTTCCCAGAGCTGGAAGGGCGGGTCACGGGCTGAGGTGCTGGAGACTTTCAGATGCAGGAACTAAGCCCCCGTGTGACCCGCCATGGTTGGTGTTAGTGTCTGTGTTGCACAGAGGAGGAAACTGAGGCAGAGGGTGGGAGGGTGAAGAGAGGAGTGGGTGCAGAGCCGCTGCACGACCCCTCTGTGTCCCAGCTTTGAGAGAGATGTGTGGCCGACTCCCTTCTTCTGGGGGTGGGGCATCCCTGGGGCTGGGCGGCCTCTCCCTTTCCTGCGGGTTCTGGGCAGCCTGGGCCCTGTGAGACCCAGCTCCACCCTCACCTGCCCCGGGCTGGCCTGGTCCCTACCGAGGGAGCCTCTCTCTCTGCACCCGGAGCAGCGGCCCAGGGCCTCATGCGCACCCACCTGCCTGCCCGCCCGCCCTGCACTCCAGGCTGACAGTGATGAACGTCCCTCCACCGCTCCAGTTATTAACTCTGCTGCCCAGGGCTCTGGCAGCTCCAGTCTCGGGGTGCAGTTTGGGTTAGGAGCTTGTCGGAGGCCGTGGCCCCTGTGGCCGTGTGTGGGCATCTCCCCCTGCACACCATACAGCCTCCCCCATCTGTTTCTGCCTCTGGGCCGGGTGAGGAGGCGAATTCATCACGCCCAGGCTGGCCTGGTGCATCTGTCATCGCCGTCCAGCCAAGGCCTCTCTCCGGCTCTTCCCATACCACGCCCCTCCTGGTCCTCCCCTGGCATCACGACCGCCCTCCTCTGCCTTCACGGAGCCTTGTCCCTCTGTCCCCACTCCATGTGCACAGTCATTTGCTCGCACGGTCCCTGTGGGCAGTTGGCTGCTGCGGGGCTGGCCTTCTCCCTTGCGGGTGGGGTCCTCACCCAGAGAGCCCCCAGACCTCACCTCCCACCTGGGCTCTGGTGACCCGTGGTGGGGCCACAAAGCTGGTGGTCCCGCCCCAAGGCAGGACATTTCTGGTGCGTGCGCTCTAGACCCCGGGGGTCAGGCTGGGCAGATCCCCGCCCTGAGCCCCTCGCAGGCTCCCTGGAGGGCACCCCTTGGTTTGTCCAGGCCTCTGCGGCCTGAACCTGCCCTGGGGCACCTCCGTTCTCTTGCTCGTGCACTTGGGCTTTGCAGGCCTGCGGTGCTGCTGGTGTGCGCCCAGCGCCGCTTCTCCCCGCTCAGAGTCCCGGGGGGTGGGCAGTGCGTGCCCCACTGGGCTTCCTCCTCTGCAGGGGTGTCTGGTGAGGGCGCCCTCCCGCATGTCACCCACGGGCCCGCGGGCGTTTCCTTGGGGTGGCTGCCCAGGTGGAGCTGCTGCTCACAGGGGCACGTCGATCCTAACCAGTTTCCTTGTCAGTGAAATGGGCTTAATGTTCGTACCACAGAAGATTGTTGGGGGTGAGATCCTGGCGTGTGGAACACGGTCCATAGACGCCAGCTGCTGTTGGCTTGTGCGACGGGCCCGGGCGTGAGTTCAGATCTGGTGCCCATTGCCCGTGACACCCAGCACACGAGGGGCTGGCCTGCCCCGACCCGGTTTTCCAGCCACATGAAGAGACCCTCGTCTTTGTCACCTGAGTTTACAGCAGGGAGTGCAGGGTGGCTTCAGGAGCTTCTGATTTCCCCAGACAGAAAATGCACCTGCTCATGAAACTTGCCTAAGAAGGACGTGCTCAGGTGTTTTACAAACCCAGCAAGCCCGGAGCAGGGCTCTTCTACACCGGCCCCAGCTGGCCAGCCAGGCTCGCAGCAACCAGGATCACACCTGACAAGCCTGGAGCTTGAGTTATGCAGGGCACAGAGCCACCTGCCATGACCTGCACAGTGTGCTGCTCTGAATTCATCCGGGGCTTCGGGGTGAGGTGTTGGCTCTGTGAGCTCTCTCGGGACCCAGCATCCCTGGCACCTGTGGGACAGACAGGAGCCCTGCGGACCGACGCACAGCTCCCAGTTACTGCCGTGCAGGTGGTTATGGAGGGAGGGGATCGGAGGGCTGTGGGGGACGTCAGGCCGTGACATAATCCCATCAGGAGCCTCCCACAGCCGATGCCTCCGGGAGCTCTGGAGCTGGGGTTACCCTGCAGGGATATTCCTAATCGGGGCGAGGGGACACCTGCTGCAACATGACCTTTGTCCCTCTGTGTGGACCAGACCCTAGATGTCTGGGAGTCACAGCCTTGGCCACAGGCGGCTCCCCGAGAAGGACCAGCTGAGAACCATCGGCAGCTGGCACCCTGGCAGGGGCGGCATGAGGGCCTCGTCCAGAAGGGGGACCAGGGCGGCCCCCACAGCGCCCACTCCAGCTACCTGGGCTGATCCTTCCACAGCACATCACCTGCATCCCTTCTGCTGTGCAAACCCCTCTCCCTCCTGTCCGCTCCTGTCTGCTCCTGTCCCTCTGAGCTGGCAGGTCCGGCCCCCCCAGATCGCACCCAGCCAACAGAGGTGTCTGTTTAAAACCTGAGTCAGTTGCCAGTGTTTACAGATCAGGGGATTCCACATAAAGCCGGAGATTTCTGCCTTCTCTACATCCTGAGCAGTGCCCCCTCCCCTGCACGGGAGGCGCTCTGGCTGCGGGGCAGCATTGCCCCCGGACCGCGTGGACACGCTGTCCCCACTGGCTTTCCCTGCCCAGGGTCCTGACGGGGGCTGGCGGCCCCGCCCCTGTGAGCTGCAGGTCGATTTTAGGCTCTTTATTCCTCACTTACTCGTTCTGCCCGTGTTTGGGGTTCTGACTGGGTGTCAGGCTCTGCACTGTTGCCTGGGCCCCCTCTCCTGGGGAACTTAGGTCCTAGTGGGAACAGGCACTCCAGGGAGAAGCAGGGCCGTAGGGACTGGAAGGTCTAGCAGGACCCAGAGGAGGAGGGTGACAGGGTGCAGTCTTGGGCTGCCTGGTCAGGGAAGGCCTCCGGTGGGTGCCCTTGAGCCTTGGAAGTGAGGGGTGAGAGGCGTGGGGTCTGGGGGTGCCCACTGCTCTCAGCAGCCAGTCCCTGGGGGCCAGGATGGGCCACTGCTGAGGCTCCTCCATCCACCTGTGCCTCCTGCCACCATGGGCTTGCTCCGCCCAGATGACCCTCCTCCCCTCAGCACTGAGCCACCTCCTCCAGGAGGCCTTCCTGGCTGGGCCTTGTGCCCCCGTCACCGGGACAACAGCTTGGTTGTCTGTTTCCATGCCCATGTCACTCACCTGGAGGACCTTGGGGTCAGGGTCACGGTCATGGCTGGCCTCTGGGCTATCTTAGTCTCTGTGCCTTCAGCCGGGCTCAGTGCCTGGCCCAGAACAGAGGCTTGGGCTGGACGTCTGGGAGGAGGCAGCTGTGAGTCAGGCGGACGAAGGTGGATGGAGGTGCCGGTGAGGCACACTGGTTCTCAAACCACCTGGGACGCTGGGCTCATGCCAGGTGGTAGCGATGCCCCCAGGAACCAGGGCTCTTGGCCACCTTTCCCACAAGCACATGTTCTGACCTAAAACGATCATTTGGTGAAACAATGGAAAGTCTTACCTCTTACTGGGTGGAAATGAACAAGGGTGTTGTGGGGACAGATGCCCCTCGGGGGTTAATGCCGTGTTTTACTCACCAGCCTGTATGGTTTCTGCATCGCTGCACAGCTTCCCTCCTCGGCCTCCCCCTAGAATGTCAGCCCGGGATCAGGCAGCCCCCTACCTTTCCGTTGGCTTCCAAGGAGCAGAAAATGTGAGGCCACAGAATATCGTTAACGAGCATCGTACAAATTAAGGCTCCTGGCTAGGGGATTGCAACTTCCCTCTGCCCTCCACCCTCTCCCCTGCCCTGCTCCCCCCCCTTCTCCTCTCCCCTGCCTGGGTCCTCCAGGGATGGGGAGCCAAGGCCACTTACTGAGATCCCGCACCTGGTCTCGCCTCTCTGGCAGGGGCGACTTTGGCTGGGACGCTGTGCCTTCTCCCTGCCAGCATGACTGTTCTAATTAGTCATATTTTGCAAGTAGATCCGCTTAATTGCAAGCAGCACTAAATATTGGTGTATAAATAAAGTCATTAATAACTGTATGTGCAGAAATTTCTCCCGCCAAGCACACGACAGCCGGACCCCTTTGACCATCCCTTGGGTGATCTCAGCTGGACAGTGATGTTCCTCTGGCCGCCTCCCGGCACTTATCAGTAACCACAGGTGACAGCAGGTGGAGGAGAGTGATGGAGGTGTCCTATAGGGGAGGAAGAGCCACAGTGGGCAGGGGGCCCTCGGGACCCGAGGAGATGGTTCCAAAGCGGGGAGCCCTGAGTGGCAGCAGCGTGGCGGGTCTCATGTGATCATCGAGTTAATGTACACTTGAACAGTGAACAGTTCTGCTTTAAACGCTGTGTTCTTCATCCCCTAGCCCAGGGGGCCGGCAGTGTTTCCCTGATCCCCATCTGTAGAACGCAGATGGCAGCATCTGTCTAGCACCCTGGGGATTGTTTATTTCTTAGTGTGTTTATTGGGTGCCTCTATGTGCCAGGTTCTGGTCTCTGGGACCATCATGTGCCTGCGTGGCTGAGGGCAGCCGAGGTGGAGCAGAGAGGTTGGTGGGGAGCCTGGCCAGGAGGGCGGGGATTAGGGTTTTGCCCTGGTTGCTCTGGAATAAGGTCCAAGTGGTCATTTTAGAAGCCCTCTCTGTGGTAGGAATTGCTTCCAGGGAGGCAGGGGCGGGGGCTGCGTGGTGGCCCAGGGAGAGGTGATGGACTTGGCAAGGGAGGCACGTGGAGGTGGTCCGAGCCGGGGTGGGCAAGGCCCAAGACTCACAGCTGGGCTGGGGGCGAGGTGTGGAATCACGGAAGACCCCCTGGGTTTCTGGCAGTGGGTGGTGGTCCCAGATCCCGTGGGCAGGGCGTGGGGGAGGGGCAGATCCAGGGGGCGGGGCGGTGTGAGGAGGCCGCGCTTCTCCCTGGCTGGAGTCCCCTGACTGTTGTCTTCTCTGGGGTCTACTTTTTTTTTATAGCCAGTTTTCTTAAAGAGTATTTTGGGTTTGCAGGACCATTGAGCATTCATGACAGAGAATCCCCATAGACCCCTGCGGGCCCCCTGCGTTAACGTCTTGCGTTAGTGGGTGCGGTGGGTCACAGCCTTGGAGCCGGCGCTGCCACGTTGCTGTGGTAAGAGCCCTGGCTCTGGGGGGCTCGCTCTCGGTGGTGTGCCTGCTGTGGTTTGGGGAAACGGGACTCCATCCAGAGACCCAGAGCAGCCTCACTGCCCCGAGCACCTCCCGTGCTCCCCCGTTCAGCCCTCCCCCTCCGCCAGCCCCTGGAAGCCACTGACCTTTCACTGTCTGCACAGCTTTGCCTTTTCCAGAACATCAGAGAGTCGGAATCGCACGGTACGTAGCCTTTTCAGGCTGGCTGCTTTCACTTAGTTTCCTCCGTGTCTTTTCACGGCATGACACTCATTTCTCTTTAGTGCTGAGTAATGTCCCGTTGTCTGAATGGACCCCGGTTTACGTGCCACCCTTTTACTGAGGGAAGTCTCGGTTACTTCCAAGCTTTGGTGATTATGGGTAAAGCTTCTGTAAACATCCGGTCGCAGGTTTTGTGTGCGCAGAAGTTTCAGTTTGTTTGGGTAGACACCAAGGAGCGTGATTGCCGGATCCCATGGTGAGAGTAGCTACAGTTTTGGAAGAAACTGCTGAACTGTCTTCCAGAGAAGCCGTGCCATTTTGCCTTCCTAGGGTTCAAGGTGTTTGACCCCTTCAGGGGGCTGTGGGTTCCCAGAGCCTCACAGACCCGAGGGCTCTCCCCACTGCACCCCAGCACCCCCTGCCCCATCTCCCTAGTATCTCAGCCCAGGAGGGCGGTGTGGAGCCCCACCAGATGGCCAAGGTCTCAAGTGAGCACACCCCAGGGAACCATCCTGGAGTCTCTCCCACCGGGTGGAGCAGGGAAGGTGGGAGGGAGGGAAGGTGGCCTGGGCTGGGTCTTGTTTGGAGGCGAGGCTGGCGTGCTTAACTCCGCTGGGGGCTGCGTAGACCAGAGCGGGATTAAGTCACCCGGCGTGTGGTCCAGATGTCTGTCTCGTACGCACCCAGGGGCAGCGGGTCTGGGAACACTGTGATGGAGAGCCGACGTTCAGGGAGGTTGCCTGCACAGAGCCGGCACCCGGGGACTACCTGCTGAGTGAACTGTCCCCGAAGGCCACTCTGGGGTTGGTGAGAACCTTTCCCTGAGGAGCAGTGGGATTGTGCCGGGTTCAAGCCTGCCCAGGCCCTCCCACCCAGCCACAGACAAGTTACTGACCCCCTCGGCTTCAGTCTGCCCCTCTCCAGTGGGGACAAGGGTGGGATCAGAGTCCCGGTTATGATAGAGGTTGGTGCACGGTGCACTCAGCGTATGAAGTAGCGATAATTATGTCATGTATAATTATGTGATGTAATTAAATAACGTGACTTATAGATTTTCTTTTTAATTTGGTAAAGTGAACGTAACATAAAATGTACCACTTTCCCCAGATTTCAGTGTCCAGTTCTGTGGCATTAAGTCCATTCACATTGTCATGTGGCCATGACACCCGTCCCTGGAGCTTTTACATCTTCCCAAAGAGAAGCTCCAAACTCGTTAAACAAACGTTGTTATATACTGTGCTATAATAACCCATGGTTATTGTGTTTTTTCCTGAGACGATTTCAGCCAAGGGTCCACCTGTTTATTACGAGAGTTTCTCAACCTCGGGGCCTCTGACACTTTGCCCCAGGTAGTCCGTCTCTCACTGGGACCCATCTGTGGGGTGTTTAGCTGCTTCCCTGGCCTCCACTCACTAGATCCAGGAGCACCCGCTCCCCCGTCCTGATGCTGGAAAGTGTCTCCAGGCCAGTCCAAAGCTGCAGTCCTGGAGGATGGGGGGTCTGGAGAGCTGGCGCACAGGGAAGACGGCCACGCCTGGTGGGCTGTGCGGAACACGGGGCAGACGCCGAGGGAGTAGACTTCTGGTGCTCTGGTCACACGCAAAGTGCAACTGTGTCGGGAGACGGTAAGTTAATTGGCTTGACTTCAGGACTCACTCCACTCTGTGTGCACCGCATCACCACACTGTGCGCCTTGAATACACACAGGTTCTGTCTGGACATGTACGAGTAAATGAAAAGTCTCCCGGTGCCGCCCCTGCCCCCGGGGCTGGGCTGTAAGTGCCTCTGATGAGATCCGCTGGCTTGAGAGCCGGAACCCAGTTGGGAAGGCGGGCTCCCCACTGGGGAGCCGGTCAGGCATGAGACCCGGGGAGCTCCTCCAGCCACCGAGAAGGCCCCGTTGCTGCGCTTGGCCCCCGGAGCCGTCTGTCCTCTCCGGACTTCCTCCTGTGTGGGGAGACGCTCTCGGCCTGGATGCCGCCCCGGGTGGCGCTGTCGGCATCCAGGTGCCGGTTCTATGTTTCGGTTTCGGGTGCAGGCCCCACTGCACGCCGCAGCCCCGGGGGGAGCTGCTCTCTCGGGCAGCCCAGGGTCAGGGCCCCAGCCCAACAAGGAGGAGCCGACCTCCAGGCCCCCTGGGAGCCCGGGGCCGGGGAGAAGCTCCTGCAGACCCGCCTCCCAGGGCCTTGGAGGCGGTCTTGACCCTGTGGGGAGGTCGGAACGAGCCTGGTGAGGCCCTGGGGTGGCTGGGAGCCCGGAGGAAGCCCTGGAGCGGCCCCCCTTCCCGATCTGGAAGCTTCTGCTGAGGCCCGAGTGGGGCCCACTTACCAAATTTGCACTTGACGCTGACCCAGGAAGGCTGCTGATGTGTGGGATCCAGGGTGTAAGTGATTCTGACACCCCTAACTGCTGGGCAAAAGCTCACGGAGTGAGAATGACGAGAGATGAGTTGACGGGAGAGCGTGGAGGGGAGGGGAGCTCGGGGTCGGGCCAGGCGGCTGATGGCCCGAGAGCCCGTGGGGCGTCTGCGGCGTGTGTGCAGGATGGCTCCGAGAGCAACCTTACCCGAAAGGAGCCCGCCCTCTCACCATCTCCATCACTGCGGGGGTTTTGAGTTTCCTGTCGGGCCCAGCCCCCCTTCCTCCTCCACCCCCTCCCCCATCCGCTCTGACTCAGTGGCTCAGACTTCCCAGCACACCGGATCAGTTACGGGGCTGTCTTCCCAAACTAGAACAAGGGGTCTGTGCGTAATTCAAGGAACGTCTGAGTACATGATTGTACCTTGTGTGTGGATTTGAAAACCCAGCATCCCCATGAGACAGAACTCCGGTTCAGCCCTGGTGAGTTAAAGCCGATGACGGAGCTTGGCAGCGGCGTGACGATGTGTTTTTCAGATGAGCTACTTGACTGAAGTAGGCCGTCCTCCCAGAAGCGAGAGCCTCAGCCTCAGGAGCCCAGCTAAGTGTTGTCACCAGGAGACTGCACGCCCCCACGCCCCCACATGCACCCACACAGGTGGGTGACAGAGACACAGGCCAGGACAGCCAGGGGCAGTGGGGACCCCCGACCGTGCGGCTGAAGTGCCAGCCTGGCCCTGCTGGCCACAGGTCAGGGCGAGTCCCTCGCTCTCTGAGCCAGGGGTTGGGGCTCCCCTGCGCCCACTTGCTGGTCAGTACGGTGTGGTCACGTGCATTGCAGCGGCGAGGACGCCCATCAGGAAGGCCACCGTGCCTCACGCTGGTCCCCTCCGGGCTCCACAGAGGCCAGGTGACCAAGGGCGTGGGGACCAAGCCCGGCTCATCACGCTCTCCTCCAGGGGGTTTCCCGTGTCCAAGCGCCCAGCCCCGCGCTGGGCCTGGAGCTGTCTTGGTGACTGTGGCACCGTCCCTGCTGCCTGCGTCCCCCGGGCTGTCCCTGCCCCGCAATGGGTGTTTCTCACACACACACACACATTATTGTGGTAGGATACACGTAACATGAAATCGACCGCCTTAGTCACCTCTGCGTGTCCAGTTCAGTGGCACTATGTGCGTTCACACTGTTGTGCCACTGTCACCGCCACCACTCCAGAACTTCCTCACCTTCCCACGGCAGTCCGTACGGGTTCGCTTTTGCAGGTGTGTTGTCCCACAGCTGCCTCTTCCACACCAAAGGCCGCAGAGGCTCTCACGGTCTGTGTGTGTGAGAGGGGGGCTCTGCCTCGGCCAGCGGGGTCCTCGTCCGAGGTGCTGCCCCCTTCTCCGGTGAGCCCGGCTGGCTGAAGGGAACTGTCACCCAACACGTGAAGCCACGGGAGCTCTGCCCGGCCCCTCTGTCCCGGATGCAGCAGGTGCCGTCTGTCATGAACGGGGCGAGAGTCCAGTCTCATCCCAGCGCCTTTCCCGCTTGAGGAGGAGGTCGCCAGAGCCCCCAGGAGCCCCCAGACCAGCCTGGGAGTGAGAGGCCGTGACCTTAAGGGCTGGGGAGGGGCTCAGCGTGTAAGCCGCAGCTGCATCTTCATTACTAGAGGCCACCAGAGCTGCCCCACCTGCTAGCACAGAGGCGTCGATGGAGAATGGAGAGGGAATCGCTCTGGAGCAGCCTGAGGTCCCGACAGCCCAGCCCCGGCAGGTGCTGGCTCAGCCGCAGAAAGCCTCCAATTTACACAATTAGCAAAGCCTGCTTTTGTCTCTGCTTAACAAAGTCCTGGAATTCAGCATTTTCCAAACGGAGACATCTGCAAGGTGTAAGATGTAAGATCATGACGTTTCATGGTCAGTTAAGTTTGGGGAATTCCAGGTCTGTCAAGTTTCTTTGCTGCAGGACTTCTCAGAGCCTTTAGGGAGCTGCTGGATGTGCGGATAAAGCAATGGATGAGAGACAGCTGGGCTTTGCAGCACGTTCTGGTCTCTTCTGACTGGTGCTCAGTTTGAAGATGGAATCTCATCTCACTGCAGCCTGTGTGCTGCTGAGTGGAGCCTGGAGTGCCAAGCGCAGGTGGATTGTCACAGACGGAGGTGGCTCTCATGCCCTCAGTAAACAGCTCGGTCCAGCGTGGCGAGTGCCCCTTGGGGCTGGAGTTCCAGTCAGTGAACCTGAAGGCCACCCCCACGGAGTGGGACAGGATTTGAAAACATATTTGCTGGTCGCCTCTGCCGGCTCCTTCTCTCCAGTTTGGGCTGCATCTCCCTGGGTCGTTTATGAAGATCGTACTGCAAGTGCCAGGCACTGGGCTACCAGACGGGGTCCTGAGCCTAAAAAAGTGGCCGTTCCTGCTCTCAGGGTGCTCCTGGCCCGCCCTGTGGGAGGGGACGTGAAGGAGCCCCCTGTGAGGCATTTTACCTGAACTCAGTAAGGCCAGGTTCATCCACATGGTGGCCTGGGCACACTGGCTCGGAGTTGACTGGTGACAGAGGACCGAGGGGTGAAAGACGAGTGTTGGAGGCAGAGTCAGAAGCAGGGGAAGGGTTGCGTTTGTTCTGTGGGTCCTGACGCTGCAGAGGGGGCAGCGGTGATGGGGTTTCTGCAGGTGGTGGGTTGTCAGAGGCACGGGAGGTGAGGGGTGCCGTCACCATCCTGCACGGGGCCATCACTGTCCGCCCAGCAGCTGTCCTGGGCCACCTTGACTCAGGCCGGTCCACCCACAGGAATGGATCTTTGATGACAGAGATTTCCCGACCTTTCATATTTTTAGTTTCTTATCAGCAGAACCTTCTCTCCAAAGGCAGCCTTCTGTGGAAGTGTGCCGAATAAGTCAGAGAAAGCAGAGACGCCTGGGAGTGCGGGGGACAGAGCGAGGGCCCCCAAGGCAGTACCCCCCGAGCGCGGCATCTAGGGGAGCCTGGCGCGTCAGCCCTCCGCCACCGGGAAGCCTCTCCGTGGCAGGCATGGCGGGGGCTGGGCCTCGGCGCCTGTGGGGGCGCTTTGCTGCTTCCACAAGCACAGCCCTCCCCAAAGCCCCCGGGGTACCTGAGGTCCGGCCGGCGGGGGTGGGGGCGGCATGGGTTGAGGCCAGAAACCCCAGAGGCAGAGAGCCGGCATGGGAGGCTGAAGGCGACAACTCTGCCCCTTCCGCTGTGTCTCCGGCCCCAGCCCAGGCCCTGCGTGGAGTTGGCGCCTTCCCAGGTCTGCATCTCTGTGTGTCGGGGGGTCCTGGGCAGAAGGAGCAGGTGTTCTTGCCTTGAGAAGGTGTGTGTTCGGGGGGGTGCATCTCAGCATGATGGCAGAGGGTTCTGGGATTCGGAAGTGCCTAAAGATGGGGCGAGGGCACTTGTCAGGCAGTGAGCCTCCCGTCACTGGAGTGTGTGCGAGCAGGGCAGAGCCGTGGCAGAGCCGGGGAGGAGTGGAAGCTTGGAGGGGGTTCACCTGGGCCTCGGGGGCCCTTGCTTGATTGCTCTCTCCTCCACTTTCTCCAGCAGGCTCCTCTCGGGAGGCCGCTGGCTGGGGTCACTCAGAGCGTGGGACTGGAGTCAGACAGCCTGGGTGCTGATTCCAGTACCACCTACCACTGTGGGGCCTCAGTTTCCTCATCTGACAAATGGGGGTGAACGTGGGACCCTCCTCTTCGAGCTGAGGTGAGGGCGCCGTGATTTAACACACATAAGGCACCAGCTTTCCTCTTTTTGGAAAACTCTCCAGACTTTCTGGGTGATGTGAGCTGGGGAGGCGCATTGCAGGTGCCCTTAGGACCACCTGGAACCATAGTTTCCCCACGAGTGAAGACAGGACACAGACCTGGGCTCCACCCCCGGCAGGGGGCCAGCTCCTGGAAATGTTGGCTAAGCAGACAGGCTGGAGGCTCTCACTTAGAAAATTCTGGAAGATGGGAGTCGTCGGGGTTTCCAGCCCAGCATGGCCAGGCTGTGGAGGACGCAGCCCTGGGGCCGGGCTGCCTGAGACGTCGGCCTTTGTCTAGAGCCAGTCTGGGCTCTGATCTGCTGAATGGCCCATCACAGGGCCGTGTTTCCGGCTCTCTCTCTGCCTGGGGGCCAGCAGGGTGGTCTCGCCCTTGGATGTCTCTGCATCAGGACGAGGGGCAGCTCGTGGGTGTCAGCTGAGCCTGCAGGGTGCTGGAGCTCTAGGTCCACCGTCACAGCCACCTCCCCAGGTCCTGGCGGGGGACCCGCTGGCCCCACTGTGCAGGAAGCAGAGGCAGACAGCAGCTGTGTCACTGGCGGAGGGGCCCGTCTGTGTCTCAGAGGAGCGTGACAACGGTTTCACGACCCACCTCCCCAGCTGGTCCCAGCCCTGTGCTCGCCACCCACCTCAAGTCTCTTCCTGCCTCATCCCTTCCAGTGACAAGTGCTCCATGTTAAGCCATAGTGGCGGTGACTTGAGACAGTTCTGACACAAGAATAACCTGCTTGGGCATTTGTCACCAGCAGGGGCTATTTCCTTAGCCACCCAGGCCTCCAGGGTCCCAGAGCCATGCCCAGGGGCGGAGAGGGCAGCGGGCTCAGAGTCTTAGGACAGGTGGCTGCCCCAGCGTCGGGCGACAGCATCGCCCTCCCCTCTCAGAAGAGAACCCCCTCCACCTGCTCTCACGTTTTCACATCCCATCTGGTCCAGCAGCCAGCCCTCCATCATCCCAGCACAGCCCCCACAACCAGCTCAGATCACTGGGGGACATGGAAGGGAGAGGCCCAGGGATGGGGGGAGCATCCACCCAGAGAGGGTCCCCCCGGGCCGTCTCACTGGGGATTTTGTGGTTGGGGATGGTGTGGGGCTTAGAGACCCCAACTGTGAATAGGGATGTTTCTGAACAGATCTGGGCTCTCTCCTCCTCTGAGCCCTCGGAGGAAGGTGCCTGCAACTGCTTGCATGGCCAGTCCCTGCAGACGGGGCCGACTGTGTCACCCTGTCACCAGCCAGGAGGGTACAGTCACCCTCTCTGACCCCAGCATTGGGAGACAGCTGGGCCCCAGTGCCTCCCTAGAGAGCCAGGAGCAGGGGAGGCGTCGCTGGAGAACCCCCACCTACATCTGATGGGGCCCCTCTGAATCCTTCCCTGGTTCTGATCCTATAGAGACACTGGATGTTTTTTATTTTATTTTATTTTATTTATATTTTAATTGAAGTCAGTTACACTGTGTCAGTCTCTGGTGTGCAGCATAAGGTCCCAGTCATGTATATACATGCATATATTTTTTTCATTAAAGGTTATTGCAAGACATTGAATATAGTTCCCTGTGCTATACAGAAGAAATTTGTTTTTTTTAATCTATTTTTATATATAGTGGCTAACACTTCAAATCTCAGACTCCCAAATTTATCCCTTCCCACCCTTTTCCTCTGGTAACCATAAATAAGATTGTTTACTGTGTCTGCAAGTCTGTTTCTGTTTCGTAGATGAGTTCATTAGTGTCCTCTTTTTTTCTTTTTTCCTTTTTTTTTTTAGATTCCACATATGAGCGATCTCATATGGTATTTTTCTTTCTCTTTCTGGCTTGCTTTACTTAGAATGACAATCCCCAGGTCCATCCATGTTGCTGCAAATGGCATTATTTGAATTTTTATGGCTGAATAGTATTCCATTGTATAAAGGTACCACGGCTTCTTTATCCAGTCATCTGTTGATGGACGTTTAGGCTGTTTCCATGTCTTGACAATTGTAAATAGTGCTGCTATGAACATTGGGGTGCAAGTATCTTTTTAAATTAAGGTTCCCCCTGGATATGTGCCCAGGAGTGGGATTGCTGGATCATGTAGGAAGTCTATTTTTAGTTTTTCGAGGAATCTCCATACTGTTTTCCACAGTGGCTGCACCAAACTGCATTCCCACCAGCAGTGTAGGAGGGTTCCCTTTTCTCCACACCCTCTCCAGCATTTGTCATTTGTGGACTTTTGAATGACGGCCATTCTGACTGGTGTGAGGTGACACCTCATTGTAGTTTTGATTTGCATTTCTCTGGTAATTAGTGATACTGAGCATTTTTTCATGTGCCTGTCGATCATTTATATTTCTTCCTTGGAGAATTGCTTGTTTAGGTCTTCCACCCATTTTTGGATTGGGTTGTTTGTTTTTTGAGTGAGCTGTTTATATATTCTGGAGATTAAGCCCTTGTCAATCACATCACTTGCAAATATTTTCTCTCAGTCCGTAGGCTGTCTTTTTGCTTTGTTTATGGTTCCCTTTGCTGTGCAAATGCTTATAAGTTTAATTAGGTCCCGTTTGTTCATTTTTGCTTTTATTTCTATTGCTTGGGTACACTGCCCTAGGAGAACATCACTGAGATTGTGTCAGAGAATGTTTGCCTGTGTTCTCTTCTAGGAGGTGTATAGTGTCTCGTCTTATGTTTGTCTTCAAGCCGTTTGGAGTTTATTCCTGTGTGTGGTGCGAGGGAGTGTCTTCACTGCGTTGATTTCCGTGCTGCTGTCGGCCTTTCCCATCACCACCTGCTGAAGACGGTCTTTCTCCGTTGTGCACTCGTGGAGGCGCCTGATAGGTCTCGTCCCTCAAAGGACATCACATACGTGAACACACAAAGCTGGCACATCTCATGGAACCCTCGGAGCCTCAGGATGCGGGGCGTGGGATGGGAACCCCGGCTCCGTACCCAGACCCCCATACTGTTTCCATCTTTCCCCTGTGCCGTGGGAACAGCCCACATCTCAGCGCTGGCTGCTGGCAAACTCACATCCCATTTCAAAATAAACCCCGGGAACAGTAGTCTGGGGGAGAGCGAGTAGATGTATTAGCTTTCATGGTGAGAAACCACAGGGACCGGAATAACAGGATATGTTTCTCATTAGCTGTGAATGCCGGAAGAGCGAGGAGGAACACTGGTATTTTCTGTCCTTAATCAAGCCCAGCGAGCACTGTGAGGTGCAGGGCTCCCGCCGGCGCCCCCATCCCCGCTGTCGCTGTGGCCATAGCCTGCTGAGGATGTGTTTCCTTTTTTTAACCCCAGCCAGACCAGCCTCCAGACGGGGTGGCTTGCAGGTGCCCCATCATCCGTCTGCCCAGCTGCGAGAATGTATTCGCATCAGCAGCAACAGGACGAGAGAACGCGCAGGGGAAGTAACTTCAGAGGAAGGGGATTGGGATGGGCTCCCAAAGTGAAGGGAAGGCCTGTGGGCTTCCTCTCAGAGAGAGGTCACAGCTGCGCCCGCTGTGCGTGAGACCTGGGGTTGTGACTGCCCGGCCGAGGACAGGGACAGCTCTGCCAGCCCAGGCACAGGACGGGGACGCCCACACCCTGCCCCCAGAGCCCCAGGGCACTGCGGGCCTGGCGGAGAGTGGAGGGCATGCCTGCCCCGGGGAGGTGTGGGCAGAGCAGAGCAGGGCTGGGGAGACCCCGGGGGGGCCTGGAGGTGATCCTGGCAGAGTGGGTCGGGGTCTTCCAGGGAACTGGGAGTGGGGTCCATCAGGGAGACAGCAGATGCAGAGGCAGGGTCTGACGGCGTCTGGCGTGTTGGGGAACAGTGTATGTGATGGGAAAGGTGGGCTCCATCCCAAAGTGGGGGGTGGCCCGGTGCCTTGATTCTGACCCCCTGGTAGTGGAAGAGCCCCAGAGGTGCCTCCCCTTGGGCGAGGCGTGCCAGCCTGTTTGTGGGAAGACCACGCGTGAACAAGCACACGCAGGCACACACACACAATCTGGGCAAGTTTTAAAGCATAAAATTAGTCATACCCAGTCTTCAAGAGGTAGAGGAAGCTTGTATTTTTTTAAAAAAATTCCATTCAGCTCCCAGAAGTCACATTGAGAGCATCTGTTTCGCGTTGTCAGTGATGGTAACAGCAGAAGCTTAAATAGCGCTCACCCAGTGCCAGGCCGGCTCGGAACACGCGGCACACTTTACCTCATCTCACCCTCCCGGCCACCCCGTGGGGGTTGCGAGGTGCTCGGACGACCCCCAGTTACAGGGGAGCCTCAGAGAGGCCAAGCACCCTGCCCGCGGCCACACACCTGTGAACAGCAAGCGGAGGTGCTCAGAGCTGAACCAGGCACGAGCCATGGGGCCCACGCCCTCCCCTGGGGAGCCGAGTGCCTCTTGTCTTTGTTTCTCAAGGAAAGGACAGGATTCTTTAAAACCAGAGCTGGAAGCTGAGACGGGCAGGAGGAATTAATGAGAGGCTGGGAGGACCTTCAGGGAACAGGGAAGGGAGGCAGGAAGTTCTGGGGGCTGGTGTGGGGCTGGAATAGGGGAGAGGCTGATTTGGGACGGACCCTGTGCCCTGTGACGTGCCCACTGAGCCCGTCCCAGCTGCAGGACCAGCACTCGGAGGCTGGGGGGCGGCGAGGACGCCCCTGGCAGAGCTGCTGTCCTACCGAGCAGCTGTGGGTGGGGAGCCCTGGGCCGGCCCCGCCAGGACCCACATCCTGGTCAGCCCTGTGGGACCCCTTGGCACAGGGCGGGCCTCTGGGCAGCGAGGGGGGCGGGAGGCTACAGCGGGCCGGAGCCAGCTCTGAGGCTGTGCTGGCCGGGCTCCAGCAGCCCCCACCTGAGTGGTCTTGGGCTGCTGACTTCACCCCAGCTTCCCCGTCTGCACCAGGCGAGGCGGCGGTTCCTTGGGGGGGGTGTGGAGGGTGAGAGTTCAGGAGGGATCAGCAGGTGCCACAGGCAGGGCCGCAGGGCGGCAGGGCAGGAGCCTGATGCCAAGCACAGGTGTGTGGCTGGCAGTGAGCAGCGCAGGTGTCCCTGCCTGAAGAGTCCCCGTCAGGGTGGGGGAGGGGCAGGCCGAGAAGGCAGCGTTCCTCAAAGTGTGTTCCCTGGAACCCTTGAAGCCAGGTCACCGGGGGTGGTTTTGAGCTGCAGATTCCCAGGCCCCATCCCAGACCTGCAGTCTGGGTCTCTAAAGGACGCTGCCCTGGGGTCTGCATTGCCAGTGAGCACCCCAGGTGTGTGTTGTGTGTTGTAAAACAGACATAATATATAAGTTACCATCTTAACCATTTTTCAGTGTTCAGGTCAGGAGCACTCAGCTGAGTCCCGCCAGCCTCCCCACCCGTCTCCCTCCCGCCTTCATCCCTCAGCAGCGCCTTCCTGCTCCCAGGCCCCCCTGTACATGCCGCAGCCCTGACACCTGCTGGGCGACTGGGTTTACAGGGGCCACGTGTAGGGGTGGCCCCTCCCGCAGTGGCCCCACGGCGGGGTTGTACAGGTGCTGACCTGTCACATTGATGCCCCGAAGCCTGGATTGTCTTGGCCATGCGCCCACTCCTCGGGTGCCCGCTACTGCACAGGCCGGGCACGGCGCTGGTGTCACGTCATCTGCTGGGTGTGCTCATCAGCCGTGACCTTCGTTTCAGGGAGTCAAGGAGAGGTTGTAGAGTGTTTGCCTACCAGATACGTTGGCCTGGGACTCCTGTACGAGCCCTCAGTCCCACCACTGTCCCATCACTGAGAGGGTAAACTGAGGCCCGGGGGGGCCGAGACAATGGGCCAGGGTACCTGTGAGCCAGGTAGGAAAGCTCGGGCTTGGGGACATCAGCCCTGGGAGCTTTCTGCTGCCCGCCTCCGACTGCTCGCTGCTGCCCCGTCCTCTGTTGAGGGGAGGGTCCACCTGTCCCGCCCTGGGTCTCCCTGTCTACTCCTCCTCCCTGTGGCTCAGCCGCCGCTGGTGGGTGGTGCCTCCAGCAAGACTGGTAGTGACACTGGTAACCCGTGGGTGAGGTCCAGGCATTCCTGAGCAAGGCAGGAAGGTGGGGGAGGCAAGGTGGGAGGCGTCGGGAGGGGCGGTGACCTGCAGGAGCGGCTAGGCAGGAGGCAGGGGATGGGAGAACCACCGGCTCACCACCCATACAGGCTCGGAGCGCCGGCTCACAGGCGATCAAATCTGCCTGCCCTGGTGACCCTACAGTGCAGGGTTCAATCCCCACAGCCCAGGTGAGGTCTGAGCATGTGTAGCTGGCTACGCTTAGGTGCAGGGCCTACCCCCTGCGCTGCTCCTCTGCTCTCTGCGCTGACTGACCACAACAGACTCCTACCGCGTGCCTGCCAGCCCCGTGCATGGTATCAGGAGCAACTGAACTTTGAGAAGAATGAATGAATGAATGAAGAGTGAGTCCCCCTTGGTGGCTTCCTCTTGGTGAGCCCTGCTGACCTCTCAGCCATCTCCCCTGTGTCTCCTGCACTGGCCTGGTCTGTGATCCATGATGTGACAGCCGGTCCTGGGCAGTCTGGGACAGTCAGTCTTGCTACTGTGTTGCCCATTTGTCTCTTGCACTGCTGTTTAAATCATCACACAGGAGGCTGCAAACACCCTAGCGCTGGGATGGGGCTCCCGCTCTGCGTCCCGAGGTAGCAGTGCCCGGCCCGTCGTGTGCTGAGGGAGCACTTGGGGGCTGCATGGCCTGTGTCTGGGACAACGGCAGTACTAGTGATGGTCAGCATTTAAGTAGCGATCAGTTTGTGCTAGCTGCTGTCATCCTGTGTGTCGTGTGCGCATGAGACAGCATACAGTCGTGGCAGCATGTTGTGATGCTAGATCTTGGCAAACCAAAACAGTACTAGAGCCTTCAAATTGGCAAGTAACTTACTTAAGGGCTGTTTAGGGCCAGAGGGGATCTGAACCCAGCCAGCCCAGAATTTGATACTACTCTGTGCAATACTCTGTTGACCTTGTGAGAGAGTCTGTGTATGCCAGTGGTGCCAACTAATGGTGCAACTTTATTTATTCTATAATCTGTACCCACGCCTACCCTGTGCCAGGCCCCAGGCTGGGCTCTCGTGGTTAAAAGACAAAGACAGGCAGACACTCTTAGGGAGTCCTCAGACTAAAAAGGAATTGTCCTCAGAATCACAAGGAGAAAATGGGGTGTGTGAGGGGCTAAATTTAGCCTAAGCAGCCTGGGAGAGCTTGCCGAGAAAGTCATATTTACGATGAAGTCTGAAGACAGAAAAGGAGCCTGCCAGGGACTGAGTGGAGGGAAGAGTGTTCCGGGCAGTGGGAACAGCATGCACTAAGGCCCTGAGGTGAGCATACATTTTCTTATTTGGAGAACTAAGAGGCCAGTGAGTCTGGAGCACAGAGCGCAGGGGTGAGAGGGCTGAGCTGGAAAGGGAGGGGCGAGTGGAAGCAGATCACGTGGTGCCTCACAGGCCACACAAAGGGGTTTGGTGATGTTTTCAAACAAGATGAGTTGTTTTTTTTTTTAAAAGATGTTAAAGCCTTTGCAAGTCACAGTAAGATTTTGGCTTTTCAGAGTTCCAAGGTCTATTTCAGTGTAAAAACCAGTGAATGTCATTGCTATAATTCTTCACATCTGCTGTTCACCAGACTTCTCATGCACACTGCCCTTCATTCTGACCCTAGCAAGAGGCGATCGTCACTGCCCGCCCTAGTTGACAAGGGAGGCTCTGCAGGGACGTGACTTGCCCAAGGTCACGCAGCCGGTCTCAGGGTCAGCAGGCATGTTCTCCCAGAGCCTCTGGAGGGGAGTGTCTGCAGAGGGGGGAGGCTGGCCCCCAGGGAGCCCAGCGCCCAGCCCAGCAAGGCCTGTGCAGAGCCCTCCTCCTCTCTGCTCCGCTCCCTGGCTGCTCCATGCGGATCTTTCGTGAACTTAAAGCTTTTGGCAAGTTCTTATGACAGTGTGTTCCTGGGAGCTGTGCAGAGACAAAGCAGCTCTGAACTTCTTAGCAAATGTCATCAGAACCTCAGCTTGTCCCCAGATGACAGGCTGTGGGACTCTCCGTAGGGCTGGGAGCAGAGAAGACTGATTTTTCAGTTCATTTATTAGCGGGAGCCAGGCTGCCTGCAGCTCACGAGTGAATAAATCACAGCTCTTGCCACCGACTTGCAGAGAGTGTGAGGTCAGCAGCAGCTGGGGGAGGACGTTAGGGCTCCTTGGGCCGCGGGCCAGCGCAGGGGGCTGGGGGCTGCGGGGAGAGCGTCTCCCCACCCCACCCCGCTGGAGGGCCACTGGGGCTGGGGGTGGGCTCTAGGGGGATGGGGAGCAGAGGGAGGGCAGCCCGGCTGAGGAGTTGGGCCTCAGGCCTCGCGTCTGGGTGGCTGGCCCCAGCTGCCCCCGTGGCTGCGGAGGGGACCCTGCCTGAAGCTTGTGTCCCTGTGGCTTCCTGCCTGGACGTGTGATGGGTTCTGTTCCCCAGTGGACCTCTTCCTATGGGATGTCTAGCCCACCCAGCCCCCCATCTCACCCCTGCAGGCCTGTGCGTGGAGCCAGGCCCCCATCAGCTGCTCAGACATCTGCCCTTGGCCTCTGGGAAGAAGTCTTCAGAATCCTTTGTCCGTCTCGTTTCGAGCCCAGCACAGGCAGGCTCTCCTAACCCTTCCTGCGGGCTCCCCACGGGCTGGCCTGCCCCGCGCGCCGGTCACAGACGATCTCTGTGGTCCTCTGGACGCCCCCGGCTGCGCTCTGTCCTTCACCCCCATCTCATCCAGCAGCACATCCTGGTGGCCCTCCCTTTGGAATCGCCCAGCGTCTGACCCCGCCCACCCCTCTGCCACGCCCGTCTGGGCCATGGTACTGCCAGCCTCCTAAGTGGTCTCTCAGCTCAGCTCTCAGCCACAGGGTCCCTGTAAGACTTGAGTCGGCCCTCATCCCGCTCTGCTCAGCCCTCCCACAGCTCCTTCCTCACCCAGGGTGACTGGGCACAGGCGCTGTGCCATCTGTCCCCATCACCCCTCCATCTTCCCTGGCTCCCCCTCCCGTCCCCGACTAGACTGTGAGCCACAATGGGGCCAGAATCTTTGTTTTGTTCCCTGACATCCCCCAGTGCCTAGAATGACTCCAGGCACGTATTAGGTGCTCAGAGATTATTTCCTGAATGAATGAGCAGTGATCCGTGGTAGGGACAATACTATCACTTTGCAGATGAATAAATTGAGACACAGATAGGTTAAGTCACTAACCCTGGGTCACACAGATTTGGGATTCAAACGTCAGCAGACTGGTTTCACAAACTCCGTTCTTAAGTCCTAAGTTGTATTACCTTTCTAGTTAAAAAGTGATGAATTAATGAGTCAAATAGTTTTTCTAGATTCTTCTTGCATCCTATGCACTAGATCATCAAACTTTTTCTTGCTTTTGAGTCTCTTTCCTGCCTCCATTCCTTTGCACTTGCTGTTCTGATTAGAATGCCCATTCACTTGGAGAACTCCTATTCATTCTTCAAAACCCAAGCCAAATGGCCCCTTCACCATTCAGAATTCATTTTTCTCTTGTTCTTGCTCTCATTGCCCTGTGGATACCCTTGATCAGAGTCTTGGAACCTACTGAATTATGTGTCCTTCTGAATCCCCACTTTGAGTCTCTTGATGGCAGGGGGCCTTGGTGTATTTTATTTGTCTCTCCCAGCCTGCATCTCACACGTTAGAAACCTAATAAATATTTGTGGAACGTGTGACTAGAAGTGTTTCTGGCACTTACAGCCTGCATTTTGAATCCTATTTATGATGAGCTTTCATTTGAACACTGCCCATATGTTCCAAGAGAGAAAAATGGGCCCACATCATAACAGAGTCTAACAGAATCCTATCTAGTGCTGACTTTCCACGTCATTCATTTAGAGGGAAATGCTTCTGGTAAAACACCATTCTGTTGTTGGCGTAGTAAACACGAACATTTCATGTAATTTGATGTAGAGTTATGTGAAATCCTCAGGATCAAAAGATATTCTGGAGACCAGAAAACCACTTGGTCAGAAGGAAAGTCTGCATGGTTAGGGGGTACAAGGGACATTAATGTCCCAGGGGGTCTTGCAAACCCTGGTGGTCCTAAATGCACTAACGTCTAACCAAAGGTCATAGGTGTGGACTTTGGGGAGTAAAACCTTCTTTTGCATGAGAATTTGACCTTTGGTTAATTTTCTAGCTCTGTTTTCCTGGGAACCAGATAAAGGCAGACTGTCACCTCTGCCGCCGGGCAGTGTTTCTTAAGGTAAAATGTCTCCTGGTTAGTAAATTGCATCTGGGCGGGTTGGGGGTGCCCCATCGTAGTACCTGGCAGGCTGCCAGGCTGGGCTTCGTAGATCCCAGTGACTACATCCGTTGTGGGGAGCCTAGGTGCTTTGCCGGTGGAGTTGTTAGTGGAGATGCTGGTCCCCGTGGGGCATGAAGGTTTTAAGGCAGAGAGGCCCCCACACCTGTCTGATGTATATCTCGTCTCCCCACCTGAAGGGTTCCCTAGAGGTGGGGGTGATGGTGGAGACACCCCCCAGGGGCTGTCACAGAGGAGGAACCCTGCTGGCAAGCTGTGTCTGTCCTGGGTCCTTTTCCGTGGACGGTGCCTTGGGATAGGTGTGTAATTCTGACCGTGGAGTTGAGCCCTAAGACACGCTCCAGCGGGCACCGCAGGAGTAGATGGAAGGTTTACCAAGTACTAAGTAAGTGGTCGTGATGCCAGCACCTAGGGGTCTCAGTGGAAAAGGGGCGGGGCTGAGTGTAGTCACAAGGCTGAAGCCCCCACATTGTGTCCAGCGCCCTGCCGGGAGTGCAGGCATCCTGGTCGCCACTGAGCAGGGGCCCTAGGCCTGACAGACTCGTGGTTTCTCAGGCCCTTCCACTGTTCCTCCCAGGCCTGGTACCTGGGTATGGTGAGCATCCTTCTTCCTTCTGACCTGGAGTGCTGGAGCAGGGCCTGTCTCCTCCCTGCCTCTGGCTGGACCATAGGGGGCACTCCCAGCCTGGGTGGGGAGTTGGGGGTGCTAGTTCTAAGGGCCCCCCTTGCTCTGTGCTGCCCCAGATGGACCGTACCACCTCTTGCCTCCCCTCCTAGTCATGCCTCCTGACAATCTCCATTTCTCAGATGAAGAGCTAGAGGTTCAGAGAGGTTAAGTCACTTGCTCAAGGTCACCCAGCAGCTTGGTAGCCACGTGAGAACTCAGCCCCACCATCATCCAGCCCCAGAGCCCAGCTCTGAACCCCACCTGGCACTGATCCGCCTCTTCCTCCCGAAGCTAATTAATGTCCTGTGACTCTAAATCAACGCTCCCCTCGGTGGGTGGCTCTGGGCAGTGAATTTCTAGGGCACAAGATGTCCCTCTCTTCCCTCCTTCTGCTGGAGTCTGTCAATCCAGAAAATGCAGAAATGGGCCAGGTGTGGAGTCTGGAATGGGGCCCAAAAATTAATAAGCTTTTCCTCTTCCCCCAATGGCTTTGTTTTGACTTCCTCTGCAGACGGCCGCCAGCTCCCAGGTGTCCCAAGCGTATCTCTTGGAGGCAGAAGCTTGGATTCTGGGGTCTAGTGTGACTGGTGGGGAAGGGTGGGGGCAGGCTCGGTGAGAGGAAGTTCTCCCGGGTCCTTCTGAGGTGGGGGGCGGACTCGCCCGCCTCTCCCATCCATCCCCAGGTTTGCCAGCCCCGAGGAATTCGGCCACACGGTCTCTCTGCACCGGAGGGTTCTGCTGAATGCCTAGGACAGATTTGTCACTCACCGGGGGTGGAGTGGGTGGGGACCCCCTTCGTGGCAGAGGTGGAGACAGAGGAGGGTGGCTGCCTGGCTGCAGTCTGGAGTTTCCATCTTGGCGGGAGGATTCGCGCCTTTAGGGTCCCTTTGAAACCTGAGCACCTGTCCTTCTGTGACTTCCTACTGCAGCCCGCGACTCTGGCTCTCGGAAAAGGCCAATTATGCAGAAAGCATTTATGTTTCCATTAAGAGATTACACTCTGGGGGGATTATTTACAAAGCGTGGAGGGCCCGGCAGGCCAGCACCCCACCTGCATGCTTATGGAAAAGCCTCCCCTACTGATCTCTGCAACAGGGTCTTCTAGAATAAGGGTTCTCAGCCTCTCTCCGAAAAAAGACCCCTTTTTGTCATTTCCAATCCATCGAGCTTGATGCTTTGGGAAAACACAACATCCTGCTTCGGACGTCAGAGTAATGTGATGGCTCAGAAGTTTCTGAATATTGACCCAGTTTCTGCTCGTACCGCGCTGTGGGCTCTTAACCTTGTCTCTTGTCCGGCCCTGAGCTCGCTGGCCTGTTGTTAACAGTTCTTGGGAGTTCTGTGGGAAAGAAACGTGTGCCCTGCTTCCCAGCCCATTTGCCGTTGCAGTACTGGGTTACGGCCCACCAGGGTCCATACCCCAGAGTCTACCTTTGTTTTTCATTTTTCAGCTTTATTGGTCTAGAATTGTTACAGTTTGACTGCCCATATACAATATATTGCATTTAAATACATATACACGATAAACTGCATGTATTTTTTTAAATTTACATATATGTACTGTTCATTGTTTCTAAGAACGTTTAGGGCTTTAGCTTTTTAAACTTACATAGTTATCAAAGGAATAAAGCCAACCACAAAATGAGAATTAATTCAAAAAAATACATACAGCCCGCTATTAACAGCAACATTCTTTACAATTGCCAAGACGTGGGAGCACCCCAAGTGCACATCGACAGATGAATGGACGAGGAAGATGCAGCGTACATCTGTGGTGGTGCACAACTCACCCATAAGAAGGAAAGATGTTTTGCCATTTGCAGCCCTTTGTTCACTTTTTTTTCTCTTCACTTCAAAAACCAGAATTTTATAATTGGCATAAACATTCCAATTGCATCAAAAACAACAAAATACCTAGAAATAAACCTAACCGAGGAGGTTACCTATACTCTGAAAACAATAAAACGTTGATGAAGGAAGTTGAAGATGATACAGAGAAATGGAAAAATGTCTTGTGCTCTTGGATTGGAAGAGTCAACACTATCAAAATGGCCACACTGCCCAAAGCAATCTGCAGATCCAATGCAACCCGTCAAAATACGACATTTTTCACAGAACTAGAGCAAACAATTCCAAAATTTACATGGGACCCTGAGCTGCCAAAGCAGTCTTCTGTAGGTCTTTTTTTTTTTTCCTCTTTCTTCTTTTTGTTCTCTTTTCTTATGGTTTGATGACTAGAGGAAGTCCTTTAACATCTGTTGTAAAGCTGGTTTGGTGGTGCTGAAATCTTTTAGCTTTTGTTTATCCGTGAAGCTTTTGATTTCTCCATCAAATCTGAACAAGAGCTTTGCAGGATAGAATATTCTTAGTTGTCCCAGAGTCTCCTTTGAGAAACTTCTCTGGTGGGTGAGGATACAGAGAAATCGGAGCCCTCCAATTTCCGCACTGTGGTGGGAATGCAAAATGGTGCAGCCATTATGCAGAACCGCACAGTGGTCCCTCCAAAAGTTAAATAGAGTCACCATGTGACCCGGCAGCTCCACTTCTGGGCGTGTTCCCAGAGTAATGGAAAGCAGGGTCTTGAACAGATATGTGAACACCCAGGTTCACAGCAGCCAGAAGATGGAAGCAACCCCAGTGTCCCTCAACGGGTGATGGATTAAGTGTGGTCTGTCCACACAAAGGAATATTATTCAGCCTTAAAAAGAGAGGACGTCCTGACAAAGGCTACAGCATGGATGAACTTTGAGGACATTATGCCTAGTGAAATGAGCCAGACACAGAAAGACAAATACTATATACACTCATAAGGTGTATATAGTAGATACACACACACACACACATACACACACTCTCACCTGAGGTCCCCAGAGCAGTCAGATTCCTAGAGACTGGAAGGAGGATGTGGCTGCCAGGGGCTGGGGGAGGGGAGGGGGCTAGTGTTTAATGGGGACAGAGTCTCGGTTTGGGAAGAAGAAAAGGTGCTGGGGATGGATGGTGGGGATGGTTGCACAACAGTGTGATGCCTTAGTGCCCTGACCTGCACACTTAAAAGTGGTAAATTTCACGTTAGGCATCTTTTAGCACTTAAAGAAAAAAAAAAATCCTCTCGCGGTGGCAGGGTGTGGGCGGGGCAGGCCGCTTGTCCCATCTCCTGGGGGAGCCTGGGTGCATCTGGAGCACACTAAATTGTGAGGTCGGGCAGCTGCCTGGCCCCGAGGTCCTTTGTGAATCTCATCACCGTGGGCACCAGGCCTCGTTTTCCTGATCACTAATTGCAGGCGGAACGTCCCGTCTTGTGGCAGATGCTGGTGTCGGCAGCACCGCGAGCAGGAGGCCCAGCCCCTTTGACGCAGTCCCTGAGCTGCGTGTGGCCCCAACTGCAGCTCTGTGGGCTGGGGAGGGCCACGGCCTGTCCAGGTGTGTGTTCCTGGAGGCCTTGGGAACCGTGCTGTCTGAGCTCGTGGGCTCCCGGGCCCAGTGTTGTGTGGGGAGCGGGGAATGAGGTGGCCAGGTGTGCTGCTGGGGTAGGAATCCAGCTCTGCTCCTTAGAAGGGTGGGGCTCCCACGCCTGCTTCGCAGAGATGCTGCGAGGGATGAGGGAGGCGGTCTGTCCCTCCTCTGCCTTTCCTCTGGCTCCTCCCACAGGGTCTGGGGACTGTCGTCCTTCTGACTGAGCTGAGGGGCCTGCAGAGGACAGTGGACCAGGGAGCCAGCGAGCCCACCCGTGTGACCGCTGCCAGGCAGGCATGACCCTCGGGGCACTGTCCCAAGGTGATCCCACCAGGGGAACAGGTTGGGATGGCCTGGCCTCTGCCCTCGACACAGCACTCAGGGGCAGAAACATCCCCTCCTGTCCCCCTGTCTTGGCTGGTCTCTGCTGGAGGCCGTCCTCCGGTGTCCGCATCATAGGGGCCCCCCAGCGGCCTTGGAGCCAGACAAGGTGGGCTCCTCCTGACCCCCCTGCTCACCGGGCTCCCTGCCTCCCTTGGACTCATCGCTGCCCCCAACCCTGCACCTTCTCTTCCCGACAGGGTAAGCAGCTCGCGATGCCATTTTGAGAAACAAGGTTGATTGCCCGTGGACCGTTCCCAAGCTGGCAGCTATTAATAGTAACAGGAGCCTGGCAGATGAGCCCAGTCCATGTGGTTCTGGATGAAGGGGTGTGTGAGGGCTGGCTGGCACAGCCAACGGAGCCACTTGTCCCAGGACATGGGCATCCAGGTGGGCAGCACCCTTCACATCTGGAGAGAAGGTTCTGTCAGGGCTGAAATGCACCGTCGGACATCTCAGGGCCTGCTTTTTGGGGAACTGCTCCGAGATCACAGGTAAACCAGAGGAGTAAGTCAGCTCCTGCCTTCAGGCTGTCCCTTCCTTTGGTCCAGAAAATAGGCTTGATTATTAATTAGTCATTTGATTCAATATGAGTAATTTTATTAGCACGTCCTCTTCCCTGGGTGCCCAGATGTTGATGAGAGTCCATCTCTGTCCTGGGCGATGTTTCCCAAGTTTGAAATCTGGGGCTCTCAAAAGAGGGGGCGCTGAAGCTGGCCAGCCCTGTCCCTGTGGATGGGCCCCTCCTGGCTGGGTTCTCGCTCCACAGACACACTCATGTCCCAAAGTCACTCTCCCTGCCTGCCTCGGGCAGCATCAGTGTTGTGGAAATCATCTGCGAGCAGCTCGGGGAACCTTGCTGAAGTGAGCGATGATCTGCAGAGGAAGATGTGCCATCTCCCCCTTGTAATAGGTGCCTGGTGGCCATGTGGCTGGCAAGGACCGTCCCCGGGCCGGGTGGACCCTCTGGGGGTAGCCAGGCCTTGGGTAGCGCTGCTGCTGCTGTGGAGCAGAGAGCCCTCGTTGTTCAATTATTTAACGTCCTAATGAGTCCATTTTTCACGTCCTCCGCCGGCTCCCCCAGGACCTGTGGGTGGCATTCAGTGCACCTGTAGTGAATATCAATGAGGCAGCATTCTGCTTGGTGTGTCTGCTTAATGCTCTTTCCCACCAGGGTGGGGCTGGGCGGGGGCACCTCCCAGATGGCCACAGGGCCACCCCGACCTGGGACCTCCAGACCCGCGGAGACTTGTTTCCAGAAGGGAAAGGCCCTGGGGCGACATCACAGTGAGTGACCAGGGAGGGGCCCTGCCTCTGCGCAGGGCAGGCGCCAAGACGGCGGCACCGGCCGCTGCCCCTGGGTTCCTCCTGCTGGAGAACCTGGGGACAGGCACTGGGAGGCAGGCCGCCGGGCAGGAGGGGCACTTTGGCCCTCGGTGCCCGGGGAGCCCTCGGAGCGTTTGTGCCTGCGTTTGGGGGTGATGCGGCATGTCACGGCTTATAAGGCCCCTCCTGCTGCTGAATGAAGAGGCGAAGGCCCGGAGGGGGCAGCCAGGCCGGTCGGGGGGCAGGTGCAGCAGTCCATGGAGAGATGCTGCTGGCCTGGCCCAGAGTGGCTTGGCGGCAGTGGGGAAGAGCAGGTGACTTGGGAGGTTTGGGCAAGGGTCAAAGTCACTGGGGGTGGGGTGGGGTGGGCGTGAGTACACAGATAAAATGTGGTGACCGGCTGGGAGAGTGGGAGCCCCTGATTGTGCCGGCCCCTGGTTGGGGTGACAGGGCGGGTGGTGGCCACTCCCGAGATGGCCCAGGCATCCAGCCACTCACAGCACCTTTGCCGTCTTCACGTCCTCAGCTTCAGCCCGGGGACTTGGTCACACCAGGGAGGCTCCTGGGGCAGTGGTCACGTTAGTTACAGCCTGGTAATGGCTCACTGTGCTGATTGATTGGATTTGATCAGGTTTAATGGGTCTTTTATGCTGAAACTTGACTCAACGTGAAGGACGTGAAATTTAAAGGAGCCCTGGGTAGATCCCCCCCCTGCAGGCTCATGAAAGTCACACGAGGACCTGACAGTTGCCTGGGATCGCAGGGGGCCCGGGAGAGAGGGAATCGCTGGGAACGAGGCAAAGTCGGACTCACACGTCCCACCTTCAGACTTACTACAGGGTAATGGGGACTGTGTGAGCCGGCACAGGACGGATGGGGAAAGCAGCGGGCAGATAAGCTCGTGCGTCTGTGGCCGGCTGCTTTCCACCGGGGCCGAGACCATTCCGAGGGGAGAGAACGGTCTTTTCAACAAACGCTGCTGGGACAGCCGGACATCCACGTGCAAGGCCGGATTTGGACTCTTCCTTCAACATGTGAACAAAAATTACCAAGTGGATCAGAGTCCTAGATGTAAGAGTTTAAAATAATGAAACTCTTACGAGAAAACGGAGGGGTGGGTCTTTGGCGAAGGATTCTTAGCTGTGATACTAAAAGCCTGGGCAACTGAAGAAAAAAGAAGTGCCATTGAACTCCATCAAAGTAAGACTCTTCTGTGTCTCGAGGAGCACTGCCAGTAAAGTGCAAAGGCGGCACACAGAGTGGGAGGAAGTGTTTGCAGGGCTCGTGGAGGACGTGTGTGCGGAGTAGATGAAGACCCCCCGCAGCGCTCTCGGCCGCAGGACCAGGAGGGGCCGCTGTCCTAGGCGGGGGTACCGGGCACAGGCCTCCCTGTGGGCGTGGGCCGTGGCTGGGTAGAACCAGGGCTGGGGGGCTTCCTCACCTTGTGGGGCCTGTTGGAAGCAAAGGGTCCCGGAAGCTGGGAGCCGGCTGGGAGCTACTGCCGCCGCTGTCCCGGACCCCTGGCCAGGACGGCCCACGAGCAGGGGCTGGTGTGGAGCCTTGGGCCGGGAGCAGAGCTCTGGGTGGAGCCTCTAGGGAGGGGCCTGTGCGTGAATCCTGCATCCAGACTCGGAGCCCCTGCTGAGGAACAGGGCCCCTGGCCGCCCCTGCTTCCTGCCCGCCCACCCCAGTCTCTCCCAAGCTGCCTGGTTCATCTGCACTCATTGAAACCCACCAGGAGCGTGTGGAAGGGTGGTGTCCCCGTGGTCACTGTTGTTACTCTTACTAATAGCCCTCTTTGTCAGCATGTCCTCTGTGCAGGGCGGTGTTCCAGGAGTTTGACTTTCATTATCTCATTGAATCTTTACAACAGTCTTGGCCAGTACAACTGTCCCCATTTCATAGGTGAGAAGACCGGTCTCAGAGAGGTTACGGACTCTGAGGTCACACAGCATAGACGTGGCAGAGGTGACATTCAGGTTCTGGGCTGCCTGACTCCAAAGCCAGTGCTCTCAGCAACAGCCCCCCCGACACTCCCAGGCGTTTGAGTAATCACAGCCACCAGGAGCCGACAGGCCCTCAGACGACGGGGCCCTGGGGGCGTGGGAGACACTCAGGCCAGGGCGAAGGGATGGGGGAACACGCATCTGGAGTAGAGGGACTGTGGCGGCAGGGATATGGCGTTTGAGATGGGCTTCAGTATTTTCATCAGCTTGGATGGAGGGCAGTGAGGGCAGGCTTTCCAGGAGAAGGCAGGTTCAAGGGCAAAGGCTTGGAGGCTGGGCAGTGAGATTTGAGTTGAGATCGGACTGAGTGGGACAGGGGTGAGGCAGAGCACGGGGGCCCGACGTGGCCCTCAGGGATGCGCCTGGGGGGCTCGGGCTTCTCCTGGGGTCCGTGGAGGGCCAAGGAGAGTGGCTCAGCCGCAGGCCCTGGGCTCTGACACTGGGCGCTGCTGAGCACCCTGCCCCTGGAAGGGAGTTGGAGGGTGGACCCACCCCAGCATCCGAGTCAGGATTTTTGTAAATGACCTGGGGGGGGGGAGCAGGTGGGATCTGCAGGGGCCCCGAGAGCAGGGGAAGGACCCCTGGCAGGGGTGTTCCCTCCTTCCCTTCAGTAAACTTTATGGAACATGTACACTTGGAAAACCTGGGCTCAGGAACAGAAGGATGAGGTGCTCACCGCCGGGAAGCCTTTCCTCGGTCAGTGCCGTCCAGCCCGAGGTGAGGCCCCCAGCACCCCAGGCATGAACGCAGGGGCTTCATACACACTTCTCCAGCCTGCAGTGATCAGACTGGGGCTCACTGCTCTCCCGTTCTTCTGTCTTGTCCACTGACTGAGCTCCCGAGGGTGGAGATCATTCAGTCATTCAACAAGCTTGTACTGCATCCGTGCTTCATGCAAGACACTGGGACTCCAACAGAGAGCAGAGCACACGAAATCCTTGCATTCTAGGGGACTTTTGTTACCTCTCTGTCCCCAGCGTCCAGCACGCACCCCACAGGCACTGGGGAAGGAGTGGTCATCGCTGAGTGAATCTCACCAGCAGGGATATATCTGTGTCCGTCCCACTGTGTTGGATGGATTCACAGACTGCTCCCCTGCCCCCAGACCTCCCAGAATCCTTAACCAGGCAGTCATCCTTTCAGTCGGAGGCAGGCCATGCCCTCCACGTGGATGGCATTTATTAGAGGTCCTTGAAGCCTGCCTCCTTCCCTCCTCCTCCTAGGAATGTCCCCTTGGGATGGAAGCCATGGAGAACCCGCCCTCATGAGTCCTGAAAATCCCCGAAGCCCACCTCATCCCTGGGAGACCTGCCCTGAGCCTCCTCCTCGGTAGGAAAGGTCAGATCAGAGCGGAGATGCCCAGGCCCTTAGTGGGTCTGGAGGCTGTGATCGGCAGGCTTGCGGTGGCCAGGGGCCTGGCCTTGTCTGTGTCAGTTAGAACCATCTGGAGTAGTTAATCTCCCCAGGGCTGGGCACAGTTCTCCACGGGAGGGAGCAGGTGGTCTGGCAACTCTGAGCCTCTGCACAGTTGGAAGGGGGGTGCTTGGAGATTGGGGTTCCCTCGGGCAAACCCTGACAGCTTCATTCAACACCTCCCCCTACCAGCACGTGGGTGACTGGACAGGGGCAGAGCTGAGATCATCTAGGGAGACGGTGGAGGGCCTGCTATGTCCAGGGGTGGACGGACACACGGGATCCCCCCACTGGGGGTGCTACTCAGGGGCCCACTGAGGGCTGGGAGGAAAAGCTGCTCCCCTGAGGGCGCATCCCTGCGTTTGATGGAGCCGGGATTCGACACCCTGCCAAGGCTGATGCTCGCTGGCCAGGCAGTGCTTCCTCCCGCTGGGAAACCAAGGCTCAGAGAGGTGAAGCAGCCTGCTCAGGTCACACAGCAAGCATGTGACCTTGCTGGGTGGGGATTCAGTGAGCTTCCAGTGCAGGACGTTCAGGGAAGCCCAAGCGATGTCCTTGCTTCTCTGTGGTGCCCCGAGAGGGGTGGAGGCGGGCGCCGTGGCCCGGGGAGCAGGGGAGGCCCGAGGCTCCGGTTCTGGGTGCTGCGCTGCTGCCAGTGCTTCTGAAAGTGGGAGAGAGCCTTCTCCATGGAGCAAACGCGGTGGCACCCAGAACAGGCCCATGTCCCAGGGCTGTTAGCGGGAGGGAGCCGTGGTCTCAGAGCCCCACCAGCAGGCGGCCAGTCAGAAACCCATAGCCCAGGAAACCAGAGACCCTGCCCTGGGGTCCCCTGAGAGGCACAGACACAGAGTGAGCCGCAGACAGAGCCCGCGCCCGGGGGCAGGCGGGCCAGGGCTGGCAGAGCTGACGCCCGGCTGCAAATGCCCACACTGCCCTGGTTTAGAGACAGGCCCAGCCCAGCCCACAGGAGGGTCCTTTCCTGGAAACGACTTTGCAAATAGCTTTATGCTTTCCCACCAGTGAAGAATGAAAGTTCCTGTCTCAGCATTTGCGTTGTTCGTCTTTTCAGTGTGGCCCCTCTCATGGGTGTGCATGGGGCCTCCTGGTGCTGCCCCTGCGTTTCCCAGTGACCGAGGATGCGGGGTTTGTCGTGGATTCCCCAGCCTTTCGACTTTCCTCCTTGTGAAATGTCTGGACAGGTCTTTTGCTCATTTAAAAAAAAATCGAATTGTCAGTTTTTTTTGTTTTTGAGCTGTGGAAGGTTCTAAAACACATCCGTCATGGTTGCGGGTTCTTTGTGGGTTGTGTGTCCGGCGGTACACACATCCTCTCCCACTCTGTGGTTCGTCCTTGTCCTCTGTATCTGGTGTTCGGGTGAACAGAATTTCTGTTTCACTATCATTCAGTGTCTGTCTTTATCGCATTTTTTCTTGCTGGTACAGGGTTTTTTTTTGACACCACCTGCATTTTGTGTGCTTTGAAGTATGTGTCAGGCACTGAGCTAGGGCGGCAGGTCTGCGGTGAAGACCCTGTCCCTGCTGACCAGACATCCACAGCCCAACGGGAGGAGATAGACACATAGTTCATCAGTGACCCCCTTGAGGGTGGTGATGGGGAAAGCCCTTAGGACAGTGGGTGTGCAGAGGAGAAGCCCCTGACTCAGTTGGGGGGGAACATGGATGGCTTCCTGGAGGAGGTGACATCTCAGCTGAGCCCTGAAAGATAGAAAGAGAGAAGGCAGACAAAAGAAGAGGACAAGAGGGGTAGGAGGATCCAGGCAGAAGGGATTCCTCAGGTAGAGGGCAGAAAGTTCTGGAACGCCCTCCTCTCTCACCCCAGCTATCCCAACAGCGTGCAGGCAGCCCCAGAGCGGCTCGTGCTGCAGCCCCTGACCAGTGTGACTGGGGACCTTGGTGCCCAAGCTTGAGTGTCTTACCACGGCCTGCACACCGTCCCCCTGAGCTCTGTGCCTCCAGCTTGCAGCCTTTCAGGTTTGGGAAGGAGGGTGGGACTCGCAGAGACTCAGCCCTTACTCTGTGCCTGGAGGGGACAGCAGACCTGTGGGTGTGGGGGGCCACGCCCACCACGTTGGAGCCCGCGGAGCATCTGCCCTGAGCTGCCCGAGCTCGTGAGACGTGGTGGGCTGTGCGGGCGCACCTAGGAGAAAATAAGGCCAGAACGGTGGGAAGGGGGAAGGAAGGGGCCGTCAGTAAGCCGACACAGAGTCATGGTTTTATGGGGCCATGTTCTTAGGAGATGTGGGCTGAAATCTTTAGGCACAAAGTATCATGGTCCTGGTCCTGGTAAATAAGTAAGAGTTTTCATGGTATTCATTTGAGCCATGAAATTGCTGGTTTTAGAGGTCAAAATGGTCACATATCAGCAATTTACGCTGATGTAAGGTTATACAGCTTAGCGTTCAACCTAAAGCTGTTTTTCAATCACTGTTTGAAAGTATTTGTCATATGATAGGAAAAAAGAATCCCACCTCAAAAAAAAAAAAAGCTCAAAGAACATAATGAAATATTCTCATGATGACTTCACGCTATAAAGCAACTTAATAAGACCTCCAGTTGGAGAGCTTGGAAATTAGAAGTTAAAAAAAAATCAAAATGAGATGAAAAGGGTGATTGAAGACCTAAGGAAAAGAATTGAGGATCAAAGCAATATTTTTAAGGAGTGGATAAATGAATCAGGAACAGCGAGACTGGAATGGAGGAAGTGTCAAAAAAGGGAAAGCTTAAGAAAATCAGAATGAACGCAGCTGAAAAAAAGACAGAGACAGAAAGAGATAGAAGCAATTAAAAGACACGCAGCCGGTGCAGAAGAACACTCCCGCGACGCTCGTAGCGTAGCTGATGTTCCTTGAGTCGGGGAGCTGGCGGCCAGCCAGAAGATGGACCCCCCCCCAACCCTGTGATGTGCGTACTGCGTCCAGAGAAGCGGAGAACTGCACCAGCGGACAGGACAAGCCCCCGGTGTTCTGGAAACTCTTGCTCAAATCCTCAGTGCCGAGATGTGTCGACGCTCGGACAAAAGGAGGAATCCCCGGGCATCCAGGCAGAGAGGACGCATCACGTACAAAGGACAGAAACACCAGGCTCACCTCGCCTCTGCCGCCCCAGTGCCAGAGAGGACTGGAGAACGGTCTTCCAGGCTCTGAGCCTGGGGGAAAGGGCGTGTTCCCAGGGAATAACGTACATACACAACCTTGCTGTTGTTTATGTACAAATGCAACAGGCAGACTTCCTCAAAGATGGACAAACAAGAGGGATGCATTTGGTTTGTAAATGAACCAGAATGAAGATCCCAGAAAAGGAGACACTTTGACAAAAGACTAGTGCTGAACATTTAATCCGTTTATTTACAGAATGAACGGGAAATCCAGTTGTGAGTTTGATATCCTGGATGATGTAAAAATAATAATGGAGCTCACAAAAATCAGGAGGTAGGGGAGGATGAATGGGATGGATTCTGAACGTGTGGTGTCCTCATCTTTCACCTGCTGTGGACAGTGTCCCCAGCTCAGCCCAGTGCCTCACCCTCGTGCCCTTCTCTGGGTGCTCCCTGCCACTGCCGTGCTGACGTCTCGTTCATCGTTCTCCTCCAGGAGCCCAGCAGCTCGACAAGGTGGGGAGTCTTCTCTGTCTTGTTCACTGCTGGGTCCCCACTGCCTTAGAACAGTGCTTGGCATATAGGGTGCTAACTGGCTGGCTGGCTGGACTAGTGGGTGGGTGGATAGATGGATGGATGGATGGGTGAATGGCTGGATGGATAATGATGACAGGATGGGTAGATGGATGGGCAGATAGATGAAAGGATGGATGGATAGATGGGTGGGTGGATGGATGATGACAGGACGGATGGATGGAGGGATGAGTGGGAGGAGGGATGGGTGGGTGGATGGATGGGTGGGTGGTGGATGGATGATGGGTGGATGGATGATCACAGGATGGATGGATGGAGGAATGAAAGGACGGATGGGTGGATGAAAGGATGGATGGATGGGTGGGTGAATGGATGAGTGGGTGGATGAATGAGTGGGTGGATGAATGAGTGGGTGGATGGATGGGTGGGTGGATGGATGGGTGGGTGGTGGATGATGGGCGGGTGGATGGATGGGTGGGTGGGTGGGTGGCTGGATGGGTGGGCGTCCAGGAAGCATCTCTTCTCTGACAGTGAGGCATGTTTAAGCTGTGTGGCAGCAGCTTGTAGTCCTGGGTCGTGGTGCAGGAGAGTGTTCTTAGTCCCACCTGGCAGTTCTGATGGGCCGAGTGGCTGAATGAGTCTGCTGTATCCTACATGGAGGAGAATCTGTGGCACAGAATGGTCCCTAGTGTTTCAGGGTGGCTTCAATTTTGAGTTAGCTGCTATGGCACCTTAACTGCTATGTGCTTATTTTTCTGGACGGGAATGGGAAACGCATGCTGGCCTGGTCCCCCTCGGGCACAGTGGCCGGCACATCCAGGAAAATATTTTCTGCAATAACTTGTGACTTAGGAGAGGGTGCAGCCCCAAAGAGCACGAGCTCTGCTGAGTGGAGCCGCTGCCAGGTGCTGCACGGCGCCGGGGCTCCCAGGCCCCTGCCTCCCACCCAGTCCTCACAAACCTCCTGAAAGCCAAGCATCGCTGTCCCCATTTTGTAGATCAGAAAACTGAGGCTCAGCCCCGCTCCCCTGACGAGCTCCCGGCTGTCTGGGCAGGTTTCCTCTCCTCCCTGAGCCTGTTTCCCCAGCTGTAACAAGGATAAGAGCAGCCTGCTTGGTAGGACTGGGGGCGCTGGGGGGGCCGAGACGTGAGCGTGGTTGCGACCGTGCTTCGCAGGGGGTCCAGCCCCACGTGGCTGCTGCGTCGTTACGCTGGGGCTCGGGGGCCGTGCCGTAGGCTGTCCCGGCTGCAGCTCCGATGGAGGAACTGTGCTGTGACTCCTGAGACCCTTTCTGACGCCAGGGCTCTGTGATGTCTCTGATACCTGAGCTGCTTGCTAAGTGATTTTTTTTTTTAATCACAGTCACACCTGGAGGCCATGGGAGACACAGGAGGCTGCACCCACGCCCTGCAGCTCTGCCTGGGCTTTGTTTGAGTCTAATCTTCCCTGGCCAGCAGGAACTTATCACCGTGGCCCATTACGGTGGAAATGCCTACCTCCTCACTTCTGAGGACCAGACAAGACCTGCCCGGGAAGGGGCTTCATACACAGCGGGGAAGGTGGAGCTGGGACCTCCCTGAGAGCCCAGTTACACCGTCAGTGTGGCCTGGACACACACCGGGGGACCAGGGCGGGAAGGCTGAGCATGGGGCAGGGGATGCCCCCAGTGAGCCCCCACAGATGCCCTCTGGAGTCCCTGTCTGTTCGCGGGCATATTCTGGACACCCGGCACCCAGTGGATGCTGAGTAAATATGGGAGGAAGGAAGGAGGGAAGGAGGAAGGGTTAATTTTTGGACTTGGGGTCACTGACCAGGGTCAGTCTTCTGCTAACAGGCAGCACTGCCTGTCAGTTTACTGGAGTCTGTTGTTATTCAGCAGATGTGTTCCTGTACATGGATTTAAGCTGCCAGGTCAGGTGAATGGGTGAATGGATGATGGCTGGGTGGATGGATGGATGAATGGTTGGATGGATGGATGAATGGTTGGATGGATGAGTGAGTGGATGGATGATGGGTGCATTTTTGTTCCTGCTGCTGGAGCAAGGTCTGTGTGTTCTCCAAGTGACCGACCCTCACGCTCCTGGATGCTTGCTGCGTCCTGGACGCTGATCACACCGCTTTCTCGTGGCCGCCCTGGAGCGCGGGACTCCCCAGGTTAGGATCTGGAGTCTTCGCAGCCTGTTGGCGCCCCAGCCAGGAGTGTGCACATGGGCAGAGAGATGGGTGTCTGGGGATGCTGGGGAAACCAGGGTGCACTTGCGGGGAGGACTGATGTGAGTGAGGACGAGGGAGCCAGCGGGGCTGGTGCAGCACCAGGGACGAGCAATAGCAGGGAGCTGGAGAGGTGTGTGTGCACGTATGGGTGTGCATGTGTGAGGTTCAGGGAAGCTGGTGAGCACTGTCCCGCTGAGAGAGGACTGCCTGCCCGGGCCGGGCGCACAGGGAGGGGCGCACCGCTGCAGGCTGGCAGGTGGGGGACAGAGATGACCCCCAGCCCCTCTCTTCTTTGTCCTTCCCAACTCCCACCGGGGCCTCCCGTTGGCTAAAAGCACTCAGACAAGAGCGCAGGGCAGCCTGGCTGGTGCCTCTGTGTAAGTCAGCCTCGCAGACACAGAGATGCGCAGGGGAGGCGCCTGTGAGGTGGGCGTGGTTAGAGACACGCCCTACAGGGCTCTGTGGGGAATAAACAAGTCGTCGCCCTGTGAGGTGCTCAGAGCGGTGGCCGGCAGCCCGTGCTCCCGTGAACGGTCATTCCCCTCACTGCGTGGTCCCTTCTGCCCGTCACTGGAAGCATCCAGCACAGACTTTCTTGTGTGATAAAATACACATGACATAACACTGAGCACCTGAGCCATTCTCAAGTGTCCAGCTAAGAGGCATCAGTCGTGCAGCCGCCACCAGCGTCCATCTGCCCAAACTGAAGCTCTGTCCCTGTGAACCTCTCGCTCCCCGCTCCCCTCCCCCCGCCTCGGGCCCCCTCCAGCCCACTCTGTGTCTGTGGAGTCGACTCCTAGGGACCTCGTGTAAGTGGAATCACACAGGCTCTGTCCTCTGTGGTTGGCTTATTTCACGCAGTGTCTTTGAGGTTCAGCCACGCTGTAGCACGTGTCAGAATCTCTTTTGTTTTCTAAGGTGAATAGTGCTCCACTGCATGTGTAGACCACAATTTGTTCATCCAGCATCACTAGGGAAAAAATGGTTGACGGACTCATGAGACCCCCCTCCCCTCCCAGTAACTGGGACTCACGGCGAAGGCCCCCCCGAGGGTTCTCTGGCCACGGCTTTACTGAGATGTGATGCTGGTTTGATACACGAGCCTTGTGAAGTAGTTACCACAGCCAAGTCAGTTAACGCCTCCACTGCCTCACGGCTACCTTTGTGTTTGTGTGGGGTGAGAACACTTAAGATCTACTCTGTCAGCATCATTTAAGGATGTGACACAGTATTGTTCACTGTCATCACCCCGCCGGACACCAGATCCTCAGGATTCACCCACCTGGAAACTCAAGAGTCTGTGCGCTCCGGCCAGTGTCTCCCCTCCCCACCCCCAGCCCCTGGGGACCCCGACTTACTTAGGTTCTTCATGGGTGTGTTACCATCTTTCTCTGCCTGGCTTCCCTCACTCGGCGTGACGCCCTCCAGCCTCGTCCACGCCCACGTTGTCAGGAATGGCAGGATTTCCTTCTTTGTGTGGCTGGATGGTGTTCGCAGCCTCCCCAGCTACGGACATGAGCTGAGTGATCAGACGCACTACGTTAATGTCAATGTTTTTCTTATCAATGCAAGATAGACGCACGGTGGAAAGTTTGGAAAATCTAGGCTAAAAAATCTGGCCCGTCAGCCTTTGGAGCACTGCGGTCATCATTTCGGTGTGGTCCCTCCTGGTGCATTTTTCCATCAGCTTGCTTTTGCTGACCCAGTAGCAGAAGATTCGGGGTTGTCCTTTTCTTCAGAGTAACAGCCCCCCTCCGAGGGCACAGGATCTAACTTTCACGGTCCCCGCATCAGAGTGCTTTGCAGGTGGTTAGTCTTGACCCCAATTGATGGCCGAGGAGTGTAGACTGGGACACTGGAGGGGACTTGTCCAGGGTCACCCGGGGACAGATGGGCACAGCCAGCTGGCGTGGGAGCCGGAATCTGGAGCCAGGCTGTGTCGGGACCCTGGCCGGCCGTGTCCCCGCGCCACCCTCACTGTCAGAACGGAACATGGGCCTTTCCCCTGCTGCCCGGGGCACCAGGACAGGGCTCCCAGTGGCCGCAGAATATTCCAGTAGGCTCACACTCTGTGGGCGCTGAGCCCCACCAGATACCAGCTGCTGGATTTGCTTCTGGCTCTGGGTGACCACTTTCCCGCCCTGCGCCTGCCTGGGTGGGCGAGCTCTCGGTCTGGGTCTCCTCGGGGCCGACATGGGGTTCAGCCGTGGTCACGGCCCACACGTGGGGGCCCTCTTCCCGGGGAAAAGGATCAGCCCGCTCGGGCCCCGGAAATTGCGAATTAAATGTTTTATTTTTACAAGAATGCAAGCCTTATGCTTTGGGGAGAAAAAAGCCCACAAACGGGCCATAACTGGCAGGAGAAGGAGAGAGTAAATTAACTTTTAATGTCTGGATAGCTTGCTGACCACAGGACCAAATTACAGAAGCCCTCTGCGGGGGCATAAACGGAAATTGTCGGAATTAGGGAAACAGACAGGCCGCTGGCCCCCCGGTGCTTTGGACGGGCTTGGTGCTTCTCTGCACCGCTTTCCCCAGGAAGCGCTTGTGTTCTGGCAGCAGCCTGCGTTGCTCACAGGGGGGAAGCCGTTCCTGGGGGCTCAGGGAAGCCCCCTCCCAGCAGAGAGGCCAGAGGAGGTCGGGCTGCCGGCGCCAGGCACAGGCTCTGCTCCTGCCCCGTGACCTTGGGCAGGTCGCTCGGAGCCCAGGGTCCCCCTTCTGTTCACCCCCGGCGACCTCACAGGTAGCCTGGTGCTGAAACTCTGGGACTGGCCTGCGGTGAGGCTGAACGTGGGGCGGCCCTCACTGCCCAGAGGCCGGGAGAGAGGGCTGGGCTGGAGTGGGGCTGGGGCAAGAGAGAGCTGAGGCAAGACTTTCACAGCCTTGACACGACACCAAGTTGCCAAAATCTCATCACGTGGCCACTCAGAACCTCAGCTCCCACCACTGCCACACGAGGCTGTGTGGCCTTGGCCCTCTTCCATGCCACCTCTGGATCTCAGTGTGCCCGTGGGCACATGAAAGGGGCTTACAGGTCCCTAGCAGCTTAGGGCCATGCCTGGCAGTTCCCCTTGCTGAACCTCGGTCTCCTGTGTAAAGTGGGCTTTACCACTGACGACCTCGCGCAGTCGTGAGGGCCTCAGGGCCTAGGTCTGGATATTCCCCAAGGGGCCGCTGATGGGGATGGCTTCATCTCAGGGGCCCTGGTCACTCTCCAGCCAGTGACACTGGAGGTCCCTCGTTGGAAGTGGGCTCCCAAGTCACGCCTGCGGCTTGCGCTGAGGTTGGTTTGCGTGGGGCGTGCCTAGCCGTAGACACTGGCCTGGGGGCCGGGGTGAGTGTGGAAGCCCACCCTCCCTGCAGGAGATGGGCCAGACCGTGCTCTGTCTCCATACTGGAAATCCTGGGGGAATTTGGGGAGAGAGCGCCTCTCCTAGCTCCGGCCGGGCAGGCCAGCCCATCTGGCCGGTGCCCCGACCGCCGACCGGCCTGGCAGGGGGCTGCCTTTGCCGAGGTGCTCTTGGTGCCTCTGTGGATGCTCCTTGTGGGTCTGCAGAGTTGACGTTTTTCAGTCCCATTCTGTGCAGGGAAGACAAGAGCTCGCTTGCATCTCTGGTAAGATTACTGCAGGTCCCAAGAGGCCCGCCCATCTCTGCAGCACCAAGGGGGCGCTGCCTTTGAAGGGACCCCCACCCCAGCCTGTGATCCACAGACCCCCAGGCCCAGGTGGTCCTCCAGGCCCAGGGGAGGCAGGCCTTGGGGCGGGGTCCTGTCCGCAGCAGCCCTCGGGGGCCCCTCGGTGCCCCCTCGTGTCTCTGCCTGATATGATGCCCTTCGTGGTCCTGGGATGGGGGTCTGCTGGCCTCTGTCACCCCACCTGGACCCCTACCGTGACTTCCGCTCTGCCCTCTGGGCCCACAGGCTGCCTGCTCCTCTGCCCGGGCTCCCCTGCGTCATCTGGGAGACAGTTGGCAGCCCCGCACCCCCGGCTACTCTTCCCAGCTCCCACAGGGTGGGGCCCGAGCTGACCACAGGACTCGGGGGTGGGGAGGGGAGGGGGAGGGACACGGACTAGATGGCGTGCCCTCCCTGGCCCATCTGGGGACATTGGCGTGCCCCACAGAACAGGGTGTCCGCCCGGAGGGTTAGCCTCTCCAGCCGTGTGCAGGGGGTGGGACACGTTCGGTCCTCCGGTTTGGAAGGAAGCAGGGAGACGGGAGGGTGCCCACAGCCGCAGTGCCACCCCTCACACCGGCACCGTTCCCGAGGAGACGGAGCTGAGTGCCGGGAGCAGGACACGGGGTGCTGGGGTGCAGCCGGATTCAGGGGGCAGAAGGGCTGACTCGGCCTGGGAACAGCGCTCCCAGCCTTGTGGTTAAAGTGACGGTGTTCCTGTGTTATCTCTCACGGACCCTGTGGGGCAGGGTGGCCCGGGCTCCACCACGGCTAGGGCACCAGCTGGAAGGCGCGGGGCTGGGGCTGGGGTCATCTGTCGGCTGTCACTCTGCTGACGATGCCGGTGTCATCTAAGGGCCTAGCTGAGCCTGTTGGCTCTAACACCTGCTGCACACGGCGTGGGCGTCCAGAGCATGGTGGCTGGGCTCCACGGGCGAGGGTCCTGAGACAGAGAGAGACAGAGAGATGGGCCCTTGTACCACGTCCAGCAGCACAGTCAAGAGGCAGAACGGTCCCACCACCACAAGGGCCCCTCGCATTGCCCTTTTATCATCGCCCTCACCCCTTCCCGCCCCCAGACCCCTGCAACAACCCCTCTGTCTCCTTCTCTATAGCTCTGTCATCTCCAGAATGTTCTGTAAGTGGACTCACACGGTGTGTCACCTTTGGGATGGGCTTTCTTCACCTGGATAATGGCCTTGGGACCCACCCAGGTGGTCGTGGACCACCCCACTTTGGGTAACGTTCCTCAGCGTGGACGCTGCACGGTCTGTTTAACTGTCGCCCGCTGCAGGGCACCTGGCTTGTTTCCAGTTTGGGGTTATTACCGATGAACTGCCGTGCATGTTTCTGTGCAGTGTTTGTGTGAACGCAGGTGTTCATTTCTTTGGGATGAGTGCCCAGGAGGGTGGCTGCTGACCCTTGGGAAGGTGCGTATTTAGTTTTATAAGAAATTGCCGGACTGTTCCAGAGTGGTTGCGCCAGCTTGTATTCCTCAAATTCTTCCCAGCATTCGGTGTTAGGCTATTTTTTATTTTTGTCGTTACCGCTGGTGTGTGGTGACGTCTCACCGTGGTGTCTCACACTCCGCTTCCCTGATGGCTAGTGATGCTGGAGCTTTCCGTGTGCTGCTTTGCCGTCTGTCGTCTGACGAGGTGAAGCGTGTCTGTCCACCTTTCACCCATGCTTTCGCTGAGCTGGTTGGTTTTGTACTGTTGAGCTGTGCACCCTCTCCCTATATTCTGGATAAATAAATCCTTCACTCCTTTGTCTGGTGTGTGGTTTGCAAACATCTGTCCCCATCGATAGCCTGTCTTTTCATCCTCTTCACAGCTCACTGAGGCCCGCCTTCCGTCTTTTCCTTCTGTGGGCCGCGCTTTGAGTGTTAAGTCTAAGACCTCTTTGCTGGCTCCAGGTCTTGATTTTCTCCTGTGTTTTTTCCTAAACGTTTTACAGGTTCCCGTTTTTCATGGGAGCCGGAGGTCCACACAGAGTTGACCTGGATGAGGCCTGCGGTTCAGGTCAGGGGTCACTTTGACTGCCTGTGGATGTCTGACCTTGGAAGTCGCCTGGTGGCGTGCTTTCCTCTGCCTTTGCTGGAGAGGCAGCGGGGGAGGTGGGCCGGTTCCAGGCGGGGAGCACAGACCCCATCTCCCAATCTCTGGAGCAGACCATCCACCCTGGGGTCACACCCTTGGGTCTCAGGAGGGCTCTGCTCCTTCGAGATTGGATGGCTGTAAATTTGTGCAGAATTAGTTGAGGTGTGTCTTTCTATGAGCTGGTCCTCGGAAGAGTCGGCTCAGCCAACCAGGAGCTGACAAGTGGTGCTGGTGCGGACACGAGTCCCCGCTGCCGGAGGCTGGGGCTGCGGGGCGAGGACGCCAGTGCCGGCCGGCGGCATGGTCCCCTCCCGGCACCGCGGCTCACAGGTCCGTAGTACCTAGACATCCGATGTTGTCACTGCCCGCTGAGCAGCACAGCCTGGCCGATGTCGTCCTGACCGGGCACCCTCGGACCAGAACTCCCTCGCCGAAGCCACGAGCAGGTGGATTTGAAATCATCACACCCCAGGACATGACGCGCGGTCCAGCATGACTTAGGAATTTCCTCGATATCTAAGAGTGAAGAATAAATGGATGCAAAGCCAGCTGCGGTTCCTGGACGCCGGGCGGAGTGACTATGATGCAGGAGTTCCAGAAGCCAAGGCTGGGGGTGCAGCCACGGAGCCCGGGGGGCGATGATGTCTGAATGTTTCTGAGACCGAATGGAGGAAGCACACAGCCTCCCTGGGTGTCACACACACTCACATTGTACAGAACACAATGAGTAAAACCTGTCTGTGCGTCCTGTTGCCTCATGGTGAAATCCAAACTCTTCCGCACTTCCTGCAAGACCCGGGTGCCTGCTGAGTGCCCACCTCACCGGCCCTGTTCCTCCCCAACCTCCGGGAGCTCTGAGCTCCAGCTGATCTGAATGTCTCGAGTTCCCTCAGCACAACCTGCTGTTCAGACCTCTCTCCTCCTCCTGTTCCCTCCTCCTGGGAACCCTTCCTGATCCTCTACCTGGAAAATGTCTGCTTATCCTATCCAGACTCAGAGGAGAGGCCACCTCCTCCAGGCAGCCCTCTCTGATCTCATGAACTGAGTCAGTTTTTAACTTTTCTGCTCCATATTTTGGTCCAAGAGACACTTTCAAACTGTGGGTTCACTCGTCCCCCAAGAAGAGTGAGCTTCCTCCTCCGATGTCTTGGCTGCAGCCTGTACACAGCCAGTTCTCTCCAAATGTCTCTGGTGGTTTTTGCTTATAATACAAAGGACAGTTAAGTTGCGAGTTACTATTATAATAAGAATGGCAATGGCAATTCTCATTATTACAGTTTTGGGCTTTGGGGTGGCTGTGGTGTGTTTTTTGGGCTGGTGTTTGCTGGGAGGGCCTCTGTCATGCCAGTTACAAGTGGACAGTTATTCCAGATGATGGGTCCCCTGCCTGAGCGTGGTTTTGTTTGGCTTTGTTTTGTTTTAATCCTTAGAATGGAAATGAGACCCTGTCTGGCCCATTACCTGGGGACGTGGTTAAACCATCCATAGTCCTGGAAGCTGCTTGTTACAGAGCAGACAGGCCAGTTCCCAGGCATCCGGGTACCACACCGCTGCTTCGGGACAGCAGACGCAGTTAGTAGGGGCGAGCCTACTGGCCCACATGAGAGGGGAACTGCCCACTGGCATGGGCGGGAGGGCGTGTGTGCGTTTGCAGTCGAGACGGACCCTGGCAGCTGCTGCATCGAGGTGACCCAGCTGCATGCGTGCTGTCTTCAAGGTGCATGAAACAATTTATTTCTGCACCTCCCGCCGTTTCCAAAGGGGCGTTTGGGGCTGGAGGGTGGAGAGTCTGTCATCTTGCCGTCCTGCCTTCCGTGTGGGAGGGGAGGCTGGAGCACAGAGCCTGCATCCTGGACCTGCTGGCAGGGGCGTCCTTGGGGACACATGGGCACCCCAGCCTGTGCTCCAGGGCGCTGGCCCGTTGGTGGGGTCCCCGCCCCTGAGAGGAGTTATGACACTGACCGGCCGCTTAAAGGTTATTGCCCAGAAGAACGTTGTCAGTTTTTTATTTTTATTTTTTCTCCAAAACACTTACTGATTTTGTGAAGTTAATAAGTCTAAAAGGATGTCGATGCCTCTGGGGAGGACGGGGCCGGATGAGCTCAGGACCTTCCCGCCCCGTGTCCACGATGCCAAGATTTAATATAGGAAAGGAGAAACATAATAAAGGAGCTGAGGGGTGTCTGCCCGTCTGCGAGGAAGGCGGCAGTGCTGTGCTCTGGCCTCTGTCCCCGGACGCAGCTGCTGCCCGAGCCCGCGGCCCTGGGGCGCGAGGCCAAGGCCAGGCCAGGCCAGGCGCACTGTCGCAGGGTCGGTCCCACCCGGACGGAGCCTCTTGGCTGCACAGAGGGGCCTCACGGAGGGTCCCATGTAGGGATGCGCTGCGCTCTGACTGGTGTGCAGGCTCCCCCAAGGCCCCCACCAGGGCGCTGCCAGGGCTGTGCATCTGGAGCACCGGCCCTTCTGCATGTGTTTCCTCAACACTGTTGTCCCCAGCAGGCTCCCACCCTGCCTCCGCGTCCCTCACCCCCGGCCCGCCAGACGGGGGGGAAGCTCAGGGAGTGCGTATGGGGGAATGCACCTTCCAGGGCGTCACAGAGACCGGATGGGGCGTGTTCAGGAGGGCTGACAACCCTTCTCTCCCCAGCACCGCCAGTCACAAAGGGGCCGGCTCTGGCGCTCTGCACCAGGCGTTAATCCTGACTCATGGGGAGGTCCCGGGGTCCCAGGGGAGAGGGGCCGGTGGGGCTTGAAGCAGCTGCTCTTTCTCAACTGATACGCTAGTGTTTCTGGATTTTAACAACCAGGACTGCTGTTCTGGAGTGTGTGGCCTGCCCTGGGGACCAGGACCTTCAGGACAGTAAATAAACATGTACTAGGAAGTCCAGGTGGATAAAAGAGTGAAATGATGCCATTTGCAGCAACGTGAATGAACCTAGAGGTTGTCATACCAAGTAAAGTAAGCCAGACAGAGAAAGGTGAATATCGCATAGCATCACTTACATGTGCAATCTAAAAGAATGGCATGAATGAACTTACTTGCAAAACAGAAACAGGCTCACAGACATGGAAAGCAGACTTACGGTTACCGGGGGAAGCGGATGGGAGGGATAAATTAGGAGTTTTGGATTAGCAGATACAAAGTGTATAAAACAGGCGAACAACAAGGCCCTGCTGTATAGACAGGAGCTGTATTCAATACCTTGTAACACCTGTAATGAAAAAGGACATGAAAAGGAATATGCGTACACACACACACACAACTGAACCCCTGCCGTACGCCAGAAGTTGACACAACATTGTGAATCGATTCTACTTCAATTAAAAAAAAAAAGTCCAGATGGAAACACAGCTGTGGGTGTGCCCTGGGGCTCACACATGGCAGAATAAGCAAACACAACAGGAAGAGGAGGGTCCTTGAAGGGGAACAGAAAAGGGGTCTGGCTTCTCCCCACGGTGCCTCAGTCTGGGGACCCCCGTCAGCTTCTTCCTCTCGAGCCTCTTTCTTTGTGGCATCTGATAGCTCCAGGCTTGCAGTGGAAAGAGGGCACCTCTTATTCTGTAGGTTGACCCATGTCTGGGGCCAGATTCTCATTGCTGTGACATTGGCCTTTGCTCAAAAGTCGGGGTAGTTTAGAGTATGAACTCTGGAGCCAGAAAGCAGTGTGCAAATCTTGGCTTTGCTGCTGAAGAGCTGTGTGACCTTGTGCAAGTCACTTACCTCTCTGAGCCTCAAATTTCCTCATTTGTGAAGTGAGAATTATAACATCTCGTCCACCCCATAAGGTTCCATTGTGAAGATTAAGAGAGTTAGGAAATGAAATGTTCTTATAGCAGCGCCTGGCATCTAACTGATGCTCGCTACCACTCTGTCCTGTCCTGTCCCTGAACCGGTCATGAGGGCTCAGGAGAGCAGGGCTCTGATTGGCTGGGCCTGGATCACGTGCTCACCCCTGGACCAGAGGACTGGGCTCAGCCCTGGTGAGACCCTCCAGGTGGAAGCGAGGGACGTGGTCAGGACACAGTTACGAGGAGGAGGTCATGGAAGGAAGGCGTGGAGAGGGTTCCAATCTCAGATCCTACAGAGGCTGTGCTCTGAAAGGCAGATCTGCGGACCAAGAGTCATCAACGTGTTCCAGGGCAGAGAGGATGGCGGAAAATCGGAGACAGAGTCAAGGTCAGGAACCAGAAGAGGAACTGAATTTGCACGTAAACGTTCATCAAGCACCTGCTGGGTGCAGCTGTCACTCGAGGCCCTGGGTTCAGCAGTGGGCAGGCCAGGAGCAGTCTCCCCTCTGCTGCCTGATGGAGGAGACAGATAGTGACTGAGTTAGCGAATAAAATACAGTCATGATTCAAAACTTCGTATTCCATAATATGTTTCATATTAAAACAATTCAGAACACATTCAAAACCAGGAAAACAAATTCGTTCATCAGACGTGCACTGAGGGCTTCTGCTGTGTGGGTACCGGGAGTGTGGGCTTCACCCCCTCGGGGTCCCTGCTGATTCCCTGTGTTGTCTGTCTCAGGACACCAGCCAGGCTGCAGGAGAAGTGAACTGTCTCCCAGTCTGCCTGCCCGGCTAGACTGCCAGCTCCTTGCGGGGCTGGCTGCACCTCTGCTTAGTGGAGGGCCTGGGCCGCAGCACGTGCCTTTGGGGTGGGGGTGGTGGTGGAATGTATGGATGGATGGGTGATGGACAGACGGACAGGCAGATGGGTGTATGGGTAAGTGGGTCAATAGATGGAAGCTATAGATGGGTAAGTGCGTGAGTTGATGGATGGTTAGAAGGATGGACGGACAGATGGACGGACGGACAGACGGATGGATGGACAGATGGGTGGGTGGATGATGGATGAATGGATGGATAGATGGATGAGTAGAGGCATAAATTGATAGGTGAGTAGATGAAGGAACTTGCTCAGATATTCCATTTGCCAACCAAATTCTTCCAGCCCAGGTGCTTAGACTTAAGGGACACCGAGTCCAAGGCAGCTTGATGTCGGAGAGTTTATAACATCCAAATGTGCTTACCCCTGATCTGATGCCTTCAAGGGGACTTTGACTCTACTCCTGACTGCTGGATGTCTCCTTTGGCGTTTGGGGGCAGGTCCCAGGGAATGCTCAGTTCCAGCTGAAATTAATCCCCCGTGGAGCGTGGGTTGCAGAGGGGTCAGGTCCTTCCTGGTTGCCCCAGCTGCTGTGCCCCAGACGTGGATGCTTCGTACGACCGTGGCCGAGTGGTCGGGCCACCACCTCCCTGCTGGCGTCAACCCTGGTGCCTTCCTGGGTCAGCTCCCCCACGTCCTTGGGTGGTCACAGAGCTGGCAGTCCATTCTCCAGGCGCCCACTCTGCCCAGGAAAATGCCTCAGACGTTGCAGCCGAGCTGATAAGTGGGTCATCTCAGAGGGCCGGCACCCTCCAACCCAAGCTATTGAGTCTTTTTTTAAACCCCAAAGTCGGCAAGTCTTTGAAACGTCGCAGAGCCGTTTCCCAGATTTTCCCACCCCTTTCCCCAATGACTCCGTGCCAGGTGTCGGGTATTTCAAGCAGCCGTAAACACCCTTTTTGTCAGACTTTCCATTTCTGATGATGACTGTGTTTATTCAGATTCTGTCACTGTCCTTTCTTGATCACAATTCACAGTCTAAGAAAAGATCTCTTCCAAACTCCTCCCCCCCAGAGGCAGGCCCAGTGCCGGCCCAGTGGGACGCTCTCTCGGCACTGACGCTCCGGGCGGGGAAGGGTAGGGGGTGCGGGTAGTCCACAAGTGAATAGGACATGATTCGGGAGCACTCAAGGAAAATGAGCAGGGGCAGCTGTGAGAGCTATGGCTCTGAGGGGCCCCCTCAGACAGGGTTGCTAGGAGTGGATTTCCTGAGGAGGTGAGGTTTGATCAAAGCTGGAGTGAAGAGGCGGGCGGGACACGTGAGAGTCTGGCAGTGGGAACGGCAGGTGCAGGGGCCTTGAGGAAGGACTGTGCTCTGTGCATCCAAGGCCCTGCCCTGGGAGCAGCCGACAATGGCATCAGAAACGAGAGGAGTCCCGGGGGGTGGGGGCTGGGGCAGCGGGAGGCCAGAAGCTTCCTGGAGAGGGAACGTCAGGTAGGAGAGCGAAGGGAATGTGGATTTACCTCCTCACCGGGAACTGGTCTAGGAGGGAGCACACGGGCATACCTACGCGTTTGGCTCCAGGAACTCTGTTGCAAGTGATGGGATGGCCAATTCAAACGGACGTGAGCAGAAGTGGGGGGTGGGGCGGGGATTCATGTATCAGTTGATGGGACTGAGAATTCCACAGGAAGGGCTGGTTCTAGGTGAGGCTTAATCCAGGTGTCAAACAAATTCCTCAGCACCGTGTGTGTGTGTGTGTGTGTGTGTGTGTGTGTGTGTGTGTGTGTGTGTCCTGGCTCACTTCTGGCACGCTGGTGGCTTCTCTCTCAGATGCACTCTCTACTTATAAGCACCTACTACGTGCCTCACGCTGTGCTCATTTCTAAGAACACAAAGATGTGTTAAAGCCGGGCTGCGGGGCCAAATTCTGTAGTTTGATTTACAGGAACGCTTCGTGTGGCAGCTGGGCCATGTCACAACCTCACGCTGGGGCCTGGGGACTCTCTGAGCCTCAGTTCCTCGCCACTGTACCTGTCAGGGTCACTGGCAAGAGCAGGTCACTTCCCGTGTCGGAAAGGTCCTGGTCAGGGCTTTGGTGCAAACTCGGTCCCCATGCAAGTGAGTTTCCTTCCAGGAGGAAGGGAAGGAGGGGCCGGAGAGGGAGATGAACTTGATCCTGTTTAAAAAGCAGCCCCTTCTTAACAAACAAACAAATAAATAAAAATGAATAAACCTAATTACCTCCCCCCCCAAAAATAAAAAAAAATTAATTAAAAAAAATTAAAAAACAGAATAAGAAAGCAGCCCCTTCTTAACGTCACATTTAAGGACAAAATTGTAAGTTCTTCTCTTTTTTTGAACAAAATAATTTAGTTATTTTTCATTGAAAAGGTGATGCAGACATATATCTAGAAACTTAAACATTATGAAAGAACACAGGGTGGAAATTCATGTTTCCTCCTCATTCAAGACTTCCAGGCTCTCACCATGGAAGCAACACTGTAACCAGCTTATACCATGTTCCAGAATGTTCTGTGCATATTTAAGCCTACACGCATGTATGTGAGCAGAGAGACATGCATATATACATACACCATTATTTTCACACAGGCAGAGGCATGCCATGTAGATTATCCAACATCTTGATTTTTTTCACTTAAATGTTTCTTAACGACATATATTTTAATAATTGCCTTCTAATCGATGACAAATCGTGTTACATTGACATTTTACTTTTCATTTCTTTATGATTGAGGTTGACTCTCTATTCATATGTCATAAACGATTTGCGTTTCTCTCCTGTGAACGGCCTCTAAGTTCTTTGTCAATTTTTCTGTTGGTTTCAAAATTGTGATATTCTTAGGAAAGAATACTCATATTCTCAATGCGTCCTAATGACTGGAAATTGCTCTGTGGGCTGAACTAGTTCGCCTGGGGCCTCGCTGTCCAGGCCTGAGACGGGCCATGGGGGGGCTGCCTGGTGCGGGGGGCCTGACTGCCCGCAGCCCCCTGAGGCCCCCTGCCTGTTAGTGCTGCTCTGGAACCTTCCGGGGGAGCTGTCATGACTCCCCCCTGTGCCGTTCAGGGTGAGAAGAGTGTTAAACCCTCTCCCCTGAGTGCTGACGAGACCTGCTGGTCCTCTCTTTAAATTTCTGCTGAATGTGTCGACCTTGGCCAAAGAAGTTTACAAGCCAGGAGTGAGTTATGGTGTCAAAGCCCACCACGTGTTATTTCCTCAGGAGGGCGCCCCTGGTGGGGCCAGGTCCAGCTGAGGGTAGGCGCCCTGCCCAGTTCTGCCCTGAAAAGGAACAAGACAATTGTGCCTTGAAAAGTGGGCCAGTTAGCATCCAGGTTGGGTCACACCGGGGTCCTAGAGATGCCTGTTCCTCGGAGGATGGCTCTCCTGGTGTGTCCCGCAATTAGGGTGTGGCTCTAATGCCACCCTGCTGTCCCGTGATCTTAGGTGGCGCCCTGTCCTCTCCGAGCCTCGGTTTCCCCCTTCGAGAGTCCTTTCAGCTACAGTAACATCCTGGCCTTTATATTTGGATGTGTCCACTGTGGAATGGGCAGTCTTCCGTTGGTAGTGACCTCCCTGTTTGTGGAAGGAATCAAGCTGTAATTTCAGCCATTATCATACAGCGTACGTTCATAATCAGGTATTTGTTGAGATGCTCCCATGTGCCGGGCACAGCACTAGGCCCCGCCGTGAGTGACCCCAGGGGACTTTGTCCTCTGGAGCTGACATTCAAGGCAGAAGGCAGAAAATAAACAAGGATGCAAAGAAACAAGAGCTTCACAGAGTGTTAGGTAGAGAAGGGACCATGGCAGGGTGTGACGAGGGAAGGCGAGGGTCTGGAAGACTTCTCTGAGCTGAGCCCTGAAGGGAGAGAGGGTGCCATCCCTTTAAACAGCCAAGAGAAGGACCTTCTAGAAGAAAGATTTTCATGCAGGGTCCAGGGCCAAGAAATGCTGACTCAGATGCAGGTGGGGGTGTGGGGGACCCGTGCATCCTAGGGGTGGGGTGGGTTGGGAGGGCTCTGTGATGGGTGGCTGTGGGAGGAGAGGGAAGGAGAGGACCCGCGAGATGCTTTGGGCTTGCCAGCAGGGGAGATGACACCGGTTACTGAGATGTGGAGGCCAGGAGAGGAGGAACCAGGAGTCTGGTCTGGCTGCCTGCGTTTGAGCTGCCCATGGGACAGCCTGATGGAGCTGCAGAGTGGCGGTTAGGATCAGAGCATGAAGGTCAGGGAGGGCCCCGGGCTGGAGAGAAGAGGGTCCATCCGATGGAGGGTGTTTGAGGCCCTGGGTGGGGGTGAGGTCACCAAACTGGAGGCGGGCTCCCCAACATCCTGAGAGCTGGTGAGGGGAGGAAATGAGGGAGTGGTGCTCAGGGAGCTCAGAGAGGAGAGGCTCCCAGGAGGTCAGTCATAGCCGAGGCTGCTGGAGGGCCAGAGTGACCACTGAACATAACAGCATGGGGGACCCCGGGGACCCTGACAAAGGCTGCGCCATGGTGGGCTTGTGGGCCTTGTTGCACCACCAGCAGTGATAGCAAGTGGAGCACCCGCGTGTCTGTCAGGAGGGAGGCAGGAAGTGGGGAGGAGCTTAGGCTGTGCCGTGGACGGGGGAGGTGACAGGTGGAGTAGTGTGTGCGCTGGGAAGGCTGCTTGCAAGGGGACATGATCAGCCCAGGTGACAGGTGGGCAGAGGCTGTTCGCACCTGCCTGACCAGATGGGGCAGCTGAGGCCATGCTGCAGGTCAGAGCAGGGCCAGGACTCACCCTGGGCTCAGTGTCACAAAGCCACACATGGAGAACCCTCACAGCTGCCCGTCCTGCAGTGTGAGTGGACGTGGTGGCCCCTCAGATCCCCCAGATCTTGGTTAGGGCCCAGGGGTATTTCCCCCGCTTTGAATTTACTTGCTTGTCTACATGTGCGTCTGTCTTGAACTATGAACACCTGTGACCCCATCACCCTGCTCAGAATTAGAGCATGGCCAGCAAAGTTGCCTCTCCCTCTCCATGTTTCTCCCGTCCTGTCCCCATCAACCCCCCCCAGGCACTCCCCAACCAGATTTTGTGTTTATGCTTCCCTTCCTTTTTTAAAACTTCAATTTCCAGTTGGTCATTGCTAACAAATAGAAAACTATTGGCGATTGTGTACTGACCTTGCCGAACTCTCTCATTGGTCCCAGTAGCTTTCCTGTAAGTTCTTTGGACTCTTACTTACAGAATGAACGCATCTGTGAATAGAGACAGCTGTGTTTCCTCCAGTCCAGCCTGCGTGCCTTTGGTTTCTTTTCCTCGCCTGTTGCGTTGGCCACGATCGCTAGCGTGAGGTTGCACAGGAGTGGGGAGGCCGCACGGGCTGGCCTTATTCTTGGTCTTAGAGGGAAGACTTGTTCTCATGCCACTAAGTGCGATGTTAGCTGGAGGCTGTTGCAGATGCCCTTTCTCAGGTTGAGGAAGTTTCCTTCTGTTCCTTGTTGGCAGCGCGTTTCCATCGTGAATCAAGGCTGAATTTTATCAAGATCTTTTCTGTATCTGTAGATATGATCATACAGTTTCTCTTCTTTAGCTTGTCAGTGTGATGAATTGCGTGGACTAATTTTCAAGTGTTAAATCAGCCTGGCTGTTGAATTTTATTCACCAGGATTTTGTTGAGGGTTTTTGCATCTATGTTTGTGAAGGATGCTGGTCTGTGGTTTTCTTTCTTGCAGGGTCTTTGTCTAGTTTGGGGATGAGGGTAAATGTTAGCCTGATAAAATGAGTTGGGCAGGGGTCCTCCCTTCATGTTCTGGAAGAGTGTATGTAGAGTTGGTGTTATTTCTCCCGTGTGTGTTTGATGGAATTCACTGGAATTTAGATCTAGGGCTATTCGTGTTATTTATGTCTTCTTGAGTGAAATTGGACAGCGTGTGTCTTCTAAGGAATTAGCCCGTGTCATCTAAGTCGTCAATTTATCCATCCTTCTCCCCATTAAAACAGTACCGAGCATGTCGTAAATATTTTCACTGCCTCTGTTGCTGTCACCCCTGTACTGAGCACTGTGGCCCAGGGGCCGGGGGCTCTGACTGGCCAGGAAGGGTCATGTGTCCAGCCTTGAGGTGGGAAGCAGGCTCGGCTCCAGCCGAGGCTCACAGACAAGGATGCGGAGGGCTGGTTCCTCAAAAGAACCTTGACAGAAGACGGTGACCAGGAGACAGGGAATGGGTACTGGTCAGGCAGAGCCAACACACGCCCATGGCCAGGCATGGGGGGAGGAAAGCTAGAGATATTTTGAATCTCAGATCCTACGAAAGCTCTGAAAGGCAGATCTGCAGACCAGGAGGAGCTGATAAGTTCAAAGGCAAAGAGAATGGCTGAAAATGGGAGACGCCGTCAGGCCCAGGAGCCCCACGGAAGTACACCCCTTTGGCATATAAATGCTTATTAAGGACCTGCTGTGTGCGACAGCCACACTAGGTCCTGGGGTAGAGCCACAGACAAGACGGGAGCAGTCATATTCTCATGGAAGCCTCATTCTGCTGGAGGGACGGACAGTAAATGTGTTCGCTGATAAAAGATAGTCATAATTCAAACTTTGTATTCCATAATATGCTTCATATTAAAATCTGATTCAAAACATTCAAAATCAGGAAAACAAATTCGTTCATCAGACGTGCACTGAGGGCTTCTGCTGTGTGGGTGCTGGGAGTGTGGGCTTCACCCCCTCGGGGTCCCTGCTGATTCCTCTGTGTTGTGTGTCTCAGGACACCAGCCGGGCTGCAGGAGAAGTGAACCGTCTCGCAGTCTGCCTGCCCGGCTAGAGGAGCCGGCTGCACCTCTGCTTAGTGGAGGTCCTGGGCCGCAGCAGGTGTCCAGCACATGCCTGTGGGGTGGGGGTGGAGGGGTATGTGCTCTGGTGGTGCTCGCTGGAGTGTTCTGTGAGTATCAACAGGCCAAGTTTGTTGAGAGCCTTGTTGGCGTTTTTCTGTCTCATGACTGATCTTCTCTGTGCTTTCTGTGCGAATCACTGAGAAAGGGTGGTTGAAGAGGAGCTCGGATATTTACTGATAGAAAAAAATGAGAGACTGGCCAAGACTCAAGTCGCCTGGGAATCTGAGTTCTCTGGCGCTCGGTGTCTGTCCCCAGGCCATGTGGACGATGGGTGCTGGAGGACAGACACCCTAGGGTGGCCGAGGATGCCCCGTCATCTGGGTGAGCTCCACCAGCAGAAAGGCCTGCGGGGGACCCGCATGGCACAGACCGGGCAGGCGCCACGTGCCGTGTCCTCGTTCTCCGCTCCGGGCTGTCAACGGAGTACCTGTCTCACCTCACCCAGGGGCCGTGTGGACAGACCGAGGCCCAGGGCCCCCACGGCGGGGGCAGGGTGGGGTGGGGCGAGGGCCCAGGCAGTGTGCTCGGCAGAGCCCACCGCGGGCTGGAGCCCCGGGGTTACCGCGCTCAAAGGAGATGCTGCTGCTGTGTCCCAAGCCTCGGGCTCGCGGAGGGAGGCCCCACATCTGTGCCCTCCCTCCTCCCTGTCCCATCTCGCCTCTGCTGCTGTGATCTGTCAGGGAGGTGCTGGCTCTCTCTCTGCTCAGCCCTGGTGCGGAGACGGCACAGTGGGTTCCCATGCTTCCTGCCTTGTCCCTGCGGGTGTAGAACCCGGACCCCCGCTAGGCAGGGGGCACAGAGCACCTGGACAGGTGGACAGGGCCCCAGCGGAGAGGGGAAGGCCATGGTGGGCTCACCATCCAGGCGAGTTTGGGGCATCTGTTGGACCTCCGAGTGGACGTACCAAGGCAGCCGGTGGGTACCCGGGTCTCGAGGCTGGGAGGGAGCTCGGTGCTGACCGTGGGTTTGGTTTCCAGCCCACGTTGGTTCTCGTGGAAGATTGAAACAGGAGACAGAGCCTTCCAGGAGGCTGGCAGGGGCGAGGCCGCCGGGGTGGGAGCACAGCACAGGCTGACAGCTAGAGGCTCTGGGATTGGCCTCAGAGCCCCCGGGAGGTCCAGGCTGTCTCTAGACCCGAGGAGGACTCGCCAGCCCACCCTGTGCAGGGCTCTGTCCTCCTCTGGGGGCAGGAGGGCCCTCCATCCAGCTGGGTGAGGCTGCCCTGGGCCTGGTGCCCAGGGCCGGCGACACGGGCTGCCTTAGGTGCCAAGTCCATGCCTGTCGCCTGCAGGGCTCGGGGCCAGGGGTGGAGGGCTGCCGGGCCCATGGCTCTGGGGGTGGGCACAGGTCCGTGGTTCAGCAGGACCAGTGGGAGGGGCCGCAGGGGCACAAAGCCTCGGGGTCCACCCACCTCCTCACTCACTCAGTGTGGCCGGAGTACATTAAAGATTGCCCGCCAGGTGTCCACCGAAGAGAGGACGGGATTTTGTTTCAAGGTGACAGTGTGATCCAGGGCTGCAACGTGCAGAGAATCCCGAAGCCCTTGGCAACTCCCCAGGTTGGGTCAACGCCAGTTAATTCCTTCCAGACTATTCTTAGGGGAGCGAAAAAACTCAAAATGCCAGGGAGCTGAGTTAAAACTGGCCTTTCCGGGACATCATTTGAGGACTTTTTTCTCTTCCTCCTGAAAGTAACAAGGCACAGGAGGGTTTCTCCAGGGCAGTCTCGGCCTGCCGTGCGGTGGAGAAATCACACGGAGACTCTGGGGTCCAAGGGAAGCACCTTGAGAGGTGAGCATTTATCACTCCCGGTTCGCAGATGGGGAAACTGAGGCCTGGGAGGCTGAGGGACTTCCCTAGGGAGACACCGTCTGGCTTGATGTACCAGCCCAGAGCAGACCCGGGGATGGAGCCCGGGGCCAGCACATGCCCGCAGTGTGACCTCGTGGGACACTTTGCTTGTCTGTACAAAGGGGACAACAGCAGTCCCCACCCTGCAGAGCTGTCAGGTGAGGAAAAAGTGAGGTCACCGGTACAGAGACCTCAGAACACGTGGCCCTCCGCCCCGCCTCTGCACGTGTGGTCGCTGTGATTTCTGTGTTCTCACCCACTCCGAGTCCTCATCGCACCCCGCTGCCGGAGGGCGAAGTGCTCCTCCTGGAGCTCCGTTTAACCCTGTCACTCGTCTGCTCAGGAGCCTGCCATGGCTCCCTGTTGCCCGGACAGTCTTTCTCAGCACTAAGTCCCACGCACAGCATCGCTGTTCTAGCCCCTCTCCTTGATTCAGCTGCTGCTTGTAGAAGACAGACCTGCTGTGTGCGGCCCTGCTCCAGCACCTCCCGGCCGTGGCTGCAGCTGCCCTCAGCGCCCCGCTTCGGCAGCCCGGAGGCTGAGACCCCACTGTCCTGGGAGGACTCCGCTGGGAAGGAGGGATCTAGGACAGGAGAGTTGTGGTGAGACAGGAGATGCCTGCAGCAGGGGGGCTGCGCATCCCGTGCAGCCACCCCCTGGCCTGGGTCTGGAGAAGGGGACGCTCATCTTTTGTCCCTGTCTAGGAGGTGGCTGCCCTCCGGTCTCCTCCCAGAAGCCTCTTTCATTGCCTCCGGTGGCCCCTTGGCCTGGACACTTGCCACCAGCTGTGCCCCCTCCGGGAGCCTCGGGCACACCCAGCCCTGGGCAGGCGGCTCCCTGCTGAGCTTTGCTGAGATCCCAGGACCGGGCACCCAGCTGGGCCTTGCAGATGCTTCCTGTGAAATGACAGGGACCGACAGACAGAAGCACGTGTGGCGTGGAGCTCCTTTACCTACGCAGCACAGTTCGCCCTCACCTGTCACTGACTGGCCAGGACTTGCTTTAACAGGGGGACTGGTCAGATCTTAGCGTCTCGGCTTCTCCTGGTGGCTGAAGGGGCCTTGGAGACAGTCCAGGCCCTCGTTTACCCCCACACGACCTGTCCAGCAGCCCAGGCTCTCGCACACCTCCAGGGACAGAGAGCTCTATCTTTAGATACAGCCATCCATCTTGAGATGCCTGTAGTTTTCGTGACGGAGGACCACAGTCCATCCCCTGGGGCTGGGGGGCGTCACTTCCCTTGGGGGCCCTGACTCCACCTGCTCCCCTGCCATGGGGCCACTGCGCCGACCGAGGGCCGCTGCGCTGGCCACTCCTCACCGGACGCACTCTGGACTCCCCCCAACCCCCACCCCCACCCCCACCCACCACCTGAGACCAGACCATTTTCATTTTCAGGCAGGTGCTCTAGGCTGGGCTCATTTTGGTGGCTGAGACAATGCCTTAAGGGAACGGTCCTCCAGAACTCCAGATCCCGCTGACAAGGACCCATCCCACGCCATCCCTGGAGCCGTCCAGGCGGTCTGCTGGGAGGAGGTTCCAGCAGAGAAGCCGGCCTGGTTGTGTGATGAAGATACAACACTTGCTCGGGCTTGGGTGGAGCCTGGCTGGACGCGTAATCCTCGTTCTAAGTCCGTCCTCCTTTGCTGAACCTCGTCGCTCCCGAAGAGTTCGTAATCCCCGCCAAGGGGACAGCAGGAGCATTGAAAGAGGGTGGGGCCCGGATGGCGCCGTTTCTAAGGCTCCGGCTCGCTGCCTTCAGCCGGATCCAGGGGGTAGCCGTTGTCTTGCCGCAGGTACGTTTGATGATTGAACGCTGACAGAGGAAGTGTCTTAGGCTTCTTACCCCGGAGCGGAGAGCCAGGATGACCGGTGTCATCACGCACGCTGGCCCCGGGGCGGTCAGGGCCGCCGGGCTCTCTGAAACACGTGTGCTCCCTGCTGGTGGCGCCCTGATTCAGAGCGTCCCCGCCCCTCCTCTCGCGGGAAATGCACGCTCTTCACAGAAGAGTTAACAAGGCCGTGAGAAACCGTCTGGACTCCCTGAGCTTGCGTCTCCCGCCACGTGAGGGAGGAAGGGGCATTTGCTCGTTCATCATCTTCTTTGTTCACGAACACTTACTTCACCACCTGCCTTGCATCAAGCCCAGAGGTGCAGATTTGCTTATTTTTAATTTGTTCCTGCCTTATTCCCAGAGTCCTTTCCTCGTTCCTTCTCTGGATTTGGATATCCCAGTATTACAGACGGGGAACTCGAGGCTCAGGTTGGGCAGCGGGGAGGAGCGGTGGCTCCCAGAGCCCCGTCACCGAGTCGGGTCCATGTGTCCTCACCCGCACCAGCAGGGCTCGCAGTGACAGTGGGCCCTGCGGGCGGCCCCCAGCACACAGTGGTGGGTCCTACCTCGGCCTCCCCCACTGGCCGACTCTGGGCGGCAGGAAGCCGCATCGCCCACGGAGACGATGGGTCTGTTCCTGAAGTGTCTGCTGTTGTGTGAAATCGTGAGGTCTGACTGTGAACTCAGAGGACAATGCTTGTCACTCTCCCTGGTTCCCTGTTGTCTTCCACTGACCTTCATCCCGGTGTGCCCTGCCAGCTGCCCTGCCACACTCCCCACTCACCCCCAGGGCCTCCCTGGAGACCTTCACGCCAGGGTTCCCTTTAGCCCAGCTCAGCCTTCCTGCTGAGAGAACACATGACTCACTGAACACTATTCCCCAAACACGCGTTTATCCCTCGTCAGGGGCGCACGGGTGCCCTGCTGGACTTCAGGAATTCAGCAAGGAGTGTGGGAACTTACCCAGTGGGAGGCACTGCAGAAAGTCCATGTGAGTTCAGGAGGGGCATGGTGGCCATTCTGCCCATTGGCTCAGGGCCAAATTCTGCCCCTTCCCGCCCAGCCGCCTTCCTGGCTGACTTTGCAAAGAGAAGGCTTGCGTCTGACTCCTGGTCTGTCACTGCTTTTAGCCGTGTGACCTGGGCCCGTGGCTTCCCCTGGGGAAGCCTCAGTTCTCTTGTCTGTGAAATGGGGGAGAGGCTATGCAAATTATAGGACAAACCCACAATGCTTTGGGGCAGTCTAGGGGGGTGTGCGCGGTGCATCTGAGATGCTGCCGCGATCAGTGCTCAGGGAATGTGCTCTGCTGGCTCCTCCTGTTAGGACTATTATTACTCCTTTTGTTCAAAGCTGGTGTGATTCACGGAGACAGTGGAGGCTAGTGGGTAAGGTCATAGGCTTTGCCGTTAAACTTGGATGTCAAGTAACTGCCTGCTCTTCCACCTGCCTGCTGTGTGACCTTGGGCAAGTCACTTAACCTCTCTGAGCTGCATTTTCCTTATTCACAAAATGGGGAGGCTGATTCTCTTGAGCCTTCCTATATGTGCTTGCATGTGCTGGCATAAGGACAGGCTTCACGCATGAAGCTGCTCACCCTGTTGTGCTGGAAGAGTGGGGACGGAGCCGGGATGGACAGGGAGCGGGCGGCGGGTGCAGGGCAGACTGAGCTGGCTCCTTGCACACCTCTGTGCTGTTAAATTTGCTCCAAGGAACACACCTTCCTTTTGCAATTACAACAAGCTTAGATGAAATAAACGTGCTAGTGTCTTCCCAGAGTACAGTGAGATTGAATCGAGTTAGTGCCTGGACAGTGATTAGCTCAGAGTCTGGTGTGTGGCGGGTGCTGAGTAATGTTAGCTGATACAATAATGATAATTAATTATTAATTAAATAATTACAATGGTTGGTAATTTAAAATAAAACGTAGTAACAATCATCACCGTTACTTTTCAAGCAGCTCTGTGGTCATTAGCGTCTGTCGGGTAACTCTGAGATAATGGGGTCCTCTTTAATATTGGGGGGATGGTGTATCCAGAGGCCCAGGGATGCTGAGTGCCCTGCTCCAGGTAGTCGGGAAGGTGAGAAGCCCCGAGTGGTTCTGGGCAGGGCAGCAGCCCGCTGTGGGCAGCCCCCACAGCCTTCTCCAGTGCTGCCAGCTTGTGGGGGTGCGAAGGGCAGGTGTGTCCCTTCAGTCTGTTCGTGGAGATGCCCTTGAAAGTTTAAAAAGACCTGAGGGGCCAAGAGGGGATGTCTGGGTGGAAACTGAACCCAGGCCAAGCCCCGGAGCCTGTCACCGTGGCCCCCAGCCCTCCCCCAGCCCAGACAGGCTCGCCCCAAGGCCAAGAGGTGGGGGCTGCCCTTGCAGGCCGGCGGCTGGGCGGCCGGGGGGCTTCCTGTGGGCTGCTCCCTGCCTGCAGGCGGGGACCCCCAGCCCCAGCCTAGGCAGAAGGGGAGGACTTCGTTTTATTTTCAGACGCAGAAGACCTTCAAAGAGGCGTGTAGGCGTTTCACAGAATGGGTCTCTGTAGATGTCGTTTGCATAACAAGTGTCTAAATCATCAGAAACCGGGAAGGAACTGCAAATGAGGACGAGCAGAGATACCCTGGAAGCAGGCCTCTCAGTACCTATTTCAAGTTTATGACAACGCCCTTGGGTTTGGGGTTCTTGAAAGGCTGGGGAGAGGAAGTGCAAAACAGGTCTGTTTGGGGTGCTGTGGGTCCACGCCTTGGGGGGCGCAGAGCGTCCAACGGGTATAGCTTGGGGGGTCGTTTTTCAAGAAAAAGAACCCAGAGCTTCGTGTCCGGTCTCCGAAGGGGCCATACAAGTGGGGCCTGGTGGTTTCAGCCTCCGCAGCATCCCAGGAAACCCACCTCTGGTGGTGAGCCTGGCCCCGGGCTTTAGGAGGACAGCCTTTCCTGCGCGTCCGCCTTCCGCCGCCCAGGGCTGTGTGACCTTGCTGGACGTCTCCTGTGGCCCCCCCCCAACCAGTGGTTTCACCCCAAGGCCCCGGACGTTAACATGACGAAGACGGGGAGGGCCTCCTCCCTGGGGAGCCGTGAAAGGCGTGAGGCTGTCTGAAGTCTCTGGAGGGGCCGCTGTGCCGTATTTAGATGCCGTTTTGACTCACGCTCCCGTTATGCTACTTAATAGCCAGCTAATGCATCTCGTATTTTCATTCTTTGTTTTGAAGCTGATTGAGTATCACACAAAGATGCCGGCAAAGTGGTAAAACCTCTCCTCCGACTGGAGCAGCCCTCCTCTCTGCTGGCTGCAATCCCCCACCCCCCACCACGGCCCCCACTCTTCTGGCCTAGACTGTGTGCGCCCAGCATGTCTGGGTGCGTGTGTGCGTGTGGACACCTGTGGGGTTTCTCTTCCCTCCTTAGTTTGTGCTGAACACCCTGACACAGAAGCCTCAGTGCTCAACTGGTGCATTGCTTTGATGGCTTTAGTCTTAGCTCCACTGTGGCCCACCCCCATCCAAATCAAGTCAGCTTGAGGTCCATCTTGACCCAGGGGCTCAAACTATGACACTGGCTGTTACCTTAGCCCTGCTTTCCCTGTTGGCCTCCCTGTCTGGTCAGTTAGCTGCATGTAGTGGCCTCGGCAGCCCCCAGAGGGGAGGCAGCTTCTCGTCCACAGTAGCTCTGTTGCAAGTCCAGGCACAGGGTTCCCGGGACCTGGTCACATGACCACCCTTGGACAGGCTTCTGAAATGAAAGAGGTGAAGTCTGCTGATTGGCCAGGCCTAGGCTATGTGCTCACCTTTTGGTTCTGGTATTACAGAGGGTTAACTTCCCCTAAAACACACGGACTAGGGATGGCAACAGGGGTTGGGGGTGGGTCTTCAGAAGGAAAGAGACAGCACTGGCATAAGATGAGGAGACAGAGGGCAGGCAGGACGCAGAGCCACAGGTGCCCGCCACCCCAGCCAGGGCGGCGGAACGTCCTGGGAACTGAAGGGGTGATGTCACCCCACACCTAGTTGGGAAACCCCGCTCAGAACCGCTAGGAACCACACACACGTCAGGGGCCATGGAGCTGCAAGCCGGGTGGAGACAAGGCCCGCAGCAAGCAGCGCAGAAACAAGAGCAGGCTTTCCTGCTGGGGCTGCAGGCCTGGGCAGCCGGGGTCTGGGCAGAGGCACCGGTGCCCGGGGCTGTGTCGGCGGGGAGCCCGGACACTGGCAGGAAGGAGCAGGCAGGGCGAGGGGTTCTGGGGGACACTCTGGGAGCCCGTTAGAGAGGCAGCAGGTCAGTCCCCACCCCAGGCCTCCTGCATCGGAATCTGCATTCTATCCAGGTCCCCAGCCAGTGCATGTGCGCTGTTCATCTGAAGGCGCGTCTCTCGTCCCTTCACTCTCACGCTCAGGGTGGGGACTCGTGTCGGGTCTTCAGTCGGGCTGTCTGCAGTGCAGTGTGGCCGTGTGCATAAAGGAGCCTTAAAACATTCGTGCTCTTTGATGGAGCCCGTATTTCTACCTCTGAGCTGTAACTGACCAAAACCAGCAGAGGCAGGGACAGAGGATGGTGCACGTGGAGACGCCCACTGCAGGGTTATTTACGGCCAGAAGCCCCCACATACCCGCAGATGGGAGGGAGGATCTGAGCGTGACACCTGGCACAGCGAGGGCTGTGTTACTGCTTGACATTTTGCTTGAAAATAAATCTGCTGGGAATGGGCAGGGATGTGGTGATGAACAGGACAGACAGCGTCCGCCCTCTTGGGGCTGACCTTCTCTGGGGAAGGCAGACAGTAACCAGGCGGACCAGATTGTGACAGGTACACAGAAGGAAGAATGGGGTAGTGCAGGAGAGAATCGTGGCCGGGTTTGGGGACGGTTACAGGAGAAGCCCGTCCAGGAGCTGGTGCTGAAAATGAAATCCAGAGATGAGAGGGAGCCAGTGGGTGAACAGCCAGGAAGAGGCGTTGAGGCAAAGGGAGCAGGGGTTACCGAGCTGCTGGGCTTGGGGAGCTTGGTGTGCGAGGGAGGTGATGGAAGATGTGGGGCTGGCGCAGGACAAGCCGGGAGCAAGCTGGAAGCTGAGGAGGGCGGAGAAGTGAGCAGGGCCAGACCCCTCAGGCCTCGAGGGTTTAAGATGGCAGAATAGGCGGTCCCAGCCCGCAGGCCCCCATGGAAACACTGACTGACAACCACCTACAGACGAAAATACCCTGGTGAGAGCTCTGGATCCAGGGGAGCGGCTCTGGCACCCCCGCGAGCCACAAAACGCGAGAGGAACCACACTCTGCTGTCGTACTTCTCCCTGAGGCTGACGGACTCGGAGCCCAGAGAGACCTAGCCCACGACTCCTCCCGCAGGACAGGGAGCGCGCAGCGGAGGGTCTGGCTCCCCAGCCTTTTGGGGGAATATCTGAAAACCCTGTTGGTTTTCTTGCACCCAGAACACCCAGGAAATCAGCGTGGCTGGATTGTCCAGGAGCAGCTAAGAACAAAGCAAAGTGTGCACACCCCCACAGCCGCAGTCCCCTGCGGACGGTGCCCCACACGCTCCCACGGGTGGCGCACGGGCACCAGCAGCCAGGGGAGGCCTCGGCCGCTTGACTCTGCAGGACTGAAAGGAAGCACCCCCCGAGACTGCTCCTTCGGAGGGGAGGGACGAAGCGGCCCCAAGCCCGTTATCCCAGCGTCTCGGGGCACTGTCCTGTGGGAAGAAAGCAGGTGACTCTTGGCACTGGACATGGCTCCATGGGGTAAGAAAGCACAGAATCTAAGGCACACCCCTCAGAAGGGGGGCAGGGAGGTGGAGCCTGCACCGAACGCCCTGGGCTGTCAGGGCACCTCCCTGCGGAAAAGGACCTGACATTGGTGCAGCCACTGTGGAAAACAAGATGGAGATTCCTCAAAAGATTAAAAATAGACGTACCTTATGATCCAGCAATCCCACTCCTGGGCATATATCTGGAGGGAACTCTAATTCAAAATACTGTGTGCACCCCAGTGTTCACAGCAGCACTGTTTACAATAGCCAAGACATGGAAGCAACTTAAATGTCCATCGACAGATGACTGGATAAAGAAGCTGGGGTATATTTATACAATGGAATACTACTCAGCCATAAAAAAGAATGGAATAATGCCATTTGCAGCAACACAGATGGACCTGGAGATCATCACGCTAAGTGAAGTAAGCCAGAAAGAGAAAGAAAAATGCCATATGACATCACTTAAATGTGGAATCTTTAAAAAGACACCGTTGAACTTATTTACAAAACAGAAACAGGCTCACAGACATAGAAAACAAACTTACGGTTACGAGGGGGGAAATGGGGGCGTATAAATCAGGAGTTCAGGCTTACTACCATCAAGCTAATTAGCACATTGTCCTTTCTGTGGCGCTGTGTGCACCTTGTGTCTGTCTCCTGGGGAGCGTCCGCGGCATGTCATGTGTTAGGAGCTGCAGTCATCCTGCTGGGCGTTGCCTCTCTAGACTCACCCGTCCTACAGAACTAGGCCTTTCACCCTTGACCAACATCTCAGAATTCCTCCCACCCCAGCCCCGGCCCAGTGACACGGGGACCTCGTCTCCTCCCGGCCACCTGCTGCAGGGAACACACCACCGCTTCTGTTCGGCATCGTCTCCTGGGCTGTTTATCTTCCTGACCTTGAAGTGCGCGTTGGCCAGCTCTTTCCCCAGGCCAGCACAGCCCCAGGTAGTTAAGCCCCGGGGCTGGGGCACGCACAAGCGAAGTCAGAGCCAGCTGTGCCAAACGCCGCCGCGTGTGGCCGGCGCACGTGCCTGGAGGTGCTCGTGAGCGTGTGCGTTTTCCTGGAGTGCGGCCCGTGGCTTTGCGCAGATTCGCTGAGGGGTCCCACCCAGAGGGATGCCACAGTCATGACGATGGTCTGATTCGAATCCCTCTCTGTGCCGTGGCTGTGGTGGGGGGAGGGGGACGGTTTCTCCAGCCTCTCCGAGCCCCCCTCTGAGAAGCCACGGTTTATCGTGTGTCCCACTCACCACCTGACTTAGCCGGAGTCTGGGAATGCAGGCACCCCAACTCACCTACTCTTGTGTTTTGTGTTTTCAACTTTCTCTTGGGGGAACCGTCAAACATACACGGAAGCAGGCAAAGCGGTAAGAAGACCCCCGCCGTGCACCCAGCTTCAGCCGTTACCCGCTCGCGGCTGGCCTTACGGCATCTGTCCCCCGACTCCTTCCGCCTTTCGCATTTCTTTTCAATTTTTCCTATAAACCAGCACCTGTACTGAGGGTGCTTGTGTGCTAAGTATGGGGGAGGGCGAGTTTTCACGCCGCCAGCTCACCTGTGGAGCCCCAGCTCCTAATTCCGATGTGCGCACGTGTGTCCTGCACACGCCGGGTGTCCTACAATTCAACCCAGTTCTGCCACTGTCCACTGGAGGCCGTGTCAGACCCCCCTGAGGAAGGGCTCAGCCCCACAAGGCTGCCTCCACGTGAGGTGCCAGTCGCAGACCTGGGTATTTCCCTGTGCGTCTGACCACCAGGCTATAAATCAGAAGCTGCCAACACCTCCTCCTTGGGTTCGATTCATTTGCTGGAGCGGCTCACAGAACTCAGGGAGCCGGTGTATGCACCAGATGACTGGCTTATGATAGAAGGATGTGAGTCAGGAACAGCCAGGTGGCGCACTGTGGGGAGGGTCAGAGCTCCCGTGCCCTCTCTGAGCGCACAGCTGTCCCAGCGTCTCCTCGTGTTCCCAGACCCAGAAGCGCTGACGCCTGTCCTCTTGGGTTTTGGGGGAGGCTTCATTACATACACGTGACTGATCACATCATTGGCCATTGTGGGTGATTCGACCTCCAGCCCCCCTCCCCTCCCAGGAGTCGGGACGGGGCTGAAAGCTCCACCCTCGGGTCGCGGATCGGTTCCCTTGGCGACCAGCCCCATCCTTAGGTGCTTTCCTGAGTCACCTCCCCAACATGAACCGGTCCTGGTGGAAGGGGCTTGTGAATAACAGGACACCGTTTCACCTTCACGGCTCCGAAGCTGAGACCAGAGACCACACGTTGTAACACGTGATGCTCCCGGTGCTCTTACTGCTCAGGAAATGCCGGGCGCCGGAACTGTGGGTGAGGACTCAGTACATCTGAGAAGTGGCTTCTGGCCATCTGAGTGGCCAAATACCTATTTCTTATAGATCAGAGTATCGCTCCTGGGTAGCCAGTCCCCGGTCAGGAGTCACACAGCAGGAGCGCCTGCAAGCCCTGTGTCCCCTTCCGTCACCCCCGTCACCTCTGCCCAGACTTCTACACGAGAGTCTGCTTTGCTGGCTGCTGAGCGGGTAGGGTTGGCAAGTCTGGGCTCAAAATGCACCTGGGCGCTGGCCAGTCGTGTGACCAGCACTTACACAGCCTCCGGGACCCTCCGCCCCCGTCTATGCAGGGGCACCTTGCCGGACCTGCCAGGTGGCTGTGAAGATCACTGATGCCATGTGTCAGCCCAGCCCAGGGCCTGGAACTTAGGACCAAATAAGGAGTGTCTCTCCTCATCACTGTCCTTGGCATTATTTCCAGTTTTGTGCCTGTGCTGAGACAGGAAGTGGCCTGTGGCCGTGGCAGGTGTCGTGCGGCCACCACGAGAGGCGTGGGCAGCAGTATCCAGGCACCAGCAGCAGCGTCCTCCAGAAGCGGCCCCATGCCGGCCAGTCCGCCAGCTTGAAAGGCACCCGGGGCAGCGTCTTCACTGACACAGCGGGTGGGGGAGGGGCAGGGCGGTCTCCTGAGACCAGCACGGCTGGGGCAGGGAGAAGCGTCCCCTGGCCTCCGTGCTGACGGGGACGGGCAGCCAGTCTGCAAGATGACCAGAAAGGCAATTTGCCCAAAGAAAAGGCGCCTGACTCTGGGTTAAGTGTGTTTTTCTTCCCCAGCCTCTGGCCATAAAACCCATCGGGGGTGTCCAGGGATTAGATCCGCGAACGCGCTCGCTCTCACCCTTGGCTCCTGCAGGCGCGGGGAGCCCAGCCGCGTCTTTAGCCCTGAGCTGTGTGCATTTAATCCCCAGTCCCTTGCCCTTGGTTTCTAGAGCGGACGGCGGTGCTGCTGACGGATGCCGCGTGTTTCCTCGTCTCTGAAAGTTCAGGTGTGCGTGATACGATCTAATTGTCCAGTTTCTTGACATTCAGGCTTGTCTCCTTTGTAAAGCCGTGTAATTGATTTCTGGGTTCTTGAAAATAGAGCTGGGAGTGGAGAAATATGCTGCAAATACCAAGCAGGGGAGGCGGCGGGGCCGGCCGCACGGCTTGCCGTCGTTTATTCAGTCACTCATTCGTCCATTCAGTCCCTGTCTCCCAGAGCCCAGTGCACAGAGTTCTGGAACCACAGCCCCCCAACTCTGGGGTTGCTCCACAACTCCTGGGAAAACAATGACAGTCGCAGGGAGGGGCCTGAATGTCAGGGGAAAGGAGCCTGAAGCTTCCAGGGGTGGCCGGGGCTGGGCTGGGGCAGCTGGCTGAGGGCTGGAGGAGGGGCCCCGGGCGGGGGGACTCCTGGGCCCCGGGCCGCGCGTCCTCACGCGGGTCCCCTGCAGCGGACCGTCTGCACTCTAATTGCGTGTTCTCTCTCATTGCAGGTCTGAAGGAGAAAGCGCCCGCAGTGTCAGGTATGTGTGTCATTGGCCTCTGTCCGTGTGTCTGCGTCCTGGGAGCGGTGGCACCGGTGAAACCATGTGCTTTGCTTTCTCTCCGATGAGATCTGGCCCTGCCCACCGCCCGGGCACCTTGGTTGTGCTGTGCTGGCTGGTGTCCTGGAGCAAGAGGGCCAGCTTACCGCAGGGGCTTCACCTGGCCTGGTGGCCCTTCCCGTCAGGGCTGATGGAGGTTCTCCTGGGCTGTGACCCATGTAGGACCAGAAGCTTCCCAGCGCACAGCCCCTGGAGCCAGGCTGGGCGGGTGGGGCAAGTCTCCTTGGTGGAGGCCGGTGGCCTTGACGGTGCAGGCATCTCCACGGTGCACGGAGCAGACTGATGTGCACGTTCCCGGACTTGCGGCCGAGACCCCTCCACCTCCCCGTGCTCCCCACCCTTCTTGGGGACACTGCCTGGGCCAGGCCAGCCTCAAGGCTTGAGTTGGGGGACCAGGAAGGCCATGGGGCCTGGCAGACAGTGGCCTGTGGTGGGAGAGGGGCAGGAATGAGAGGCAAGGAGGCAGTTTCAGAGTCACTGGCAGCAGATGGGGTATCCGCATCTTCCCGTGACCAGGCTGGGGAGAGAAGAGCTCGTCCCGGGCCTGGAGCTGGGGGTGTCAGGCAGGCTGCCTGCAGAGCCAGAGACAGAGGTGCGGGTGGCTGCATACTTGGGGGCTTCCTGGAGTCAGCAAAGTCCCAGTTCTGTACCCAGGCACTCGGCCCAGGAGACACGGGTGGGGTCTCAAGCCGGGGAGACAGAGCAGGAGCAGCTGGGGGCAGTGGTCACCCTGCGCATGAAGGAGCTGGAGGAGATGCCCTGGGATTCAGGGTGTCCAGGAGGTGCAGGAGGAGGCCCGGTGGATGTTCTGGGACAGCCCAGTGCCCGCAAAAGCTGCTTGAGGGGGGGCCCGAGGCCCACCCTGGAGCATGGGCAGCCGTGAGAGAGGAGGGCGCCCTTGGCCACTGTCGGGGAAGAGGCCAAGGTGTGCTGTCTGTAAACAGAGCCAGGTGCAGGAGAGTGTGTGCCTCATGTTACATTTTGGGTAAGAAAAAGCCAGATATAAGAACGTGATTTCTTACTTATAACGTTTGCATAAATGAGCAGTGGCAGGTGACACAGGCAGCTGTTAGAATGTTCCCTCTGGAAGTGGGGACAGGAATGGCCTCCAGGCTTTTCAAGGTCCCTGTGCTGTTGCTGGGCTGTGAGTGGTACCCATGTATGACCTCTCAGAAAATTCACTGAAAATCAAGAACTGTTTGTGGCGGGGGGTGGGGGGAATTGCTGAGTAGTGAGCCTCCCGTCACTGGGGGTATGCAACTGTGTTGGAAGGGGATTCACACGGGGGTAGGAGGCTGAGGTCCCGCTGGCCCGCTCCTTGCCCCTTTGGGATCTGATAACCCCCCTCTCTGTCTGACACACTCAACGATGGCTGAGATGGGGCCCTTCACCAAGATCTCCTGAGACCGGAGAGTTCAGCTGGGCTCCTCACGTGGGGTGCAGGGAGATGTGGAGGTGTGTGCAGGATGAATGAACCCGCAGGATGGCGAGCGTCTGGCCCACCCCCCAACCTCCGCCTCAGCATCCTGTGTGTGGCTGGTGGGGGAGGCGGCAGGGATGTCAAGAAAGTGGTTTTTGAAGTCAGTGCTGTTGAAACTGAGCCCTGAGGAGGGAGGCGGATTCTCCGTGCGGGGGAAGTGGGGGACAGCTCATGCAAGGACCCGGGGCCTGGTGACTTGGCTGCGTGGTGGGAACAGGACGCGGGTGGGGCTGTGCGCAGAGTGGAACATATGTTCACAGCTCGGGCCAGACGGTTCTCAGCGGGACGCTCGGAGCTGAGGAGCCGGGCAGGGGGAGCTCTGCCGGCAGTGGGGCAGGGAAGGCTGTGTGTAAGCTCTTCAAGGCTGGAGACCCCACCCAACGATGCCGGCCCACGTGGCTGGGTGCTCTCCCGGGGCCAGACCTTCAGGGCTCGTGGTGAGACAGACTGCTAGCACTTGAAAGTGCTGGGTTCGGGTCCCGACTGGGCTCCGTCCTGTGCCGGGCCTGTGTTTCACCCCGGGCTGTCGACACGGGCGTCAGGCCTGGGCCACACGTCCCATCCTTGGCTCCCCAGTAAGGCCCTCCCTTTGCTCAGGGCCGGCAGCCCCCAGACTGTTCAGATCTGGCCCGCTCCCTCTCCCCGGCTTTGGGTCACTGGCCCCAGGACGGCTGTGGAGTTGGTTTTCGAGGGAAGAGTATTTGTGAGGTTGCCTACAGAAATGAGCCCAGGCCCTGCTAGGTGTCCTCTCCATGGTCCTCTGCCCTCTCAGGCCCGCCTGGAGGGAGTTGGGCTGAGGGGGACCCCCTGCTTCTCCTGCCAGGGTCCCCATTGCGAGTCTCAGGATGTCTCAGCCGGCACCTCCCACCTGTGCAGCCTGGTTTTCGGCTGAGGTCCCCCCCACACCTTCTGCTCCCGCCAAACGGTGCTGCTCTCCCGTCTAAATGCATCCACTGGTTCCCTGCCTGCCTTCTGGCTTGTAGATGTGTACCCTGGGCTGTTTCCTCCACCTCCTCCACTGGGCAACCTGCGCCTTTCCCAGAATCCCCCCAGTTGCCGCCTCCCTGAAGCTGCGGGGCCCCGTGGCTGAAGTGCCACCGGCCCCCCGCCCCGTCCGCGCCTGGTGTTCCACGGCTGCTGTGCTCACTTCGGTATCTACGTTCATGCCGCTCTGTGTCCTGTGACATGAGCACTGGTCTTGCTCCCCCAGGCAGAGTAAGGGGCCCGGGTTGAGGCCCTGGGACATTTCTGGTGGGGCCAGCACACGCCAGGCACACAGCAGGCGCCCAGGGCCTCAGCGGGGTGAACTCACCTTGGCGGCACCTACAGCCCCGGCACGACGGCTTCAGAGAAGAGGCGCAGACTCCTGCTTGTTTAATTGGATGCAGGACCCGTAAATACTTTCAGGCACTGAACTTGGAGGGAAAAGGAAAAGTGGACCATTCACCCCGCTCGATGGAGAACCCCTGCCGCCCCCAAACCCACAGCCAACCCTCCCTGCAAATACTGGGCAGAAGGGACCACCTCTCGTGACTCAGAGAGACGGCTCCGGGATTTCATTAGCCTAAGTGAGGTGCTCATGGGCCAGCGTGAGCTGATGGTCTTTGCTCAACGTGAGGGCAACGGTCCCTGAGGGGCCCCCTGTTTCCCACGCACTCCCCGGGGTCCCTGCGTGGTGAGGTAATTTCTCTTTAGACGCAAATGATCTGAGGCCCCCCCCCCCGCCCCTTTCTGCTTGGCCGTCCAGCCCCCTGGAGCAGCAGAGAACGCTTTTGTCAGGAGAAGGCTGTTTGAGAATCCGGGTGCACTGCTCTTCCCCGAGGCAAAACATGTGCGAGATCAGATGTATTCATTTTCCACAAACGCAATGAGTCATTTTTGACCATTTTGCAAACGTAGGACTTTGCGCCTTGTTACCGGGGAGTGTGTGTCTGCTTTTTGCTTATTCAGGGGAGGCTCCGGAGGACCCGGACTTGGAGCCCTTTCATGACTTATTGAGGGGGATGAGGAGAGGTTTGCAGAGTTTGGCGTTTGAAAAGAATGAGTAACTGCGCGGAGGGCCCAGAAGGAGTGCCGGTTCTGCGGCTAGGGGGCGGAGGCTTTCTGGGGGTGAGCCATTATCTTTTCTTTTTTCTCCCTGGCTTCCATCATCCCCTTGAAGTGAACTCGTGGTCACATACGTACCATTTAACGAGTGTTCGCCGCGGGTTGGGGCCTCGCCCCTGCGTGAGGGTGATTAGCCTCATTTGTCCAGCTCTGGGAAATTGAGGCTGAGAAACACTAAGCAGCCTCCCTGCGGTGACGTGGTTTTCAAGCGCAGAGCCAGGGTGTGGAACACCCGACCGCTCCGAGTCAGAAAGGGTTTTGTACAGCGCTGTATATAAAACAGATAAACAACAAAGGCCTAGCGTACAGCACAGGGAACTGTATTTAATTTCTTGTAATAACAAATAATAGGAAAGAATCTAAAAGGAAAAAGTACGTATGTATGTATATCTGAGTCACTTTGCTGTACACCTGAAACTAACATTGTAAATCAACTGCACTTCGATAAAAAATTTAAAAAAAAAGAATCGCCTGTGGGACTTGCTGAAAATGCAGATTTCCAGGCCTGGTCCTTACCATGTCTGACTCAGAAGGCAGCTGGGTGGCTGCAGCATTGTGCTGTACACCAGGAACTGATATGTTGTAAATGACTATACTCTGATTTAAAAAAAAAGAAAGAGGGAGGCAGCTGAGAACACTTGCTGTGCTGGGTTCACAGAGCTGAACTCTCGCCCCAGGACAGACTGGGAGCTGGTTCCAAGCCAGAGAGATGGGCGGGGGTGCTGGGGACACCCTGTCCTGCAGCCTGTCCGGAGGTGCTGGACTCGGGGCTGAGCAGGTGGCCTCAGAGGTGAGCACACATTTCTTAGAAATGGAAGTAGAGGCACGGCGTCGGGGTGGGGGTGGGGGGCACAACTCTGAATCCAAATCCTTTCTCCTCGTCTTCCCCGCTGTCACCACGGCTCGGACGCTGAGCTTGCCAGGCCTCAGATTTCACAATCCTTCAGCAGTCTGTAGTGAGCACCTGCTGTATGCATGTCCTTGGGCGAAGCACTAAGAGCATGAAGCCCCAACGAGATTCAGTGAACACCTGCCACCCCCGTGACGTGGAGCAGAGGCCTCAGCCCGCAGCCCACGGGCCTCTCAGCTAGGCTGTGGGTGGGGCGTGTGTGACAGGTGGTAGCGCTCAGTTAACGTCCTCTTGCTTTCCCCTCACCTCCTTGGAGTCCGGGGGGAGGCTGGAGGGAAGCCGGTGGTTGCCTGGGCGGGAAATGCCCTGGCTTGGGGGACGTTCCATTCTGGTTCTCCCATCCCCCCTTCCCTCCTCTGGGATTCTGCTTAGAGCTTCCTGAGCCTTCTTGTCCCTCAGGTCTGGCTCTGACCTCCCATCTCCTGAGCGGTTTCCGCAGGCTGGCCTTCCTGTTCACCAGCACTCCCTTCAGCTGTGTCCCATCCACTCTGGGCCCATCCGTGGGGGGCCAGGGCCCTTGGGTGGGGTCCATGTGTGTTCAGCCTCGTTCTGGAAGCACCGCTGTTCGTCCCTGGACACAGGAAGTAGACAGACCTTACAGGGACCAGATTTGAGTTGCTGGGCAAAGAATTGGCTTTGATATTTTAGAAGAATCTAGAATTCTGGCTGGTTGTCTCAGAAGCAGCCTCTGGTGACTGTCTGGAGGGCGGGCCAGAGCTGTTCGGGGCGTCGAGGCAGGGCCGGCCTCGCGCTCAGCTAGGAAGTGTTCTTTCTCCTGAATTTTCCTGGACGAGTTTGAGCAGGATCAGAGTAAGTTGTTCTTTAAACACTTGGAATTCACCAGTGGAGCCGTCAGTCGGGTCTAGAGGGTTTGTGTTCCATCGCCGATCCAGCCGCCTGACCAGCTGTGAGTCTATTCAGATTGCTGCTTGCTCTGTGGCTCGGTCCTGGCGGGTCCTGTGTGTCTAGGAGTTTGCCGTTTTATCCAGGTCACCCAGTCTGTAGGGAGTGCAGCTGTCCATGGTGCTCTCTTACAACCCTGTTTGTTTCTCTGCAGCCAGTGATAATGTCCCCACGCTCATTTCTGAGTGTAACGATTTGTCTCTTTTCCTCTTTGTCAGTGTAGCCGACCGTCTTGTCAGCTTTGTGAATCCTTCCGAAGAACCTTCTGCTCTTGCTGATTTTCTCTGTTGCTTTTCTGGTCCCTGTTGTCTCTGTTCTAGGCTTCCGTGTCCGCGTCCTCCTGGTAGCTTTGGGTTTCCCTTCCTAAGCTGTATTGAGCTGAGGTCTTGTTTTGATGTAACCATTTATAGATAAGAATTTCCCTCTTGGCCCTGCTCTGCTGCGCCCCACGTTTGGTATGTCCTGTTCCACTCTCCGTCGTCTCTAAGTGCTTTCCCATTTCCCTTGTGTCCTTCCTTGACACAAGGGCTCTTGAAGAGTGTGTTGTGCACTTCCCACAAACGTGTGAACTTTCCACTTCTCCTCTGTTGCTGGCTTCTCACCTCATCCCTCTGTGGTCGGAGAAGACACGCTGTGTGATCCCCATCTTCTGTGGTCTCCTGGGGTGTAAACCGCCGTCTGGTCTGACATACGGTCGGTCCCGGAGGGGGCCCCGTGTGCGCTGGAGAGGAGTGTGTGTGTGTGTGTGTGTTGGTGGGTGGGGCTGTGTGTGCCTGTCGGATCTGGTGGCTCATTGTCTCGTTCAAGTCTCCCCTTCCTCACTTGCCTTGTTGGGTTGTTCCGTCCATCGCTGACCGTGGGGCACTGAAGGCTCCGACTAGGAGGGAGAACCGACTGTTTCTTCCTCAGTTCTGTCCATTTTTGCTTCATATATTTTGATGGTCTGTGATTAGTGCGTCAATGTTTGTCTTCTATACTTCTGTACTGAGCCCCGTATCAATGTACAGTGTCTTCTTTTCTCTTGTGACCTTTTCTGATTTAAAGCCTGTTTGTCTATAGTTAGAACAGCCACCCTGCTCTCTTGTGGTTACTGTTTGCATGGACTGTATTTTTCTGTATTTTTCATGTTCCAACTTTTTGTGTCTTTGGAACTAAAATGAGTCTCTTAAAGATAGCGTGATTGGATCATGCGTTTTCATCCATTCTGCCAGTCTGTCTTCTGCGTGGAGAATTTAATCCATTTACATTTAAAGTAATTACTGACAAGGAAAGACTTATTTCTGTTATTTTGCTGTTTGTTTTCTATACGCCTCATGGCTTTTGTCCCTCACTTCCTGCATGGCCGTTTCATTTTGCTCTTTGCTGAGTTCTTGTGGTGACCCATTTTAACGCCTTTCTCCTTTCCTTTGGTGTATATCCTGTGGCCCTTTTCTTTCTGGTTACCGTGAGATTACAGTTAGTATCCTGAAGTTCCAACAGTCTGACGCCTGCACTCTTAATTCCTAATAAAGTAAGTATCAGTCTCTAGCAGCCCACATAAGCACAAAGCTCTTTGGGTCCTTTATTTATTTTTAAGAGTAACGGGGTCTTGAGAGCAAATAGTGAGGAAACCACTGTGGTTTGTCCCCAGCCGTGACTGGTCCATTTCTTGTTCTGACCTCACAAGACGCCCCTGGGATGGAATTACAGGAAACCTATCCACGCCCACGCCGGCCAGGCCTTCGGTCCCTACAGCCCAGGAAGCTGCGTGTGGTGACCTGCTGGTGCTGGACGTCCACCACATCACCATCAGCTTGTTTTTTCCTTTTATCCCCTCCATGTTGTTTGTTTATTTTTTCCTGTATTATTTTTCTTTTTTCCTTTTTCTTTGTTCATTTTCTCATTTTATCTTAGATTTTTCCTTAGTGTGAGTATTTTTAGTACAGTCAGAATTGTTCATGTAATTGGACAGTTTGTCCAGTTAGTGTAGTTGCTAAGGGTGGTTAGCATTGTTAGTCTAGGCAGTAGTTTTGTCAGCATAGTTAGCACCGTCAGTGTTAGTGCTAGTTAGCATAGTTAGTGTGATCGGCGTTGTTAGCAAGCATAGTTCGCTCTGTTAGTTAGTGTGATCAGTTGGCGTAGTCAGCAGGTCACCACGCTGCAGGGCCTCCCCGAGGCCTCCCCTGCTGACAAGGAGGCTCATACTGACTGTCGCCAGCTCCTCACGACCACTGGCCAAGGTAACTTCACCAGGCGATGTTGGCTCGGCACATTCTTTTCACATTCTTTTTTTTTTTTTTTTTAATTAAAGTGTAGTTGATTTACAATGTGTTGATTTCTGATGTACAGCGTAGTGATTCAGTTATACACACATATGTATTTTTCTTTTCATATTCTTTTTCATTATAAGCTATTACAAGATATTGAATGTAATTCCCTGTGCTGTACAGTGGGACCTTGTTGTTTATCTATGTTCATACAGTAGTTTGTGTCTGCTAATCCACAGCTCCGAACTTATCCCTCCTCTCCTTCCCCCCTGGGAAGCATAAGTTTGTCTTCTGTGTCTGTGAGTCTCTTTCTGTTTTGTAAATAGGTTCATTTGTATTATTGTTTAGATTCCACATATAAGTGACATCATATGATACTTGTCTTTGTCTAACTTACTTCACTTAGTATGATCATCTCTAGGTCCATCCATGTTGCTACAAAAGGCATTATTTTACTCTTTTATGGCTGAGTAGTATTCCATTGTGTGAATATACCACAGCTTCTTTATCCAGTCATCTGTCAATGGATGTTCAGGTTGTTTCCATGTCTTGGCTATTGTAAATAGTGCTGCTGTGAACACTGGAGTGTATGTGTCTCTTCAAGTTAGGGCTTCCTCGTGATACGTGCCCAGGAGTGGGACTGGCCCAGCACCTTCTGGCTGGGACAGAGGTGCCCGTCAAGATCTTTAAGAAAAATCAGCTCCTCTGGCCTCCAGGCGTTTTTCCATGAAGACCACAGCATGAAGGTTTAAATCACCCAAAATCACAAAGTTATTTGTGGTGACTGACTGGAGGAGACACGGTCAACCCTTTACAGGACCGCAGCCGCAGGACAGACAGGCCCGGGCACATGGCAGCTGGTCTCTGCCCTGCAGCATGGCCACCAGAGGGGACGGGGCGCAGGGAGCTGGGGCCAGAACGCCTGCTTCTGAGGACGAGGTACACGTGAGAACTGCAGACTTTGGCCTCAGCAGTGAGTCATCGGCAGAGCCTCTCATCCCCACCGGCTCCACCAGGAAGAAGGTCAGCGGCCTGAGGTGGACCAGGAGTCGGGGCAGAAGGCCACAGAGCCTGCCAGTCCCCCGCCCAGCCTGGGGCCCCCCTGCACCCACGGCACCAGCAGCAATACCAGCAATACCGGAGCCTCAGGAAAACCACCTGCCCCAGGGTGGGGCCCTGGGCAGCCAGAGGGTGTGACCAGCCTCGCCCTCTGGCAGCCAGAACCTGCAGGGTGGCTGGGAGAGTCCCGAACTGTTTCAGGAAACACCACAGCACGGTGAGCCCAAGGCTCCCCTCTGGATGCATAAGTAGGGAGTGAAAGGGTCACCTTCCACCGGACAGGACACCTCTGGCTGCAGGTGCCCAGTGGGCTCTGGGAGGGGAGAGCCCCGGAGTCAGGAACGGAGCCCCGCCAGCGATCCGCCAGCAGACGCAGTGAAAAGCACCCCCAGCCCGTGACTTCCAGCTGCTTCCTGAATTATGAATTGCATAATGCAATTTGTCTGGTGGACAGTCTTTCATAAAACATGACCTCAGGGCAGAGAGAGGTGGGTGGTGGGAGGGAGCAGTAAGAGGGGTGGGGCAGAGTCACCCACTCACATGTCTCCCGACGGCCGCGTCCGCCTCGCAGGGCGCTGGGCACCAGCTTTTAGCTGGTCACGTGGCCACCCACGAACTACAGAGCTCCCACCGCCTCCGCAGCCAGGCTGGTCCTGTGGCCACGCTCTCCCTCCAGGGCGGGAAGGGAAGAGACTTGTGCCGACTCTAGGAGATGTCCCAGGAGAGAGAAGCGGACACCGAGCTCTGAGGCGGGAGCCCCATCCTGGCCAGGGGACAATCTGGGATGACTGGGCATCAGGGGGAGGAGCTTCCTGGACCAGCCCTGGGCTGTCTGCCTCCAGATCAGGGTGAGGGAGATGGGAACTTCCATTTGCCACTCTGTGTGGGGCCTTCATTAGAGCAGCCGAGCCTCACCCTAAGCAGGACAGTGGTCTCAGAGGGGACATCTCTTGTGGTTCCCCTGGTCAGGCAGCTCCTGGGACCACAGCTGTCTGAGGTTTCCAGCCCTCTCTTCTGTGGGTGACAGCCAGCTCCCACCCACGCCCCTCCACACGCCCCGGGTGCTTCTCTGGAAACCCAAAGTGTGAAGATGGATGCTCCCAGCTGAGGCGGCAGGAGCCGACACCTTCCAGGGCACCACCCCAACACGCTCCCAGCGATGCACGCAGCTTGTTTGGAAATGCTCTGCGCTCTCTCTTTCCCTGCTAATATCTGCAGATTCTAATTAAATAACTCTGGGAACAGGCTGTCTCCTGCGCTGTGTAACTTGATTATTGCTGGGAAGATGAATTCGGAACTGATAACTTCCCCGCTAAGCTGACAGGTTTAAAGGCTTAATTTGAAAAACCAACCAAACCCCCTGCACAGTCTGCAGGCAGAGACTGGGGCTTGGCTGGGCCTGGCCCTGAAATCTTCGTTTGGGGAGAGGGATATTTAGGACTCCCGGGTGTCTGGTCCTGTCCATGCCGTTTCTTATCGGCCCTCCACTTACAGAGCTCGCAGTTTTACAGGCAAAGGAACTCTAATGTATACTAAAATATTAAACTTACGGAGGACGCGGTAGAAAGGTACACTGTTCACTCGTTCACTCGTTTACTCTAAGTGTCTGCAGAGTGTCTTGTAGGGCTGGCTTAAATAGAGTGTGTTCGTAGAGAATTTGCCTTGAGCACCTGCTGTGTGCTTGGTCCCCGGCTGGGAGCTCTGGGGACTGTGAGGAGGAGCAGGAGCCCGAGTGCCTGTTCACAGGAGACCGCGTAACGCCAGACGAGGAGGCTGGGAGGCAGAGAGCTTCTGGGCTTCAGGGAGGACACGTGTGACGGGGGGGCGGGGCCGGGTCTGGCGTGGCCTCAGAGCATCAGCACAGCGTGACCAGGTGGGGACAGGGACAGGGTGCGGTGTGCTTCGTGGGAGAGCGTGTGCTGTGGCTCAAGATGGTGGATGTGGGGGTGTGACCCTGTCCCCCTTCCTCTGTGATGATGGAGATGGTGATGAGAACAGCTCTCCTTGAGCCCCCGGGGGCCCCATTACTGCTTCTCTGTTACAGACGAAGACACTGAGGCACAGAGAGGGACATGGCTGCCCAGGGTCACAGAGCAGGGAAGCCTGGCTATAAGCCAGGCCCCACAGTTTGGGTCCTTGACGACTGGTTCCATGCTGCCTGCAGGGATCCCGGCCTGAAATGGACGTTGAAAGCAGTGTGACCCCCAGTGCCCTACCTGGTGCCAAGTTGCCAAGTCAGGAAACAGCCCTCCGTAGCTACTTGCACGCCCCCAGGGACAGGGAGCTCACTGCCGTTCCTGGAAGTTGGCTGGGCCTCCCTATGATTTGGCCCAGGACAGCCCAGGAGAGACTGGGGCAGCCACACGCCCCTGGAGGCCTCCGGTCCTCAGCTGAGCAGCTTGGGTCCTTCCAAATGTCCCTGGCAGGGGGCCTGATGGGGGTGACAGCCGTGCAGGCAGGCGTGCTGCAGAGACAAGGAAACGGTGGGCACAGTGCAATGTACATGCAGACGATCAGATATTCACTCAACAAACACTGGTTCAAGTCTTGCAGGGTCGTTGGCCTGGGCCTGGGTGTCCAGCAGTGAAGACGGCACAGTCCCTTGAGCTGCCGGCCTCGGGGGAAAGCAGTGCTCAGAGGAAACCAACCCCCCGCGCCCCCACTGCGCCCCCCACAAATCATCGCACTGAGGCTGCAGCCTTGGGTCTCAGTGGAGGGTAAAGGCAGGCAGGGGACACCCAGAGCGGGCACTGACCATGAGCCCGGGCACTGGAGCCGGATGGCCTGGGCTCCGTGATCTCACCTCTCTGTGCCTCAGTTTCCTCATCTGCAACAAGGGGTGGTAATTCTGGAATTTCGTCAAGGATTAAGTGAGTTTCTGTTTCTAAGGCCCTTAGGATGGTGTCTGGTCATGGATCAGGCTGCTGCGCCCCTCCACAATGGCCCTACTGTAAGGCAGGGTCTCCGGCCCCCATTTTAAAGGTGAGAAAACCAAGGCTGAGAAGGGTTATGAGACCAGCCTGGGCTCGCGCCTCCTCTTGCTGCACTGGTGTCCCCATTCTGCCCAGCTCTCCTGCGTTCACCTCAGCTCTCTGTCCCCGGGAACCACCCAGCAAAGTAGGTGCTGAGAATCTTTGAGCAAATTCGTGCGTAAATGCAGACAAACCCTCTCCCCTCCTTGGGCTCTCGGACCGTGGACTGGACGGGGATACCGGGCTCCCCGAGACTGCTCCAGGAGGCACAGAGGTCTGTCACCCCACACGGTAGAGGATGTGGGGGCCAAAGGCGCTGGAATAACCCAGGCTGGGGGATGTCTGGCAGGGAGATGTGGAGAGGCACAGAGAGGCCCCTGGAAGACAGTTTCCAGGCAACCGAGGAAGGGAATGAGGATGCCCAGGAGGGGCAGAGGCCCGAGTCCGGCCTGGCACCGCCTCCTGCTGGACACTGAGTGTTGGTGAGAACTGGGAGCAGCCCGGCCCTCGCTGGGCCTCCTCTCCAGTAAAGGGGGGAGGAGAGAAGGAAGCCAGTGTGGCTAACCCCCGGCGCTGCCCGTGGGCCGGGAGCTGCTTCAAGCATCCGGGAGAAGGCGTTTACAAATCACACATCTGGTAAAGGGTCAGCACCCAAAATACGTGATGAACGCATACAACTCAACAGCAAAAAGCCAGGCAGTTCAATTCAAAGGTGGGCAGAGGATCTGAGCAGACATGTTTACAAAGAAGACACGCAGATGGGCAACAGGCTCGTCCACGCCGCTGATCAGGAGGGCACTGCGAGCAAACCACCACGGGCGGAGCGCGTGCTCAGCATGCACGAGGTCCTGGGTTCCGTCCCCAGTGCCTCCACTACAAAAAAGCACAGCGAGGTGTCACCTCACCTGTCAGGATGGCCATCTTCAAAAGACAAGAAATAACAAGTGTTGGTGAGGATGTGGAGAAAAGGGAACCCTTGTGCGCTGCGGGTGGGAATGTAAACTGGTGCAGCCACCGCAGAGACCAGTATAGTGGTTTCTCAAAGAAACGGATCCAGCGTTCTCACCTCTGGGTGTTTGTCGAAAGGAAAGGAACTCACCACGCAGAGAGATAGCTGCACGCTCGTGTTCACTACGGTGTTATTTACAGGAGCCGAGACGCAGAAACAGCCTCAGTGTCCGCAGACAGATGAACGGATGAAGAAAATGTCAGATGTACACACACACACACGCACATCTAATTCAGCCGTGAAAAAGGAAATCCTGCCGTTGGCGACAACATGGACCTTGAGGCCATTATGCTGAGTGAAATAAAGCAGACAGAGAAAGGCAAACACCATCCAGTCTCACTTATGTGTGGCATCTAAAAGCAAAACCAAACTCACAGACACAGGAAGCAGGTCGGGGGCTGCAGAGGTGGGGGGGCACTGGGGGACAGAGAGGAGGGTCAAAGGGTGCAGACTTGCAGGTATCAGTGAGCAAGCCCTGGGAGGTCAGGGACAGCGTGGTGATGACAGTTAATCATACTGGATTGTGTGTTTGGAAGTTGCTGAGAGAGTCGATCTAACAGTTCTTGTCGCAAAGGAAAAAATGGTAACTCTGGGAGGTGATGGATGTTCACTAAACTTACTGTGGTGATCATTTCACAGCAGGGACGTATTGGATTATACCGTACCCCCTAACACAACGATCCATGACAAGTGCATCTCAGTTTAAACATGGGAGAGCAGGCAGAGTCTGGACTCCCTGTCGCCAAAGCTGCTTTTGCCTTGAGGCAGCAGCAGGGGGCGGTAGCTGTGACAGAGCCGAGACCGGAGGTCCCGCAGAGCCTGAAACAGTTCCTCTGGAAGACAGAAGATGCAGCAGCGACAGAGCGTGCCCGGGTGCGCCCTCAGCCCGGCCGTCCCATGCTCTGCCTCTTGCCCCCTTCAACCCCCTCCCTACCCTAAGAGGGAAAGTCTTCAACATTCCCATTTTTCAGATGAAAAAACTGAGTCTCGTTCTGCTTTTAATAACTAAGCAAGAGCTGGAGCCGGCTTTGAACCCCCGTGTCCTGGTTTCAAAGCCACATCTGAACCCTGATGCCTGGAAGGCAGGGTTCAGGCACTGGGGACCCTCTGCCTTCCACACTTACAGCCCAGGCTGCTGGGTGAACACATTTAATCCACGTACTCTGCATCTGCTCCTGCTGCTGCCTGGGGCTTCAGCCGCTGAGGTTTTATAGGTGAATCATCACCACCCGCCCTGCCCTCCTGTGGGGCGGCCCCTCCTAACCTCCTTATTCTAAATCTGAGCTCCCAGATCTGCAGAGCCGCACTGGAAGTGCCCCGCTCGCCTGTGTGGAGGTGTTGGCGAGGGAAGCGAGGGGCTGTTCGGGGAGGCCTCTTACACTGAAGGCGACACATGAAAGGGACAGTGTTTATGTCCGTAACAGGACTCAATTTGAAGCTAAGAACGTCGTCCCAGAGAGGATAAAAGCCCGGAGGCTGAAGGTTACAAGATTGCTGACAAAAGGGCTTGACGACTGGGTCGTAAATATGTAATTTAATTTTAAAAACCAGCCCCCTGGATGATGACCATTTGCCCTTTAAGGCCAGAACTGACCACCTGGCCCCTGGGCACCCCTTAGTTCTGGGATATGATTGTCTGGGCCTGGGGGAGTCTTAACTGGGGGTGCTGTCCTCTCAGTCATGGGCACACCTGCCCACATGTGCACCCGTGGACTGTGGTCCCCGTGCGTCAGGGCACTTCTCATGCCCGGCCCGAGAGGCCCAGGTCATAAGGAAGGAATGACACGTCTGTGGGAGTCACACTTGTGCCCTCTGCAGGGGTGACCATCGCACAGAGAAGAGGCCCCCACTTCCAGGAGGGGTGCTGGGGTCAGCCGGACTTCTGAGCCCCTTGGTTTAGCAAGCATCCTGGCTGAAGTCATACAGCGGATGCTGGATTGGGCTCCCACCCCCAGCTCACCAGCAAGCCCCTTGCCCATGTCCAGCCTCAGTTTTCTCCTCTGTAAACTGGAACACGGTCACCTCGCCCTCAGAGGTGGGGGTGTCCTGTGTAAATTACAGCACAAAGCGCTGGGCTGCTTTGGGCACCCTGGGGTGTGCGGGTCCAAGGCTGGGCCGGGGCAGGTGGGAGAGGCGAGGTGGGGGCCTTGCGGCCATGACAGCAGAGCTGTCTGGGAATCGGGCTGAGCGCATGTGTTCTAATATCCAGAAACAGGTAGCTGCCACCAGCAAATCCATTAGTGAAGGTCGCGTTTACTCTCTCTCATCAGTTACAATCATCTGTTTGAACAGAGGCCTCTGGAGTCTGTTAGCGACATGATTGTCTGTCACAGAATGGCTCTGCTCGGCCCCTGAAGTCCAGGGGCTCCTGCACCCCTGTGAGCGCACACCTTCTCCGGTCCTCACTCACTTACTCTCAGCAGCTCCCCGTGGCCAGGGGCCGGCCTCGCTCTGGGTGTAAGACTTCCAATGAGCCCCGCCCACCTGCCCCACCGGCCTGGGTCCCTGCAGCCCTGGGCCACCGGTGCCCCCAGGTCGTCCCCTGCCCTCCGCCTGGGCTGCTCCGCCAGCCCTCCTGCCCCTTGTCCGTGAACCCTCAGCTCCCCTGTCACTTCCCCTTGATGGGAGGACCGTGTCGGTGGCTCACTCAGCATCCTCTGCCCAGCCCAGCCCGCCTTCTTCCTGCAGATGCTCAGTTAGGAGGAGTCACGGTTGGTCCAGGCTGTCGTGGCAGCTGCTCCCCCCACCCACTGGTGATTGGTCAGGACAAGGTCTCGGGACCCAGTTCCGGCTGGTGCGATACTAGAGGAAGTCTCCAGGGGCTTCCATGAGAGATTGTCCTTCCTGAAGACAAAGAGGTGATCAGGGAAGAAGGGCCCCCTTGCTTCTGGCATGAGCGCTAACTGAGGAGGTGATGGCTGGAGTGGAGGCAGCCACACTGCATCCATGAGGGAGTGACACCAACACCCTGGGAGTGCTGGAGTAGAGAGGTGGTAGCATCTGAGTCCCTGACATTGTTGGGCCACCAGACCACCTCCAGACCTCCCATCTCTCATCTCGTCCTTAAACTTTAGACGTTTGGTGTCTTTGCAGTTTAAGCCACTCTCAGTGGGGTTTTCTGTCACTTCAGCCAAGCACTTAACCAACTGATACAGACTTCAACTCTCAGTTAAAAGTTCTGTCTTTAACCAGTTCCCCAGCAGACTTGGTTCTCTGCCCCTGTCCCTCCACCCTTCCCCCGTGAGAGCAGCTCTTGGGCTATGGTGCCCTGTCTGCCTGGCTGGCTCGTCTGTATTTCGTCTGTAAACACATCAGGCCTTTTCTTCTCTGTGCACCCTGAGCCTGCACACAGTGGGCCTTCAGAACCGCAGGGACCCTGACCCACCCCCACCATGGCCAGAGCCCCCATTCATCAGAATGCCTGCGGATTCGCTTCAGCCCAAGCACCACTGCTGGACCCCGCGGGCTTCCGCAGCCCCTACCTCGTGAAGAGTGAGGCCCCCTGTAAACCCAGGTTCCCGGCTGTCAGACCCCCCCACCACGTGCCCAGCGCTGAGCTGTGGTCTCTCCTGCGGCAGCCCCGGGAGGCCACGGTGTGGAGAAGCGGGTGCCGGAGCTGCGTTTCAAGGGAGACGTGGAAAGGGTGTGTCCAGGTGTCTAAACCCTCCCCTTCGTGGCCGCTGGCGGCCCCGGGGCAGCGGAGCGTCCGCGGCCCTCCGTGCCCGTGATGGCCGGGCTCCGCGCTCCCTTGCGGCTGCGGAAGCTGCTGCTACACACACCTCTTTCTGGCCGTTTGTGAATCCCAAGTCCTCCCACCCCTAAAGGCAACTTTGCGGCTCTGGAAGGGAAGTAGAGGGAGCCACGTGGAGGGGAGGGCAGACGATGTGGAGGTCCCCCGGGGCGGGCCCCTCCCCCCCTCCCCCCCTCCCCCCCTCCCCCTGCTCCCTGCCTCCTCTCCCTGCCCCCCTCCCTGTCACGGATGAAACTGGTCGTGGGAGAGTAGAGACCCCAGTGTGTTGATGGGGAAGGGTCCCTCTGAGGCAGGCCCAGTGGGGAGGCCTCTTTCTCTTGAAGTTTCTTTTTACTCTTTGAACATTTGGGGACATGAATTGACTCCCCTGGTCATCCCGTCACTGATCTGTCACTTCCCTCAGCTGCTCATCACCTTACTAATCCGTTGGTTCCGACTTTTATTTAGCTCTTGCTTTTCTGTTTTGTTTTTTAAAGAAAGAAGGGAGATTTATTTGGAGAACACCAGGGAACCCAAGAACACACAGAAAACATATTAGCTGGTCTTCCCAAAAGACTGGAGCCAGCAACTGGCAGGACGTGAGAAACCAGGTCGGCTGCGTTTCTCCCGCCATCCCGGGGCCATGCAGTCTCTCACCACTGCTCCTCCCGCGCATCTGCAGACCCTCCCGCCTTTCAAACCTGTTGCTTTCTCTCCATCTCCACTGCTGTGACCCTGTGGTGCTAGCCTTTCTGTCCCTGGGAAGCTGAAATGGCCTCCTGGTGTTTCTCCCCAGATCCAACCTACTAGGGCTGGAATGATCTATTAAAAACAGATAATTCACTCCGTGGTTTTCCACTGCTCCTGGGATAAACATCAAAATGTTCAGCCAATGTGGAGTTGGATTACGAAGTCACCCATGTTTAGTGCCCTTGGCCGCAGTGCCCCTCTCGTCCAGGATTCTACAGCCCTGCCCCTTGTTACTCCCGGGCACAGCAGAGGGGCTCGTGGACACTGAAAGAAGTGTGACCAGACACTTCAGAACCAGTGCATGATTTACCACTTCGTTTCCCTTTTCCCTGGCAACAGGAGTATCCACTGAGAGGCTGCTCTGTCGGCCTGGCCCAGAGGGAAGGTGGCACGGGGCAGAGCCATGCAAACATAAATAAAGCTTACTGAAGGCCACTGAGTTTGGGAATCATTTGTTACTCAGCATAACCCAGCCTAGCCTAACCGATACATGTAATCCGTGAGCTCTTGCTGTTGCCCCGTCTCTTAGCTAAAGACCCACTGGCCTTTCATAGTTGCACGAGTTGCTCCCTCCCACCTTGGAACATTTGCCTGTTCTTCTCTCTCCTGGGAAGGTTATTTCCACCCTCTTTTTCTTGGTTAATATTTACTAACCAGTGAGATCTCAGTTTAAATGTGAGGTACTCAGGAAAGGACTGTCTCATCTGTGTTCAATGTACCTTGAATTCACCTTGTTTGTCATTAGATCCCTTTTGCTAAATTATAAGTTCCAGGAAGACAGAGTTCAGGTATTCAATGCATGTGTTTTGGAGGCCCTGCTCCACCCCCACTTCGTTCCAGAACTCATGCTGAGGGTCTGGATGCGACCAGAGTGAATCAGCCGTGAGCCCTGTTCCCATAAAACCACCTCACGGCAGGGGAGACACACAGCAGCAGCAGTGTTTGCACCCACTGTGATCATTTTAGCAGGAAACAAGTGTAAAAGAGACTGGAGGGAAGGCAAGGGAGACTGCCTGGAGGAGGGGGTATTGGAGCCTGTTTAGACGGAGGACTTGGAGTTGTGCAGGTGGGGGGCTTGCTGGGGGGTGGAGTGGGGGGACTGTAGAGCAAGAAGGAGCGTGCCCAGAGTTTCCAAGGCTTGAGAGCGCCTGAGCCCAGGAGCGGGGGGGCTGGAGCAGACGTGAGCGTCTGGCATCTGTGTTCCTGTGAACACAGTTTTCTCGTTTCGGCGCCTCTGCAAGTGCAAAGCAGCTGGTGGTGTTTGCTCCTTGGAGCCTGCGAGCAGTGGTGATGACAGCGGGTTCCAGGCCCTTCCACATGCGGGTGTCGTGGCCCCTGTGCTCTGGGGGTCAGGTGGCCCCAGGTGGGCCTGTGGCTTTGTTCCAGGGCAGGGCCGCAGCAGGCGGCTTTGTCTCCGCCCTGTTCACTGGAGGTGTCTGGGTGCTGTAAGTTCCTGCCCTTGTTTTCTAAGAACCCACCCTGATTCTTTCCAGTAAATCAAGATGTCCTGGGCCTGCAGCCCCAGCGGTCATTTGACATTTGCATAAGATGAATAAAATGGAAGCGAGATGAATCACCAAAAACACCATGTGCTGGATATAACGTCTCCAATGTGATGTCATTATTAAAGTATCCTGCAGTTCTCAGGATGCAACCGGGCCAGTCCCGCTGCTCGGGGACAAGTGACCGCGGTCACTCAGCGTCCCCTGCTCTGGGGAGGGAGACATGTGCACACAGGACTGGGGCTTCAGGGCCTCAACGGGATGCAGCAGAAAAGGCTCCCGGCCCCCCAGTAGGTGGGAAGGTAGGCAGTGACGCTGGAATGTCACTCCCCTTCACGGCTTGATGTTCTTCGTTACGAGGGTGAACGAAGTGTGTCCTCACTCCCCGCTGTGAGGCTGATATGGTCTGTGGACAGTGCTCAGAAACACCCCCCTTTTCGGAGGACTCGTTGTCCTGATGGTTTTACTGATTTCATACCAGCTGTGAGGTGGAGCCTGGGGGGCCCCTGACCTGGGGGGACCCCTGCAGTCCTGCCTCCTGGGTCTTCTCCCTTCTTACTCTTTTCACCATTGCAGTTTCTGGTGTGTACAAGGGCCCCGGAGAGCCCAGTGTTGTGACCCTTGGATGCTTTTGTGGAAACATGAGCACAGAGGAGGGGGAGTCCACAATGACCACGTGACCATGCGGGGTGACCCCGACATGGAGAGCAGGTGGGACTTCCCGAGGGCAGAGTCTGTGTCACCTTCTTTGGAGGTCCCACTGCACACAGTAGGGCTGGCGGGCTGGGGCATTTCCCAGCGTGCCTTGGCCTCTCCCTCCCATAGGCTCCTCTGAACCAGCATGGCGACATTTCAACATATTTCCCTTAAAGAGGACAGTGGGGTGACCGCAGGACACCCAGGCTCTGTGCCCTGGAGTCCCGGTGGCCTAGGTGTGTTTTACCAGGTTGTGCTAAGTACTCGGAGAAGAAATAAAGCAGGAGGAGGGTGGGGGGTGGTGACATGTGCCATTTGGGAAGGAGCAGTGGCTTGGGCTGTTTGCTAAAGCAGTGCAGGACATAGGCCTGAAGGAAGTGGGGAGGGATCTGTGGGTGCCAGGGAAGAGCATTCCTGTCCAGGGAGCTGCACGTGCAAAGGCCCTGAGGTCGGGCTAGGTTTTGTGGTTTGGAGGCTGGTGTGGCTGGAATGGAGTGAGAGAGCAGGAGACTGGACCTGGGGGGTAGTCAGGGGCAGTGAGAGCTGTGTGGTTGCGGGAGGAGACTGGATTTTACCCTGAGTGTCCCAGGAAGCCACTGAAGGCTTTGAGTAGGGACAGTAAGCAGGAGAGCCCAGAGGGGTTGGGCATGGGGTTGCCAGGTAGACTGTATCTTGGGTGTAACTGTGTAGACTGAGGCCTGGGGTCCAGTCCAAAGGACAGAGCCCTGAAGACAGCTAATGTGGGGCCCAGAAGGCAAGAGCCTTGAGGCCAGTCCATCTGCCTGCAGCCAGGCCTGCTCGTAAATCCCAGAGCCTGTGCACGGAGGCTTGAACGCTCAGAATTCTGGGCTGCCCCTATCAGTTAGCGTCTGCTGTGTAACAGCCACTCCAACATATAACAGCTTATGACAACAACCACTTACTAGCTGAGTAGCTAACAGATTGGACAGGTCTCCTGGGCGCCCTCAACCCTGCGTGGTCCAACAGGGCGGCAGGGCCCATGTTGAGGGTCTGCTGACAGCCGGCTGCTGGCTGGAGTGACCAGGGCAGTGGTGACTGGCTGTGTGTCTCTCACTCTTCCAGGAGGCCAGCTGGGCTTCTGCATGTGACGTGACAGGCTCCCAGGAAGGTGGGCACATGAGGCTACAAGGCCCCTTGAAACCTGTGCCCAGTAGTGGTGCAGCATCCTGGCTGCCATGTCTGTTGGCTGGAGGCCGGAGCAAGTCACAGATACAGCGCAGCTTCAGGCAGGGGAAACTGGGCCCCACTGCTGCAAACAGCTGCCTGGTCGCAGTGCACAGGGCGTGGGGACGGGGAGACGGCGGGCACTGCAGTCCCCTCCAGACAGCTGGAAAGAGGCCTGCCACTCTGGAGGCAGGCCCTGGGCAGGAAGGTGACCCTAGGAGGGAATGCAGAGGACACTTCTGGGGGTTCAAGGGCAGCATGGTCAGGTGCTTAGTTTCCGGTGACGGTTTCTGCTGCCTGAATTCTGACTTACCCAAAATAAATACTATTAGCATCAAAATAACAAGCCAACTGGGATGTGACAACTGAGGACACAGAGCAGTTTCTACGCTGTGACGGTGCAGGAGGAAGATCTTCACGGCTTTCCCGTGCACCACGGGGGTGGGATCCGGAAGGCCAGGGCATGAGGTGGGCCCACTGAGCCTCGGGGACGGAGCCCACGGGGGCCTCCCCGGCCCTGGCGGCCGGTCGGGCGGCCTCTCCCTGGGGGGCAGTTGGAAGCCTTTGCAGTCTGAGGTTGTCTGTTGTATTTAGAAACCCGAGCATCCCAGAGTCATAAATTACCTTGAACTAGTTTGCTAACCCGTGTGACTCATGGCTCTTCAAAGCGGCCAGTTATGTAACTGGGTGAAGAAGGCACAGCCTGGTCCCCTCAGAGAGTCAGGGCTGAGCCAGTCCTGCAAGGGAGCCGGCCACCCAGGACCGCAGGGGCCAATGCGGGGAGATGCTATGGGTCCATGCAGTTCACTGGCATTTCCATGGAAACACATCCCAGCAAGGAGGAAGGGTTTACGAATTAATGAGGCCGATTCGCACTCCCAGAGTGTGGCCATGGAATCTGTGCCACATGGAAGGGGCAGAGGGGGCCATCTAGTTCAGCCTTCCCCTTAGTGTCCCTGCCAGGGGGTCACATCCAGTGCCTGCTTCCTCCCTTCCAGGGGTGGGGAGCGCATTACCACTCGAGACGTTGCACATCGACAAGAAGTTAGCTTCCTGCTGGTTCCAGCGCTCTCTTCCAGGGGCACGTGTGTATCCATGCCTGAGACAGCCTGGACAGAGTGACAGGAGTGACAGGAACAGGAGTGACAGGACTCCTGGCAGCCAGGATGGCTCCTCTAGCCTTTCGTTCACCACCACGGCCTCTCTGGACAGAAGAGGCTCTAACGGAGCCTAACATGCAGAGTGTCACCTCGCACTGCAACCCCCCCCCAGCCATCCAACATTGACATCAAATTTTAATATCAAATGATTGCAAGATTAAAATGTCTCCTTTCCTCGTCTCTAAACAGAGTTTCAGCCTCCCCCCATCCCTGTATTCAGAGAGCAGAGGCGACTCATGCATGCTGCGGGCATGGGGGGAAGTTCAGGTGTAAAGGAGGTTCTGCTTATAACGTGGAATCAGCCTCCAGGGCCCCTCGGCGTTCCCCGAAGTTTGCTGGAGAATGACACCCATTGGATGTTCAAAATTGGCTTCATACTGAATGGGAAGCCTAACACATCCAAAGAGTGGACACAATACGTGGACAGCTCCTTCCTGAGTTGAGGAGACAGAGCTGACCATCCAGGAAGATCAAGCTGCCAAAGTTTACCAAAAAGTTCCAGAGGTCTGTGAACAATGATGCGCCATTAAAATGGACAGCCTAGAAGAAATGGACAGATTCTGAGAGAGGTGCACTCTCCCAAGACTAAACTAGGAAGAAATAGAGAAATGTGAACAGATCAATTGCCAGTAATGAAATTGAATCAGTAATTTTAAAACTCCCAACAAAAGTCCAGGACTGGATGGCTTCACAGGTGAATTCTTCCAAACATTTAGACAAGAGTCAGCGCCTGTCCTTCTCAAACTATTCTCAAAAATTGCAGAGGAAGGAACACTTCTGAACTCATTCTATAAGGCACCTTCACCCTGATACCAAAACCAAAGATATCAGAAAAAAAGAAAATTATAGGCCAATATCACTGATGACCATAGATGCAAAAATCCTCAACAAAAGACGAGCAAACTGAAACTAACAATGCGTTACAAGGACCATGCACCACGATCAGGTGGGATTTGCCCCAGGGGTGCAAGGGTTTTTCAGTATCTGCAAATCAGTGTGATGCACCACATTGTAAATTGAAGAATAAAAACCATGTGATCATCTCAACAGATGCAGAAAAAGCTTTTGATAAAATCCAACATCCATTTATGATAAAAACTCTCCAGAAAGTGGGCACAGAGGGAACACACCTCAGCATAACACAGGCCACACATGACAAACCCACAGCTAGCATCATATGCTCAGTGGGAAAAGCTGGAAGCATCTCCTCTAAGATCAGGAACAAGACAAGCATGCCCACTCTCACTGTTTTTATTCAGCATAGTTTGGAAGTTCTGACCACAGCAGTCCGAGAAGAAAAATAAATAGAAGGAATCCAAATTGGAAAACAAGAAATAAAACTGTCACTGTTTGCAGATGACATGATACTATATGTAGAAAATCCTGTGCACGCCACCAGAGACACCACCAGAAGGGCACTAGAGCTCATCAATGAACTTAGTAAAGCTGCAGGACACAAAATTAACCCACAGAAATCTGTTGCATCTCTATGCACTAATAACAAACTATCAGAAGGAGAAATTAGGGAAGCAGTCCCATTTACCATCACATCAAAAAGAATAACATACCCAGGAATAAACTTATCTAAGGAGGTAAAAGACCTGTACTTGAAACACTATACAGCACTGATGAAAGAAATTGAAGACGATTCAAACAGATGGAAAGATACACCGTGTTCTTGGACTGGAAGCATCAATACTGTTAAAATGACCACACTGCCCATGGCAATCTACAGATTCAGTGCAATCACTATCACAATACCAAGGGCATTTTGCACAGAACTAGAACAAGTAATTTTAAAATTTGTGTGGAAACACAGGAGACTCCGAACAGCCAAAACAATCTTGAGGAAGGACAGAGCTGGGGGAGCCACGCTCCCTGACTTCACACGTCACTATGGAGCTGCAGTCATCACAGCAGTGTGGCACTGGCGCAGAAGCACACACAGATGAATGGAGCAGGACAGAGAGCCCGGAGATAAACCACACGCTTACGATCAATTAGTCTATGACAAAGGAGGCAAGAACACACGATGGAGGAAAGACAGTCTCAGTAAGCGGTGCTGGGAAAACTGGACAGCTCCCTGTAAAAGACTGAAGCTAGAGCGCTCTCTAACACCATCTACAAAAATAAACTCAAAATGGATTAAAGACCTAAATGTCAGGCCAGATACTATAAAACTCCTAGAGGAAAACACAGGCAGAACACTGACATAAATTGTAGCAATATTTTTTTGGATCTGTCTCCTAAAGCAAAGTAAATGAAAGCAAAAATAAACAAATGGGACCTTATTAAACTTAAAAGCTTTGCACAGCAAAAGAAACCACCAGCAAAACAAAAAGAACAGCCTACTAAATGGGAGAAAATATTTGCAAACGATTTGACTGATAAGGGATTACTATCCAACATGTATAAATAGCTTGTACAACTCAACTTCAAAAAAACAAACAAATAAACAAACAACCCGATTAAAAAGTAGGCAGAAGAACTGAACAGACTTTTTTTCCAAAGAGGAAAAAAGGCACATAAAAAAGATGCTCAACACCTCTAATCATCCGGGAAACGCAAATCAAACCACGGTTTGAGGTTACCTCACACCTGTCAGAACGGCCATCATCAAAACTACCACAAATAACAAGTGTTGGTGAGGATGTGGAGAAAAGGGAACCCTTGTGCACCATCAGTGGGAATGTAAACTGGTGCGGCCATATTGGAAAACAATATGGAGGTTTCTCAAAAACTAAAAATAGAACTGCCATGAGACCCAGCAGTTCGCTCCTGAGTATATGTCTGAAGAAAATAAAAACACTAATTCAAAAAGATACATGCACCCCAATGTTCATAGCAGCATTATTTACAATTGCCAAGACATGGAAGCAGCCTAAGTGTCCATCAACAGATGGCTGGATAAAGCAGTTATTATATGGATATGGATATAGATATAGATAGATATACACACATAATACATCATGATATATGCATGTGTGTGTATGTGTGTATATATATTTGTACAAAATTGTACATACACACACAATGGAGTACTACTCAGCCATAAAAAAGAATGAAAATTTGCCATTTGCAGCAACATGGATGGACTTGGAGGGTGTTACACTGAGTGAAATAAGTCAGACAGAGACAGACAAATATTATATAATATCACTTATGCATGGGATCTAAAAACTACAACAGACTAGTGAATACAACAAAAAAGAAGCAGACTCACAGGGATAGAGAACAAACTAGTGGTTCCCAGTGCGGGGAGGGAAGGGGGTGCGATCTAGGGGTAAGGAATTAAGAGGTATAAGCTATTAGATATAAAATAAGCTACAAGATATACTGCACAACATGGGGAATATAGCCGATATTTTATAATAACTGTAAATGGAATGTAACTTAAAAAATTGTGAATAACTATATTGTGCACCTATAACTTACATAATGTTGTACCACGACTATACTTCAATTTAAAAAAAGTACCAGAGCAGACTTCACTGCACAGAGAGAGAACTTGGGAGATCTGCAGAGGGGTCCCCTCGAGCAGTCGGCTGAACAGCACCTGTGTGTGAGAAAGCATTTAGGGCCCGGGGCATTAACGACCCAGAAGGGGTCAGGGATGACACCGTGCTGCACACGCAGGTACGGACGGGAAAGGCACTATCACATTTGGCAACCGATAAAAAGTCTGGGAGCATGAAAAGAAGCCATGCTGTATGTCCCATATGAGAAGAAAATTAATCAATCAAAACTGACCCCAAACAGACACTGATTACTAGGATTAGGAGACGAAGCCATTAATATAGTTATTATAATTGTATGTTCATGTCTATACATAACCAAATGTTCAACAGTTTATGTATATGGATATTTTTTTAAAAAACCCAAATCAGACTTGTAGAGATTAAAACAACAATGAGATCATAAATCATGTTTAAATAATTCAGAAGAAGTCAGAAAAAGGAGAAAAATGGAACAAAGGACCAATGGGACAGAAAGAAAACAAATAGATTTAAGTCTCAACATTTTCAATAATCACATTAAATATACATGGTCTAAACATCCCCAAAAAGGCAATGATTGTCAGATTAGACGGTTTTAAAAAGCAAGAACTATGTACTGCCTGCAAGAAACATCTTAAATATAAAGATACAAATAGATACAAATAGACTAAAAATAAAACGATGGAACAATCTGTAATACTAACACTAACCAAAAGAAAACTGGAAGCTACATTAGTATCAAAGTGATTTCAGAGCAAAGAATACTACTTGGGATAAAGAAGGCCACTCCATAATCCCTAAGAGATGATTCGTAAAGAGAAAAGCAGCAGTCTTGGGTCATTATAGCAGATGTTCAACATACACGGAGCACACTGTGGTAAGACAGCAGGGAGAAACAGATAAATCCACAGTTATGATTGGAAATTTCAACATTCCTCTTTTAATGCTGGATAGAACAGGTAGACAGAAGTCAACCAGGATGCAGAAGATCTGAGCAGCATTATCGGCCAGCTCTGCTTGTCTCCCATTTCACCCAACAGCCGCAGGTACACATTCTTCTCAAGTGCACCTGGAATGTTTGCCAACAGAGCCCAAAACTCTATGTGATGAAACTCATTTAAACAGATTCAAATCATACAAAGTAAGTTCTGTGACACAATGAAATTAAATTAAACATGAAGAACAGAAAAAAACCCAAATATTTGGGAATAAATAACATATTTCTAAATAACCCATTGCGGGAGAGGAAACCAAAACAAAGTCTGTTGAACTGAATGATAATGAAAACACAGAGTATCAAAATCTGTGGAATGCTACTAAAGCCATACATAGGGGGAAATGCAGGGCTCTGGATGCCAATATTAGAAAAGAATCACCTCAGATCAATGAACTTAGCTTCCACCTAAAGAAACAAGTTTTTTTTTTTAAAGAAGAGCAAATTAAGCTCAAAGTAAGTAGAAGAAAGGAAACAAGAATGTTCCAGTGGAAGTCAATGAAACAGGAAACAGAAAGACAGCAGAGAAAATGAATGAAGCCCAAACCTGGCTCTCTGAGATCAATACAGGTAGTAAACACTTAGACAGATTAATTCAGGGGAAAAAGAGAAAAGACACAAATGGCCAATACCGAGAATAAAACTAATGACATCACTACAGACTTGATACAAATTTAAAGAATAATGAGAGACTATTATGAACAGCTTTATGCAATAAATTAAAAACCTAAATGAAATGTACAAACTCTTTGAAAGATGAAAACTAAAAAATAGGTAACCTAAATATCTTTGTATCTATCAAAGAAAATTAAGATTTATTTTAAAATCTCACAAAGAAAATTCCAGGCCTACGTGTTTCCCTGTGAATTCTAGCAAACATTTAGGGAAGAAATAACACCAATTCTACACAAAATCTTATGGAAAATTGAAAAGGAGGGACTATTTCCCCAAGCATTCTTGAAGACCTGCCTTATCTGTTACCAAAATCAGCCAAAGATACACAAGAAAAGAAAACTACAGACCTGAATTTCTCATGAACATGTTGTAAAAATTCTAAACAAAATATTAGCAGATCTAACCCATTAATGTATAAAAATTTTATACCATGACTAGGTAGGATTTATTCCAGATACGCAAGGCTGGTTCAGCATTCAAAATCAACCAACATAATCTGTCATCTCGACAAGACTAAAGGAGGCATAAGTCATGTGATCATACCAGTGATGCGGAAAAAATCAACACCCATTCATGATTTTTAAAACTCAGATAAATTAGAATTCAGGGGAAAGCCTTCAACTTTATAAAGATCCACAAAAAACTTACAGGTACCATCATACCTAATGATGACAGACTGGATGTTTTCTCCCTAAACTCAGAAACAAGGCAAGAAAGCCCACTTCCACCATTCTCACTTAATGTGTTCTCATACCGAGCAATAAATCAAAAAGGCTTTTAAAAAGAGACTTACAGATCAGAAAGATCTGTGTCTTATATCTGGTATCTGTACAGATATCCCCACTTTCAGACAAAGTGATTGTCTCTATAGAAAATCCCAAAGAATCTACCAAAAAAAAAACCCCTTCTAGAACTAATGAACAAAATTCAGCAAGGTAGCAGGATACAAAATTCCATTTCTGCATAACAAAAATAAACACGTGGAAAGCAAAATTAGAAACATATGCAATTCATAATTTCTCCAAGGAAATTAGTTATGCATAAATCTAGCAAAACATGTGCAAGATTTGACACATAAAAATGCAGATGTAAGGAAACAAAGAAGACCAGAGTAAATAGGGAACTGCACCATGTTCATGGACTGTGCGTGGACTACGTGGGAAAGCTCAACACAGTAAGGATGTTTGTTTCCCAGAGTCGATCAGTAGGCTTAATGCAATTCCTGCCAAAGTCTAAGCAAGCGTTTTTGTAGACATGGACTAACTTATTCTCTAAAAGTTACATGGAGAGATAAAGGGCCTAAAATGGCTTAAAACGATTTTGAAGGAGCGAAGTAGGAGGCAAGGCTCGCTGTGGAGCTGTGGTAATCAAGACAGCGTGCTGTTGGCAGGGACGGACGTATGGGCCGATGGGACAGACGTATGGGCCGATGGGACAGACGTATGGGCCGATGGGACGGACGTATGGGCCAATGCAGCAGGACAGAGAGCCCAGAAACATTTCCAGTTGACTTTCAACAAAGATGCAAAAGCGATTTAATGGATAGAAAACGGGTGTTTCAACAACGGTGCTGAAGCACTTAAGGATCTTTAGGCTGAAAAAACGCGCCTGAGCCTAAACCCCGTACCTGATACAAAGTTTGACTCAACGTGGTTCGTGGACGTGCACGTAAAGCTATAAAACTTTGAGGGAAAGAACAGAAGAAGATCTTCCAGATCTAGAACCAGACAAAGCGCCCTTAGACTTGACTCCAGAAGCATGGTTTATTAAAGGGAACATTGGACGACTTCAAAGTCAAGAACTTTCGCTCTGGGGAGGGCTCTGATTTGCCATCCCTTTAGGGATGGTGCCTGGCCTCGTTGCATGTTAGAGAAATGCAGGTTAAAGCCGGACGACGTGCACACCTGTCAGGACGGCTACAATGAAATGACTTCCCGGACCCAGTGTCCGTGAGCACGTGGAGGAGGTGGAACTTCCGTGATCTGTCGGCGGGAACATGAACTGGGGTGACCGTGTTGGAAAACAGTTCAGCAATTTCTTAAAAGGTTAAACGCACCCCTGTGCTTTGCTTCAGCCATTCCACTCCTAGGCGTTTGCCCAAGAGAACTCGAAACGTGGTCACACAAAAACTTGGACACGAATGCACACAGCAGCACAATTCCTAACAGCCAAGAAGTGGAGATAGGGCCACCGGCCTTGGTCCTCCACGGGTGTGCCCCCCCACCCCAGGGAACCCCCTGCCCCGCTGTTTCTCTTGGCCAGGACACAGGGTGGAGTTGGGGCCTGGAATCTGGGATCCTTCTCTGCCAAGATGCCAGCGCACAGAGAACTTTATCTGGCACCAGCATAATTCCTGCAGGGGAGATGCCACTATGTCCGTTTTTATCGTCTGGAAAGTCAGGCCCAGAAGGACTATTCGAGGACACAAGCTTCTAAGAGACTTGGGTGGGATTTGATCCGGGCCGCTCAGCTCCAGAGTCCTCGCTCTCCACCACCACGCTGCACTGCCCACTTCTGTCTGTCTGTCCCCGATGCCTTTAGCTCCTGGGTGGGCTCCACCCTGTTATCCCCTCCTGCTTCTGGAGGGCAACACTCGGGCCCCCTGCCAGCACCTTGGCTCTAAATGCCCAAAACAAAATTCACCATTGCACTCGCCCCCCTCCTTAAATCCCTGAGAGCTTTTCGCTTAAAAGATATTGAATTTGTTCTTTTATTCATTCAACAAACATATTCTAAGTCCCACTAGGTGACGGGCGCTGAGTGCTGCTGTGGGTGCTGGAGATGCAGACCTGTGTGACCAGACCCGGCCAGGCTCAGTCGGGGCAGGGAGAGACGCTCACGTGGACACGCATGTCCTACATGCCTGTGCCCTCAGTGGGTAGCACTGTCAGGAGTGGACAAGGGCTGGCGACAGGTGCAGCAGGAGGGGGTCCAGGGGAGGTTCCTCTGAGAAGGCAATGACTTAGAGGACACCCGGGGGTCAGTCAGCAGCCATAAAAAGAGCCTGGGGAATTACATTCCGGGAGAAGGAGTCATGGGAGCAAGGCCCTGCAGTGGGCTGCGCTTGGCGTGTTTGAGAGGACGTGGACGGTGGATTCAATTGTGAGAACTGGGCGGGCAGGGGCACGGACAAGGCCAGGGCGGCCCACGGCCGGGTGTGGAATTGATCAGAGAGCACGGGAGCCATGGAGTGCTGTAGGCAGCGGAGGGCCGGCCTCTGGCTTCTTGTGGACTGAGAGCCGGGCATGGAGACCCCTTAGGAGGCCTCCCGGGCTCTGGGCAGATGTGCTGGCGGCCAGGCCACGTGGTGGTACAGGGCTAGTGAGTGGGTGGATTTGGACTTGGGGTCTGTCCCCACCATGGAGCTGAAGGACTGTTGGCTGATTCAGGGTGGGGCTGAAGGAGCCTCTGGGAGGGGCTGGGGTCCTCTGAGCTGGGAAGGCTGGGGGGGCCAGGAGCTCCCAGGACACACTTGCCTGACAGCTCCCCTGGTCGTGGGTCAGCCGGCAGGGTCATTCCCCATGACCTCGGCCAGTCACCACTGCGGGCAGCCCCCTGGTGCCCTTTCTTGAGCTCTAACACATGCAGCCCACGTGGCCCACCCCAGGCGGGGCTCCCTCATCCTGCACACTTCTAGCCCCGTGTGTGTAGGGGTGCTGTAAGCGTCCCACTTTACAGAGGAGCCGCCACCCAGCTGTCAGGTTTCCCACTTGTCAAAGGAGGACCTCAGGGTGCTGCAGTCCTGCACCTTCCAGAGATCAGCAGCCCACATTTCAACGTGAGCCCTCACAGTTACATGAGGGCCACCAAGGCCATGGGCACGTCCCCTGGCAGCTGCGTACCGGCCCTCATGGTGCTGTTAGTGGCCTTTTGTTAGAAGGCAGAGAAGGCTGACCTTCCCGCAGATGCCCTGTAGAGGTCTGGAATAAACTGCGAGGGACACAAATTTTAGGATGAACGCCCTCCGCTTGCCTGCTGGCCCGCGCTCAGCACCGCCTGGTGGTTCCTTCCAAGGCCTCCGAGCTGAGCTCGTGTCTCTGAATCACCCACACGAAGCCTCCCCGGCTGGGTTTTCCTTAATCGTGTGCCCAGTGGGTGTCTTGCTGGACGTGTAATTGCCTTCCTCGGGGAAACTAATTCCCAGGGCTGTGGATGGGCTTCACGAAACTGGTGGAGGGGAGCAGCAGCCCTGCCGGGAGCGCCCCGCCCGCCAGCCCGCCGGGAGCTGCGTCTCCCTGCCAGCCCTTCTGCTAGGCTAGACTGACCCAGAAGTCGGTCCTGTGGTGTCTGCGGAGGGAGTGCTGCGGCCCCCTTAAGAACCAAGAAGCCTGGTTGTGCAGAAGGGTGACCGTGGCCAGGTCGGTCACTCCTGCGCTACAGGGTCCACGCCGCAAAGTGAAGGCAGTCACAGGGACCTGGTGGGACCTGCTCCCCTGGGGGCCTCACTGAGCCCAGTGCTGAGGACATTGGGCAGCACCTGCAGGACACAGTGAGGGACTGGCAGCCCGCGCACCACCCTCCGCCCTATGTGGAACTCTGCCTGGTTCCTCGTCCCCATCACCCGCTCTCTCACTCATTCCTTCCTTCCCACAGTCAGCCCATTCCCCACTGAGCAGCCAGAGGGACGCTGATAAAACCCAACCCGTTCAAGCCCCTCCTGTGCTCGGCACCTCCCTGGGCCCCCTCCTCACTCCTTCAGAGACAAGGTCCTCCCAGCAACCCTCACGGCCCCGACTATCTGTCATCCCTCTGGCCTCAGCAGCTCCTGGGCTCCGAGCACACTTCTGCCCCAGGGCCTTTGCACTGGCCCTGCCTGCTGCCTAGCTCTCCCCTCCCCCAGACACCTGTGTGGCTCCCTCCTCTCCTCTTCTTCCAGTGACTGTCTCGTCTCCTGCAGGCCATCCCTGAGCTGCCTGCTTCATCTGCACCCCTGGCTTCCTTCCCCGGGAGGGGTTGCTGTTCATGGTGTGTGTCACCACCGGGCGGATTTGGCTAATCGACGTCTCCCTGCTGGCAGGTGAGGGCCCCGCAGGCGGGCCTGACTCTGGGCAGGTGCTGGGAGCTCTTGCCTGCCCCTCGGTGACCTGAATGGTTTCCACCCTGGCCTTTGATTTGGATGGCGGTCCCCTTTCAGCCTCTTGTCACCTCAGCGGTCCCCTGAGGCGGGGGGTTTCTGGAGGACTGCTCACCCCCAGCTCACGTTCAAGGTCAGCAGACCCGTCTCAGCACCCGTCCTGGTCGTGCTCCTGCAATTCCATGATCTTGGATCAGGGCACCTGCTCCCTGTGGGCCAGCAACCGCCAGCCCCCTTCTCTCTCCCCAGACCAGGCCCCAAGCCCTCCAACTTCCAGAGACAACAACAGCCGGCCTTGCGCCTGCCTGGCTGCCCTCTCGGGACCGGCCTTGGTCCTGTCGCGTCCTGGCTGCCTGAGCCCTTGGCACACACCATCTCAGGGCACATGACAGAAGCACGGCTCCGCTCAGGGCCCCGCCTCCCGGGGCAGCGAACACCAGTTCCCCACGGGCCACCAGGAAAGTCCACACCGAGTTTTAGGCTTTGTGGGCCATGCAGTCGCTGTCACCCCTACTCAGTCCTGCGGGTGGCTCAGCGGCAGGCGGTATGGAAACGAGTGGGCATTACTTGCAGACAGACACCCAGTGGCTGGGCCGTGGATGGGCCATGGTTTGCCGACCCCTGTGCAGAGTCTGCGACGGGTGCAGAAGAAGGGGCGGCCGCTGTTCTCACGACCGATGAAGCTGATCATGGGATGATGATGGTGATGGTTATGTCAGTGACGGCCCCCCCGGGATGCGGGAATGCGGGGAACTCGAGTCCAGGGCTTGCAGGGCGCTGGGGGTACACAGGTGGGACGTGACACTGAAACACAACTGCCTTCTGTTTCGGTCTGTTTAAGCTTCATTTAATCTGGGTCCGTGTGTAATCCCTAACCTAGCGGGGTTAGTGCTCGGGGCGAGGAAAGCTGGGATTCAGCTCAGGCCTGAGGTCTCCTGGAGCCGCGGCAGAGGTGGCTGGCTTCCCCGTCATTTTGACGGGAGCCTGGGCTGTGCCCCGGGGGCTGAGCAGGTCCCCTGCACCCTGCTTCGGTGCCCGTGGGGTTCCGCGGCTGGCCCTGTCCTGCTCGCTCCCGGTGCTCTGAGAGCCCTTGGCTCATCGCTCTGCTCAGCCCCGTCTCAGGTTGCATTGGAAGTTGTTCTTAATTAAATGGCTGCCTCCTCCCTCTGGACTGTGGGCAGCTCCTCCTCAGGGAAGAGTAAGCATTAACATCAATCGAGTGTGTACCACGTGGGGCCTTGGGGAGGCGTACAGGGAGCCCAGAGAGGTTCCACGCCTGCCTGAGGACACACAGCATAAGGGCTGCAGAGCTGGGATCTGGAGTGAGGGCCTACCCTCGATCCCCTGCCCCGCCTTCCCCGCGTCTCCTCCTCGTGGGAGAGGCAGGTGTGACAAACGCAGTCTGGAGTCAGAGAGACCTGGGCTGAGATGGCCCCCTCCCCGAAAGCCTCAGTTTGCTCACCTGTAAACTGGACATAGTGACAGTCCCCACCTCACAGAGTGGCCCTGAGGATTCAGTGAGGTTGGGAGGGAGGTGGGGGAGAAGCACAGAGCCCTTGCGCCCTCTCCCAGGGCCCTGAAGGTCACTGCTGCTGCAGGCTGCCTTGTCCCTGAGCTGGAGTGGCTGCGGCAGGCCTGTGTGCGGTGTCCCTGTGCCAAGGGGATGCCTTCCAAGGAACATGCCGCTGTGGCCAAAAACAGAATCCAGAGCCTTCCCAGGGGAGCTGAGAACCTCTGGGAGTGGCTCCCTCTCCACCCCCTTCCCTGGTCCTTGGCCGCCACCCGGGCAGGGCTACAGAGAACCAGGGAGGTTGTGCTCGGCTGGTGAGGCGGGTGGGGATGGCCCTGGACTCTTGGGCCCCCAGAAATGCTGGGCCTCCCCGCAGGAACCAGAGCCTCGGCTGTAATCGGGGTTCTGGGTCCGCCCTCCGTCCTGCAGGAGCCACAGCTCGTGCTGTAATTGGGGTCACAGGTCCCCACTTCATCCCACTGCCCCAAATCAGCTCCTCCTCACCCAGCAGGAGCTTTCTGTCCGCAGCCGCCCTCGTCCCGCTCCGACATTCCTCACAGCCAGACCACCGAGTTGCTCCCTGCTGGGGGTCCAGAAACTGCATCCACATCCCACCCACCGGCTGCTCGTTTCTTTCTTTTGCGAGAGCTTTTGACCATTTATTTTCTAAAAAGCGTCCATCGTTTCGGGGGGGAACCCAGAACTTGACTGGTCTTTCCTAAGCTCATTTTGCAGTTATTAATCTGTGTTAAACTGTGAACCACGAAAGGCAGGATGGGGACCACGTGGCGCTGTATTAGATTAACTCCGCTTGCTGTTCAAACCCCACAGCCAACTCTCTCCCCCTGCTTCCCATCACCAGGGAACTGTCCTTAAAAGTTTGTTCCTTAAGTTGTTGGCAGAAACAGATTTACAGCGAAGGAAGCTTTAGCTCTGAGCCCCCGGGTTCCCCGGATCCCTTTCAAGGATGGGGTTGGACGGACCAAACCATGTGTTCACAGGGCCAGGTGCTTTTTATTTTTTATTCACTTTTTTTTATTGTGGTAAAAATCTACGTAACATAAAATTGATCATTTTAACTGTTTTAAAGTGTCCCAGTCAGGAGCATTACGTACATCCACATTGTTGTGCAACCATCACCACCCTCCATCCCCAGAACCTTTTCATCTTCCCAGACTGAAAGTCTGTCCCCATCACCACGAACTCCCCCTCCTCCCCCACCACCTGGCAACCACCATCCTGCTTTCTGTCGCTGTGACTCCTCCAGGGACCTCATATAAGTGGAATCATCTAGTATGTGTTCCGTTGTGACTGGCTTATTTCACCGGGCTTAATGTCCTCAAGGTTCGTCCGTGTCAGAATGTCCTTCCTTTTTAAGGCTGAATAGTATTCCATTGTACGGATGAACCACACTTTGTTTATCCATCATCCATTGATGGACACTTGAGTTGTTTCCATGTTTTAGCTACTGTGACTAGTGCTGCTGTGAACATGGGTGTACAGATATCTCTTTGAGACTTTGTTTTCAGTTCTTTGGGGTGTCTGCCCCACAGTGGGATTGCTGGGTCATGGGGTAATTCTGTTCCCATTTTTTGAGAAACCACCAGACCATGTTCTGCAGCAGCTGCACTGATCTGCATTCCCACCCATGGCGCACAGGGTTCCAGCTTCCCCGCGCCCTCACCTGTACTTGTGTTTGTCTGTCTGCATGGGGTTTTTGTTTTCTTTCTTTGTTGGTTGTAGCCCTCCCAATGGGTGTGACGTGGTGTCTTGCACTGGCTTTGATTTGCACATCCCTAAGTTGAGCACCTTCCCCTGTGGATGTTTGTTATTTGTATATCCAGCCAAGCCCTTGGCCCATTTTTGAATTGGATTATTTGCTTTTTTGTGGTTGAGTTCTAGGAGTTTTTTATATGTGCAGATATCAATCCCTTATCAAATATGTGATTTGCACATATCTTGCCCCCTTCTTGTGGGTTTTCTTCTCGCGCTGTGGCTGTTGTCATGTCCTTTGATGTACGGAAGTTTCTCATTTTTCTGAATCCCAGTTTAACTATTTGTCCTTCGCGGTGTGTGCCTTTGGTGCCATATGCAGGAAGTAAGCACCAAATCCAGCGCTGTGAAGACCCCACCTGTGCTTTCTTCTAAGGCCTTTTCCGTTGCGGTTTGTTACAGGGCGTTAAGTGCAGCTCCCTGCGCTCTGCAGGAAGGCCTTGCCGCTCAGCTCCTTTAGGCACAGGAGTTTGTATCTGCTAATCCCAGATTCCTAATTCACCCCTCCCTCACCCCTTCCCCTTTGGTAGCCATACATTTGTTTTCTGTGTCTGTGAGTCTGTGATTTTTATCTCCTAGGTTTACGTCTTTGATACATTTTGAATGAATTTTTGTATCCCGTGTGAGGTATGGGTCTAACTTTTTGCTTTTGTGTGTGGATTCCAGTTTTCCGGCACCATCTGTTGAAGGCTGGCCTTTGCCACGGAGTGGTCTGGGCACCCTTGTTGAAGGTGATTTGTCTATGTATGTGAGGGTTTATTTCTGGAATCTCTGTCCTATTCTGTTTCTGGAAGCGAAGCTTTCCTGGGACATGGCCACACCCATCTGTTACGTATTGTCTGCAGCTGCTTTCGAGAGAAAACTGCCAGACTCAGGGTAGCTGTGATGGAGAACATTTGGCTCTGATAGCCAAAAATATGGCCTACACCTGGACCAGTCCCCCCGGCCGCCTGGCCCCACCGGGCCTCCCCGTGCTCACCCTCCTCTTTGGCCCTCAGCTCCATTTCTTCTAGGCCACCCGTTTTTCACTTTTTTATTTTGCAAAATGTCAAACCCATGGAAAAATGCAAACAGCGTAATAAATCTTCATGTGGCCTTGATGGAGTTTCCCAGCATCCTCTGCAGCGGCTCCATCCCTCTCTAGGAATACACACCCGTGTCCCTTTTTGCCAACCTGCAGGCTGCAGACACTAGGACCCCCCCCCCAACCCCCTGGGCACACGTCCTTAGGAAGAGGGGCTTGTCCTCGAGACCCACCCAGACAGAGATGACACTGACGTGGCGACCTCTTTTGCATTTCTGCATGACACACTAGCGCATCGTCTTCAGGACTAATTAAGCCGCAGCCAGCGTCCCCTGTGCGGCCCTTCCCCCAGACACCGGCCGTCCTCTCTCTGCACTGTGTCCTGACAGAGCTTTCTGTGCGCTTTTAGGCACTCCGTGCACTGAGCTGACAATGTTCTGTGCATGACTTCCCCTCCAGGGGCAGCGTCACGCGGTGCCCGGAGGGTCCTGCAGCTGGCTCTGTGCTCACGGAACTTTCCCACCGTCACCTGTGACCTGCAGCTTGGGATGCCCGCGGCACATCTTAGCTGGTCCCCACTGACAGGCATCCAGCTTCCTCCCCAGCTCTGCTTCCCTCTCACGTGGGCCCTCACCCACCCCTCACCTCCCTGCAGTGTGTCCACGCCTCCTCACCCCGCGGGGAGACCCCGAGGGCGAGGGTCCCACTCCGGGCGCTCCGCCCACCTCCTGTTTCCCCGTGGGCCCTGCTCTCGGTGCTGCACCCGCTGTCCTCTCTCTAACCCCCACACACCCCTCTGAGGGGTGCAGGTGTTATCTTCCTCTTAGACACACACGCTGAGCCCCAGAGCGGTCCTGGATCCGGGCATGGCCCCGCGGCAGCAGGGGGAGGCCGATGGCCCCGGGGGTCTGTGTGTTTAACTGCTGGCTCTTCAGAGTTGAACCCGTCCAAATGCCAGGACCCACTCAGCCCTTTCCTGACTGACACCTGCCTTCTCACTGCACCTGGAACCCGGCCTGGGGGCAGCTGACCAGGGCTCAGATCCACTCCGCCACTTCCCCAAGCTGTGTGACCTCGGCTGGTTCCTTGCCTTCTCTGAGCGTCCGTTCCCTCCCTGTGGAGGACGGCGGTGGAGGGTGCCCCGCAGCGCTGGGCACTCAGCAGGATTCAGGCCCCAGTGACTGATGTTCGGCTGCTGCGGCCTGAAGCCACAACGAGTTTATGAAGCTCTGGCTGGTTTTTAATCACAGCACGACGGAACTTGGCAGATTCAGACTCTGATCCATGTGACAGCGATGTCTCAGGTCTCACTCCGCTTTCCCTGGCCTCGTGGTGATGTGGGGGTGCAGGGTGGGGGACTTCTGCTCCCCCAAAGGCCCTCAGGCCTCCTCTGCCTCCCCGGTGCCTACTGTGCGCCAGGCCACGGCCCTGAGGCCAGGCCTTGGCAGCGAGCTGGGGAGAGGGATGTGGGGACAGGGGTGGTGGGAGTCTCCCAGCCCGCAGCCCCCCACCCCGAGCAGCACAGGCAGCCGTTGCCCGCCAGCCCACGCTCTGCTGCTGGTGCGCCGGCCGACCTGCGCAGGCTGGATTCCGCCTATGAGGCTGTGTGTGTGCCATGGTAGGTGCTCAGAGGTGGCCAGGCCACCTCCACTCAAGTGTCACATCCTCGGGGAAGCCCGCCCTGATCTCCCTACACAGACTGTTCCCTTCATAGCTCTCAGGGAGGGGGCAGAGCTTTCTGCACATCGGTCTACTTGTCTGTTTCCTGTCCCTCCACTGAGACTGATCACCGGCACCTACGTAGCACTTGAAGACGTGTGCAGGGTACTGTGTGCTGGGTACTGTGTGCAGGGTACTGTGTGCTGAGTGCTGTGTGCTGGGTACTGGGCTAGGCCTCTTTACAGGCATTAGCAGTCCCAACAGACTCACTTTTCAGACGGACACAAAGAAGTTCAGGAATGGCCCAGGTCACCAGCTCGCAGAGAGTGGGGCCGGCTGGTGGGCCGTGTGCGCCCCCGGCCTGTCGGTGCTGCTCCCTGGGGGCCCCGGGGGGTGCTCTGTGTTGCACTGATGAGCGCCGTTCCAAGTGCTGGGGGCCCAGGAGGAAGCCAGCCACAAACTGTGCACTGGGGGCACTGGGAGATGCCAGGAAAGACACCAGAGGAGGGGTGGCGGTTCAGCTCTGCCTGGAGGGTCCAGCTGGCAGACAGACGGAAGGCAGGGCGTCCGGGCAAGGGGCACAGCGGGTGCACAGGCAGGGCGGGTGTAGTGAGGTGGATGGAGGGGCCGGGCCGCGGTGGCGACGGGGAGGCGGCCCAGCACACAGGCCGGGGAACATTGCAAAATGCAAGATCACTCGGTGTGCTGTCAGCTCTGGCTGCTGCGACAAAATCCCACGGACTGGGCGGTTTCAGCGACGAAGTTTGTTTCTCCCGGGCGTGGAGGGCGGGTGTCCCGATGAAGGTGCCAGCTGGTCCACCGGCGTCTGGTGAGGGCTCTCTTTCTGGCTTGCACACGTCCCCTTCTGCGGGAGGACGCAGGGAAAGGAAACTGTCCGGCACCTGATCTCTGTTTTCCTCCTGAGGACACTAGCCCCAGCGCGAGGCTCCACCCTCACGGCCTGGTCTAACCTCATCGCCTCCAAAGGCCCACCTCCGCGCGCCACCGCCTGGGGACCAGGGCTTCAGCGTGTGAATCTGGGGACGTGAACCTTCAGTCCATAACCCTCAGCTGTCTTAAGCAGAGTTTTCTTACGGGGGAGATAGGTGCTTATGCACATCCTTGACAATTCTGGAGGCACAGGGTGTGGGCAGTCCTCCGGGAACAAGCCCAGAGCAGCGCTACGGGGCTGGGCGGGGCTGGGGGTCCCGCGGGCGCTGCCATGGTGAAAAAGTGGGGGGGGGGGCAAAGGGGCAGGCTGCCCTCAGCATCCAGGAAGTGCGCGTGCGACCCGAGTGTGTGCTGGGGAGGGCACCGCAGGGGCTGGAAGGCCCTGGTCAGGACCCCGCAAGCCCTGGCTGCAGGGAGTGAGGTCTCCAGCCCTGCTGTGCAGGCAGGGGGTCGGCATCACGGCGGCTCCCGTGTTCCCTGTGGCTTCCCACCTGCTTCCTGGACTCTCCTTCATTCTCCTCCAGCCCCTCTATGGTTCTTCTTGTGGGGTGACAGCTGGGCACAGTGATCCCCCGCAGCCCTCATCATCGCTTACTGCTGGGCCGGCTGTTCCCCGGTAAGCTCTTTAAGACGGGTTCATTTGCATCGTCTCTCTGATTGGTGTCCCGCCCCACCCAGCGTAAATCTCACAGGCTCCCTCTGCATTAGTGTCAGGGGCACAGGCAGCCCAGAACGTGCCTGTGATGCGGCACCAGGCCAGGTTTTTGTGTTCAAGAGACAGAAACCAACTTTGGCTAAAATCAAGCCAGAGAGAATTAGAGAGGAGGTCAGGGTAGGGAGGATGCCCACCCGGAGCGGGGGGTGGACGCAGAATCAGGCCCGCGGAAGTCAGAGCCAGGGCCGCTTGGTGGGGCGGGGGCTGGGACTGGCGGCCAGGCTTGTGCGGACAACCTGTTGGAACCACTCAGCTGCAGCTGTATGGGGTTTGTAGATTACAAAATATTCCAAACCCAGGGAAAATAAAAATAAGCCTGTGTGTGTGTAACGCTTCCTTTGTGCCCGGAGCCGTTCTAAGCACTTAATAAACAAAAACTCCTCGGACCCTGCTAACCCTGTACCTTGGGGTGGGTACGGGGTTTTTGGGTGAGGAGACTGAGGCACAGCGCTGCTGCCTTGGTGACCCGGGCGGTGCGGGCGATCCCTGCACATCCGCACGCCCACCGTCCAGATGCGCTGGTGTTTATTTTTATTCTGCCTTAAAAGGAGGGAGGGGGGAGAGAGAGGAAGCTGCTGCTGCCAGCTGCCCCTGCCCCTCCCGGGGTGGTGGTCCCCTCGGAAGTCTGAGCACTGGCCACGGAGCCCGTGCACTGAGGACCCTGTCCGTGACCCCACTACAGCACATGCTCCGGACATGACCATGCGTGGTTGCTGTCTGGAGGTCTGCATCTGAGGTCAGAGCCCCAGAGGGACACGTTGGCTGTGTGACCCCTGAGCTTGGAGGATGCCACACCCTCCCCGCCCACCTCCTGTCCACTGTTGCTCGTATTTACCTTCAAAGCATCTCCCGACTGGGGGGTAGTGACTGGGGTCCCCGGCAGAGGGGCTGTGAGTCTACAGGCCACTGTGGGATTTGTGAGATTCGTACAGATTCCATCGCAGGGAGATGGTTCTCTCTCCGCGACCTGCCCTGTTTGAATCCCTGTGGTGTCTGTAAGCTCTGGCTGCCTAAGGAGTGAGCAAGGCTGCACGTGCAGGGGCGGCTCCAGGGCAGCGTGCGTGCAGCTCGGGATTCCAGAAGGGTCATCCTCCACCCTGAGCTGCAGAGGGGGGTTCCCACCGAGACTGGCTCACGAGGGAACGAGGTAATTCCCTCGAGAGGGGAGCCGGGTGCGCGGCTGGGAAGCATCACACGACCACACTCAGCCGCAGCCTGGGCAGCGGAGCCAGGAGGGTGGGGCGGCGTTCAACTCCCGGACCCCAGACCCGTAGGCTTGCCTCTTGAGGTGCCCCTGAAGGAGCCCCTCAAGATAAAAACAAGGGAATGCCTCGCCGCCTTGCTTTATGGCCGCGGAAGGGCAGCAGTGAGGCTGACCTCTGAGGACAGCGGCTTCGCCTCGTAGTCGGCGTGGCAGCCGCACGCAGAGGACAGGCTTGTGGGGACAAGAGAGTCGTTAAATATCAGGGTTTTAAGGAAATGGGGTGGAGGGGTGCTCGTGGAGTTCTGGTCACATGAACAGTGAAGGCAAAACGCAAACCTTCAGCAGGATGTCAGGCAGGTAAAAATAAACAGCTCGAAAAAATGACTAGGAGGGAAGTCACAAAAAGGCAGGGACGTTGATCCAGGCCGCAGGCTTCTGGGTGACGTTTGTTTCTTTTGTGCTTCTCTGTAATTTTCTAGATTTCTAGATGTAAAAGACCCCAAGGTATTAGAAGCCGCAAGAAGGGCTGGTCACCTTCACTGGGTGGACGGTCGGGGGTGCTGTGCTCAGGGCCACGGCGGCCCGGCTGGCTCGGGGCGTGGTCGGGGTGGAGGGTGGGTCTCAATGCGTCTTACCAGCCAGGTTCTGAGCCCAGCTGGCAGCGAGGCCAGGACTCCATCACCATGTCCCTGCCCACTGGGGCTTACCTGGAGCGTCAGACCCAGCGGCCCAGGGTTCCCTGAGGCCCAGCAGTCAGCAGCAGGTCAGTCCTAGACCATGAGTGGAAGTCCTGGCAAGTCAGTCCACTGTGACAGCAGCAGACATTGTACCAGCTGCTGGACTGGGGCCCCTGCACGGCGCTGAGCAAAGCACCATTCACCAGCTGTGTGACCTTAGGCAAGTGACTTAACTTCTCTGAGCCTATTTAATTTCTTTATGCGTAAAGTGGGGATAACGCTTACCTGAATTGGTTGCCAGGAATGTTAAACCCGTGGGAAGCATCTAACCGTGCTGGCCACACAGCAGGCACGCGATGAATTGTAGTGGCCGTGGGGCTGTCGGTCCTGCGGGTGATGTTCAGCGCTTTTACTTACTTGAGTGGTCTCTAAATGGTCTGGAGCTCAGGGTTAGAAGTGGGAACCGGCTTTAATTTTCTCTGCCCACTGCTCTGACCCACCTGGTGGGACTTTCTTTCGGCTCCTGGATGACTGTCTTTAGACACCTGCAGGGTATGCGGTGGCCCCAGGTCTCTGTCCCTGGTCTCACCTGAGCCACCCCACGACTTCTCCACATTGAAAAAGGCACAGGCACTGTGTATAATATATATTACACGTATAAAATAGATGAACAAGTTCATACCGTAAAGCACAGGGAACTGTGTTCCATATCTCATAGTAACTTACGGTGAAAAAGAATATGAAAACGAATGTATGTATGTTCTTACATGACTGGAGCACTGTCCTGCACACCAGAAACTGACACAACATTGTAAACTGACTGTACTTCAATAAAAATGTATTAAAAAAAAAAAGAAGGCACAAGCGATGAGAAACGGCAGGGGTCTGCCAGCCGTGTGGCATTTTACATGTTCATCGGTGCTTTTGGTTGGCATGTCATTAGGACTTGAGCCTTTCCATAAAACCACCCGAGTCTTTGCCTGTTGTCATCATTCCCGCTCACTCTGCACGGCTGGGTGACTTTAATGGGCCACGGAGCCGGTAGTCGGCGTCTCTTCTCAAGCAGACCTGAAGTGATGTATTAGGGGGCAGGGGTGTACAAAGGAATTCCAGGTTGTGACCCCTGAGAGGCAGTAAGCGCGTCTGGGGCAGCGCGTGGCGGAGGCCGAAGTGAGGCAGGAACGGGAGGGGCCGTGCGGCCCCCGCAACTGTGGCCCCCTGAGACTGGGTCAGGACTGAGGTGGGGATGAGGGAGGGAAGGACGGGGGGGGGGCCCCATGGCTGCCATCTGGCCCCAGAGGGTGGTTCCCACCCAGATGTTGGGTCGGTCGCAATCCGCTGACTTCCTGGGAGGTTTAAGGCTCCACTCAGAAACGAAATCATGGCTCTGATTCTGCTTTATAGACTTGTAGGCCCAAATATAAGGTGCTGGTGAGGGGAGGCGGGGTGGACTCAGAGGGTCCTTAGTGATGGCCCGCAGGCTGCACTCACGGAGAGCCTGTCAGCTCAGGGCCCCCCAGGGGACTTGCCCCTTCCCTCCCCTCCATCCCTGGCTGGGGCCACTCCAGGTCTGCCCCAAGAGACCGGCCAGCTGTGCTGGGTTTCAAAGAAAGCCAAGAGGGCAGATTTCGCTCATTAATTCACTCAACAAACATCTCTGTAAAGGCTGTATGTCATGAAGTTACACGGGGCACAGGACACAGCCCCTGCCCTTCAGGCAGGGAAAGGAGAATGGAGTGACCAATAACCACAGCTGCAGAGTCAGACGGCCTGGGTTCGAAGCTCAGCTCTGCCACTCCCTGGCTGTGTGACCTTGGGCAAGTCATTTGACGTCTCTGGGCCTCAGTTTTCTCAGCTGTACAGCGAAGATACTAGCAGGGCCCACCTGGGGGACTGCTGTGAAGATTAAGTAAGATAATGTACAGGAGCTCTCAGAACAGTGACCGGTGCAAAGCAGTGCTCCAAATGTTGGCGAGTACTAACACGTAGCAAGGGCTCACTGAGCACCGAGCCTGTGCCAGGGACCGAGGGTGGAGCAGCGGTGGAGACAGGCACAAGCCCCTGCCCTCGTGGGGTGGTAGGCCCCGAAGGTGCAGGAGGCAGGCCCTCCTGAGGGTCACGCCCCCTATTTTTCCCTGCCCGTAAGCTGCAGCTTCTGGCCCCAGCGGGTCCCCTGCCAGTCAGACCCCCACTGTCCTGCGGCAGTGTTTAGAGAGCTTTTGCAAATTGCCTGCCCTTAAAGCTGCACTGGCCCTAGCAGCTGGGGGACCTTAGGGCAATGCCTTGGCCTCTCTGATCCTTGGCTCTCTCTCTGTAACAGAGGACCCAGTCCCTTCCCCAGGGCTGTGGAGAGGGGCAGGGAACAGGCGGGGACAGCATCCAGACGAGGGGTTGGCCCCTCCAGTGATGGAGGAACAGCGACCCATGAGCTTTAAGCACACCTGCCGCTCCCCGAGGCTTGCGGAGCCTTGTGGTCTGTGGTCCACAGACGCGGCCTGGGGCCGCTGATCTATTGATGCCTCGGGTGTGTTGGAGGGGGGTTAATTAAAAAGGTGTCTGGGAGATGAGTTTCTGGAAACGCAAATTGGAAACCAGTGGAAGCTATTGATCTCCTTAATGGAAGCCGATGGTATCGGAGCAAGCAGACAGCTCTGGCGGAGGGGGCGGCAGGAGATCGATGCGGCCCCTTCCCTGAGCAGACCTGCCAGGGCGGGCCGGGGACATGGGCTTGGAGGGGCCCCCGCCTCCCAGCCTGCGGTCTTTGCACCAGCCTCCTCCTGCCCTCGCCACCCCACTGTGTGTCTCAGTGCAAAGCCGAGGGGTCCGTACCATCCTCCCTGAGAGTCGTCTGGGGTTCCCACGGCCTGCACCCCGTTACCTCTGACCTCCTCTCCCCATCACTCCCCCTGCACCTGACACGCCGACCTCCTCACTGCTCTTGTACACACCAGGCGTGCTCCCACCTCAGGGCCTTTGCACTGCTGCTCCCTCTGCCAAGAACGCTCTTCCCCAGATTGCTCTGTGGCTCCTCCCCTCACCCCCCATCTAAGGGGGTGACTCTGGCCTTCACCTGGCCTCCCAATCGCACCAGCCTTTCCTTTCTGCAGAGCCCTGCTCCCCTTCTGACATCCCTGCAGACATTGTTCTCAGTCTCCCTCAAATCGAGGTCTCGCTCTACTGTGCCCTCAGTGCCAGAAACGTGGCTGCACGTGGTATCTGCTCAATGAATAAAGATTTTGTGGGGTCTCCTGGGATCTCCTCACCTTGTTCAGGCCCAGACCAAGGTCAGGGGAGGCCAGGAGCATCTGGGGCAGGACAGATGTCGGGCACCATTGCCCTGGGATGCTCAGCCTCCGGAAGGCCCCACGGTGCTTGGGGACCAGGGTTGAGGCTAGCCAGCGCTCCAAGTGTCCAGGGCCTTCCGTGCCCGTGCGGGGCCGTCGGGTGTCTCCCCATGCCTGGGTCCTGGCTGGGAAGAAACGGGTGGCAAACCGGGCCTGGGCCCCAGCCTTCCCCGGTGACAAATGGCTGATAATTAATGTGGGGCTTGCACATTATCAATCAACTTAAAGCTAGCGTGCAGCCAGAAGCGATTCCAAGGGAAAAAATGCTCAGCCCCACACCCTCCCTGTCCTTCCTCGTCAGTCACCAGCTTTGCAAGCAGCTTATTAAAATGGAGAGGAAAGCGAGGCTGGAGACATCAAAGGCCCTCAGAGGCCCAGAGACGGTTTGTCAGGGTTTGCAGTTGTGGGTGCGGCGAGCGGGGCGGGGGTGCTGGGAACCGCAGGGCTGAGGGTCTGGCTCGTTTCACAGAGGGAAAGGCTGAGTCCAGGGCGGGGCGGCGGGGTGAAATCTGGAAGGGTTAACACCAGCCCGGGGGTGTGGCCGGGGTGAGGACCCCCGGGGCAGGTCCTGGGGGACACGCGGGGGACAGCCAGGCAGAGCCCGGGCCCCATGCAGAGGACGCGGAAGACTTAGTGACCGGAGGGCACTGGAGCCACGTCCACAGAGGAAGAGCGTAGTCCAGGGTCAGGCAGACCTGGACAAGAATCCCAGCTCTTCTCCCAGCCAGCAGGGCTGGGGGGACATCTCCTTCCATCTCTGAGCCTCAGTTTGCTCCGGAGCCAGGAGGTCCCCTCTCAGAGGTCTGAGAAGATGAAGGGAGGCTGCCTGTCTCGAGGCCTGGGAGGCACCTTAGGTGAACTGCTAGGGCTGAATAAATGACAGCTCTCCTCAGAAGTGGTTCCGAGGGCAGCTGGGCTTGCTTCTGACCTCCCGGGGACATGAAGACGGTATTCTGGGTCCTGAGCCAAGAGTTTCCCTTTGCCAAGAGAGTCTTTCAGAAGACCAGGAGGCCGCTCCACTCGTGCTGTTCCCTCTCTGGGAGGATGCTTTCTTTAGTTATTGCCTCTCCCTAGGGAACTCCTATGCATCCTTTAAAACCCACCTCTCACGCACCTTCTTTTGGTGCCTTCCTGATGCTGCGTCAGCGTCTCATCTTCTGTGCTGTGAAAATACTTGATTCTTATGACTCCTTGTGGGAAGGGCCTGTGCCCAACGCAGCCTAGTGGGCAGTGATGTTATACATTTTGTTGGGTGAACAGGTAGAGAAATGAGTAAGTAAACGAGTGAGTGGCTCCCCTGACACTTGCCCCTGCCCTGGGATGGCTTGGAGGCCGGCCCCTCACTTCCCACCCTCTGGGACTGTGAGCTCCCCCGGGAGCCAGAGCCCTGCCCGGGGTCTTGTCTGTGTCTGTCTCCCACCTCCCGGGTCTGCTTTTGGTAGACAGTAGGGACTCAGCTGAGGTCAGAATAACTGAGATGCAAAAGAGGGGCCGCAAAGCCGGGCGCGTCCAGCCCTCACCTCCTGAGAGTCAGGGTGCTGCTGGGCACGTCGCCTGGAGGCTCCTCCCTTTGCCTTGTCCCGAGGCCAGCTCACAGGCCTGTGTCCTGAGGCAGAGGGACCCCCGAATGTGGAGGAGCCAGAATTTAAACCATGGGTTCAAGCTCTTGCCGCTCCATCACGGTGCCTTCTAAGGAGCTGATGGGTGAATGAGTGAACTGAGTTCTCACAGGAGTCTTGCCGCCTCCTTCCTGGGGCTCACCCCAGCCTCCCGCCAGCCTCTCTCCTGTGCTGCTGGCTCAGCGCTTTTATTTGGGGGTGCGAATGAAACCATGCCCCTGCGGGACCCCCCAGATTTCCCTGCCCCTCCCCCCACTTCCCCAGCTCTGCAGCTGCTGCTGCTGGCCCCTCCCACCCCCTGCCAATCAGACCCCATTGTCCTGCCGCATCTGGAGTGCTCTGCAAATTGCCAGCCCGAAAGGCTCGCTCAGCATCCTCAGAGAGAAGACGTCTGCGCCTCGTTCACAAGCACCAGTTCCTAAAAGGCTGGTGATTGCGTCCTCAGCGTCCCCGCCGGGCCTGCCCAACTCCTGGGAGTGGCGGAAAAAGCCCCAGATGGCTGGGGGGGGCGGGGGTGTCAACAATGATCACTGAGCAGGAAGTGGGCTTGGCCGCAATAAGCAGGGAGCACGGTTCTGAAATATCCTTCAGCCTGTTCTCCCCCGAAGCCCGTGCTGCCGCCTCCCCGGGGTGGAAGATGGTGTGTCTGGTGGGCCGGCATCCGTATCACTGCCCCCGGGAAGGCTGCGTGTGCCCTGAGGCTGGCCCTGCCCCAGGTCTGGTTCAGGAGGGCAGGTGGACCTGACTCTGCCATTCTCACAAAGTCACCTTCCATGGTGCTGGTTAGGGGCCACACCGTGGGAACCCCAAGGGGTCTGGGAAGAGCAGGGACCATGCTGGCCTACAGGTCCCTCACCGGGACATGGGACACAGGCCCCCAAAACATTTTGAGTGAAAAGACATGAGAAGTGGAAATTGGTAACTGCTGAGCTCAGTGCCTCAGGTGGGATGGGCCAGCAGGCTGGGGTGAGGCTCAGCTGCTTCGCCGGGGTCCCGGAGCGGCTGCGGAGGGTCCTGTGGGACTTAGGCCTGGGCGGGGCCCCCGAGGGGTGATGCAGTACCGGCTCATCGCCAGGTCCATTTATTGTCTGGGCAGGCCTGCAGCAACCCAGGTACTGACCACCAGGAGGACAGGAAAGAGAGGTGGGAGCCTGCAGATGGGGCAGGAGCTTGAGCGGAGGTCGGGGGGGCGGAGGACTCAGTGAGGGAAGGAGTGGCTTTGGGGCTGGGGAGGCCTGGCCAGTGACCATGCTGGTGGTCCTTGGTCTACGCACGAGGCTGCTAGGACAGAGGGAACTGGGGCCGTCAGAGGGGGGAGAGGGCACACAGCCAGGGAACAGGGCCCGGCCCGGCTGTGCGGGGCAGGTGCCCACGGGCAGGCTTGCGGGGCGGGGGGCCGAGTGGGTTGGCGTCTCTGGATGTCCTTGGGTACCAGGGTTCTGGGCTGGGCGGGCCACCCTTTCCAGGACTTTGTAGCAGCTAGGCGCCACCCTCTGCTGGCATATCTGAGTATTGCACCCATGATGTTGGGCTGGACCAACCCCAGAACTTCGCTGAGAACTTCATGGTTACATCCGTGGGATCCGGGGTCCTCAGGGATGGCAGGGGCTCCCGGGGCCTTCTTCTGTCCCTGCTAGGTCCTTGCTAACTTATGTCTAGGGACAGGGAGCTCACTCCCCTTTGAGGCAATCTCGCTGGACCTTGCACAGCACAGATCAGCTTGACATCAGAAGGAGCTGCACTTGGCTTCCTCCTGGTCTCGGCCATGCCCTCTGGGTCTCAGGACTGGCTGCAGGGCCCCTCACCAGCTGCCCTGCTCCCGGCTGGGCTGCTCTGGTTCCTCTGGGCCCTGTCCACCCTGGCCCCACCCAAACTGCCTTCTGCCTGTCCACCTTCCATACAAGAGCCTGGACCAAAGAGAGGACCTGGCAGGAGGTCCAGATGGCCTCGGCCCACACAGAGGATGTGGCTTTCTCAAGAAGTTCCCTACAGACTTCCCAAATGTGCACCTCTCTGCTCGCCTGAATCTGGAGGGAGGTTGGCAGGGAGCCTGGGGAACCACCGGGCATCAACAGAGAGGTGAGCGGCTGAGTCAGAGGCCAGCAGGGGTGAGGCTGCAGCCCAGGGGACACTGGGCATCAGGGACCCATCCCACACTGGGCTTCCAGGACCTTCCACAGCACCAGCCCCAGCTTCTGCAAAGGAGGGCATTCTCAGGGAGGCCAAGAGATGGGGAGGAGGAAGATCAGCAGGCTGGGCGCAAAGGAGGCGGAGCCCTCACTTGAGGAAGGAGCCCAGCATCTTAATCCATCAAGGAAGCAGGTTCGTTCATTCATTCATTCATCAAATGCTGTCTGAGTGCCTGCCCTGTGCCAGGCGCAGTCCTGAGCCTTGAGGCTACATCAGTAAATAAAGCAGACAGGACCCTGTGTCCTCACAGAGTCTTGAATAAGAAAGATGGTTTCAGAGAGTGACAAGTGCTCCGAAGACGATAACTTGGGTGTGACGGCACGGAGCCGGGGAGGGGACAGAGGCAGGCAGGGGCGCCCTTCTGAGAAGAGACCTGAGTGCTGAGCAGGGCTGGCCAGGTGAAAACCTGGGGGAAGGTGTTACTCATCAGCATTTGCTTATTTTTTAACAGCTGGAGATGTAATTCACATGGCAAAGAGGTCACGCGTTTCAAGTGTGCAGTTTACTGGCTTTGAACGCACTCAGAGTCCCGTGACCGTCAGCACCACCAGTTTTAGAGCCTTTTCAGCATCCGAAAAGCTGACAAAGTTCCTACTAGCAATCACCCTCCCCTCCCCTCCCCCAGCCCCCCCCGCAAGCTCTCATCCCTTTTATTTTTTTGACTGTGTTCCAATAAAACTTTATTTAAAAAAACTTTATTACAAAAACAAGATTTTTCTGGATATGAGTGGTAGTGATGGCTGTACAACAATGTGAATAAACTTCATGCCACTCAGTTGTACACTTAAAAATAGTCAAAATGGTAAATTTTGTTACGTATATTTTGCCACAATTTTTTTAAAAATTCAAAAAAAAAGATTTTACCTAAAAAAAAACCCCAACACATTGTAGGTAAAATCTCATCCACTTTCTGTCTCTGTGGCTCCCCGCTCCTGGGCGCTCCCTGTAAGTGGAGTCCGTGATCTCTTGTGACGGGCCCCTTCCACCCCGCGTTGTGTTCTTCGGGCTCATTCGTGTTGTAGCTAGCGTTCACCGGCACCTCACTCCTCTGCTGGGTGTGTGCCTGACACGTTTCATCTGTCCGTCATCCTTCGACGGACATATGGGCTGTTTCCACTTGGCTGCTCTTAGGGACAACGTGGCTGTGAGATTCATGGACAGGCCTTTGTGTGGATGTGTTTCCAGGGCTCGTGGGCGTACGTCTAGAGTGGAGTTGCTGGGTCACGGGGGGACTCCATGTCCAGTGTTCTGGGGAAGTGGCTGCACCGTCTGCCTTCCCGCCAGCGTGTGTGAGGGTCCCCGCTTCTCCGCATCCTCCCCAGGACTTGTTACTATGTTTCTGGCCCTGTGGGTGTGCAGTAGGCGCCCAGTTTCCCCACAGACCAGTGATACTGGGCGTCTTTTCATGTGCTTCTTGGCCACTTGTGTATCTTCTTTGGAGAAACGTCTCTTCAGATTCTTGGCCCCATATTTGCTTGTCTGGGGAAACGAAAACCAACTCCTACACGAGAAGGCTACCAAAGAAGTTTCTAGAAGCCTTTTTAGGATGACAGTCACAGAACTGAGGAGTTGGGGACACAGGTGGGGACCAGACTTCACTACAAACCTTTTACAGTTTTTGCTTTTGAATTCTGCAAATGTATTATAAAAGTACATTTTTTAAAGTAAATGTGGGGGCGAGGGGTACAGCTCAGTGACAGAGCGCATGCTTAGCAGGCATGAGGTCCTGGGTTCAATCCCCAGCACCTCCTTTTTTTAAAAAAAAAAGACTCCTTTAAAAAATGAATTCAACGTGAAAAATAGTAAATGTATCAAGCCATCCAAGTTAGTTGTCAGAAGCCCCTGGGTGTGAATGTCCGAAGCTCCTTTAAGGAAACCCATCTGGGGACTGGCTGGGGCTGAGGGGGCTGTGGTCCCCGCTCCCCGCCCTGCCAGGCCGCTGGGCTGCATCTTATATAAAAACCCCTTTGGGGAGAGACTGCAGGATTGAAATCCAGGTTGTGAGAGGGGACAGTCTCGGCCAGGGCTCGTGGTCAAGGCAGCATGGGGACCGTGGACGCCAGGGCCGGTCTCAGCCCTTCTGCATGTTCGTGTCCTCGGCTGAGTACTGGGGGGGAGGTAGGCCTCCTGGTCTGGGGGTCCAAACTGGAGATCTCCCCTGCGCCCACCCCAGACACCGAGTGTGGGGTCCCCTCTGCGTGTCCCCTCATTAAAATGTTGAAGTATGTTCATACCAGCAGTTGCAGACCACTGCCTGAGCCCCCAGAGTGGCCCCACTACACCTCTGCTGCCCCACCCCGCCCCCGGGCTCCCTCAGACATCCCCAGACCTGCAAGGAAGGAATTAATATTCAGTGTAGCTGGAGATGTTTCTGAGTATATATACTCAAATATTCCGAATATCCCCCTGGGCAAAAAGCACAGCACATGCAAAGGCCCTGAGGCGGGAGAGGGCCTGGCAGGCTGGAGCAAAGAAAAGGCCGTTGTGCCCAGGGCAGAGTGAGCAAGGGGGAGGGGGCAGGAGAGAGGCCAGGGGTCAAGCAGAGCCTCGTGGGTCATTGAAAGATTTTGGCTTTTATTTTGAGTGAAGCGGGCACCCCAAAGGATGCTGAGCAGAACAGTGACGTCGTCTCACTTTTAGCCAAAGGCCCTGCTGCTGTCTGTAGATAGTCCGTCGAGAGCCAGTCCAGAATCAGGGGTGCAAGGAGGCTTCTACTGTCATCCAGCAGAGGGGGTGGCCAGGACCAGGGTGGGAAGAAGTGGGAGCCGGGGGGGGGGGTGAGGGAAAGGCAGGCAAGTGGGAGGGTGAGGTGGTCCTTTGCCGAGAGAACAGACCACGGGAGGAGCGGGCATCGGGGCAGGTGGGGAGTTCCCCACCAGGCGTCTGAGCAAAAACAACCTAGAGGCAGGAGCCAGCAGGTGGGGGGAGGCTGGAAACAAACGTGGGCCGCGTCCGTGTGTGGATGGTTTACAAAGCCGGGGGCTGGCTGGAGGATGGAGCCACAGGGGGAGAGCGTGGACGGAGGGTGAGGGAACCAGGAGAGCCAGGCACCGAGACTGGGAAGGGGCCGCCAAGGGAGAGGCGAACTGAGTGAATCATCTCGTTCACTGAACCCCCAGCACCTAGCAGGCACCAGCGCACAGTGGGTACTCACTCAGTAGCTGCAGAATGAACAAATGTGTGGATGGCCAGCTCCGTCGGGCCCTTTGGTTCCCGGGCTGGTAGACCTCAGCCATGGGTTCATTCGCCACCCACTGAGTGAGCACCTACTATGTGCCGGGCACTGGCTTAAGCCCTGGGGGCTCAGTGGTTTAGAGGACAGACGAGGGAACTGATGACTGAGTGGGAGAGATGGACAGTGAACACACAAACCCATCAGTGTTGTAAACTTCATGGCACTTTCCCACACGTATGTTTAATAAGACAGGTGATCCTGGTTTCCCACTTAGGGTAGTGGAAGAAAGTTTCCCTTTAAAATGCCTTCAAAAATCAACTTTAAAAAAAGTACTTAAAGAAAGCCACTACTTGGATACTGGTGGGAAGGTCCTAGCATGTGGCCTGGTCATTGTGGTGACGGAAGTTTGGGACCGGCCCTTGGCCTCCGTGCCTGCAAGGCAGGTGCTATCATCCCATTTTACAGATGAGGAGACCGAGGCCGAGAAAGGTGAAGGGCTTGCCTCAAGGCCTCCTGCCTGCACTCTGGGGGCTCTCTCTGCACCAAAAGCCTTTTCTCCCAAGAGCAGCAAAGTTGGGAGCTCCCTGAAACAGCTGGGGAACTTTCCAGGTGCAAGTATTCCATCCGGTCCCTTAACTAAAATCACAGCAAATAAACTATAATCACAAGACCCATTATTAGCTGGAGGCGTGAGTGATTACCCAGCGCGGGTTTAGACTGTCGGAAGAATCTCCGTCTGGGGCGGGATTTATCCCAAACCAGCCAGGGGTGAGGCCTGCGGAAGTGATGAGACTCCATGTGGTACCCGTGTTCCCTCTGATCCAGCTGAGGGTGAGGCAGGGAGTGTGCCTGGGGGTCATTCATGAAGCCTTTCTGTCGGTGAACATGTATTAGGCACCTGCTGTGTGCCAGGCCCCATCAGTGCCCTGGAGGAAGCCGTGATGACCAAGACAGGTGGTGACCCTGCCTCATGAACCCGACCCCTTGTGACCCTTGAGGGGCCACAGCCCTCAGGCACACTGGGACCCGGCATCTCTGACCCAAGTCTGGCTGGTCCCTCCCACGCCAGCCTAGGGATGGCCAGTGACGCCCCACCTGCCCGTTCTTGCCCATCCTCCATCTCATGGGGCCCCTCTCACCGCTCAGTCTCGCCCTCTGGCAAGTGGGACGCAGAGTCCCAGTCCTGCAGAAGCCGGCACCTGCAGCTGCATCCGTCTCCCCACCGCCTCCCTCCCGCTGGCACAGCCCAAGTACTGCGGGTGCGTCTGGGGGCACCGACTCCCCCACTCCTCTGAGGCCTTGTCCAGCTCCGTGGACTGGGCGGTGCTTTGCAAGCCTGGCACGACGGGAGCCCGGGGCCCTCAGCCAGCCCTGCGGCTTCATTCCAGAGTGACTCCAGGAAGCAGCAGTTGTTGCATTGCAGGGACCCCTGCTCAGCCGTCCTGGGATCGGGGTCTGGTCTCCTCTGCCAGGACAGGGACAGGGTGCGGGGGTTGGTGCACTGCAGAGGGGTGTGCTGCACCCCCAGAAGCCCACACGCGATTCCAGAGATGATGTCTGTGGCTCCCTGCCCCCTCCCTCGGCTCCCTGCCGTGGGGAGCAGGGGGCGCGGGGACAGGGAGGGCTGGTCACAGCCTGCGAGGCCCCTCCCAGAAAGCCGAGACCACTCCTGGGATCCGGAAACTCCGCACAGGACAGCCTGTGGATCAGGGATTCCATGTGTCAGCGTCTGCAGTGCAACGTCGAGGCCGGGGTGTGGGGAAAGGGAGTCGTGGAGAGTGACGTGAAGTCTGAAAGCCCCAGTGCTCCTGCTGTTTGCGGGTCCCTCCCTCCACAGGGAAACACAAGGGAGGACTCATGGAGGGGGCACGAGGGGTGCCGCGGAGGGGAGAGAACAAGGCTTCCATCAGGCTCATCGCGTCCCGGGGCTCGGAGTGGGTGGGGGAGACGCGGGGCTCACTGCATTCGTCTATATTCCTTTCGGTGCATTTAAACTTTGACACATTCCATGACTTAATATGATGCCATCTTTTAGGGCCCGCATGGTCCTTTTTCATTCCGTGGGCGTGTCCGTGTAGCCAAGTGCGTGGAAAGCCTTCTGGAAGGGATGTCTGAACAGATGACGGCAGGTGCCTCTGCAGACGCGGGCAAGGGCATGAGAGTTAGGGAGGTGGTCGAGGGGCCTTGATTTTAAGGAGGAGAGATTTTCATGTTATTTGCACAATTAAGATTTCGTTTCTTTAAAATGTCAAGCTTAAGCAAGAAGGGGAAAAAAAATTCCTGGCTTCAAAGGATTTGTGGTTCTGAGGTTTGAGGAGTCAGAAGGCTGATGGTGTTGCATTTCCACGGTTAGAACCGCCTGTGCCCGGGGGGCAGGAGCGGGCTCCGTCCCACCCTGGGGAGGATGCTGGGACCCCAGCCCAGCCTGGAAGGTCCCGTGGCCTGGGCGTCTGTTGACTGTGTCCAGTCCTGCCCGTCCTCCCATCACCAAGTCCTGCTGCTCGCCTTTCGCGCTGGGACGGATGGGGGCAGTCGACCGCAGGTAGTGGAGTTAGATGCGCCCTGCGTGAATGTGCCTGTCAGCCACTGGGTGGAATTTTCCAGTGGAGGCGGGGAGTCTTGGGTGTGAAACGTTGCCCCGCCACCTTTGGCCCCTGCTTTCTCCTTCCAGTCTGGGTGGCTTCCAGGGGTCCACAGCGACGAGGTGGGTGCAGGGAGTGAATGACCCAGAGTGACCCAGAGAGGCAGTGACTGCTGGGGTGAGGGGCTGTACCAATGATGGTGGCCGCTGTGCCCCAGCCCCAGGCCTGGGGGGTGAGCCCCCCAATCCCCACTCCCCACTTCAGGCATCTGGTTACAGCTGGGAAAGGCCCACCCAGCACCCAGTGCAAAGTTCTGCAGCGTCACTTCCTGGCCGTGTGCCCTTGGACCCTGTGGGCCTCAGGCTTCACGTCTGGAAAGTGGGCTAACAAACGCACCCCCTGACGGTGACAGTGCAGGCAAAGCCGAAGCATAGGGCTGTGCCAAGCCCCTCCAGGGTGACCTTCGCCACTTCCTGAAAGGACAGGCCTGCGGGTTCTCCAGTCAGAGGCTAGAGCTGGAATCCCCGCTCCACAATCTTTGGAGACTCCCTTGCCCCGACCCCATCGGGGTACCCATCCAGCGACCCAGCGCCGACGCAGACGCCTGGTAAACAAACACCCGCGCCCTCGGCGTTCGTGTCTGAATGGCTGCGGTCCTCCCCGTTCGCCCTGTTGTGAGGTAACAGAGTGCTAGACAGGAAACATGCACTTAAGTTTGTGAGGAGGGGGTGCCAAGAAGCAGCGGGTACGTGGGTGGGTGTCGTGGCCCCCCAGGGAGACCCCGTGGACCGAGAGAGGGGACCCAGGAAAGGGATGCTGGGGCCGCCTCTGCCACCAGGTCCGCCCACTTCCCGGCTCTGAGCCTCGGTTTCCTCTTCTGGAAAATGGACCTGATAAGATAATTCCCACTTTGAGGAGGTCGTGGGGGAGATGCTGGGCCAGGCCCAAGAGTCACAGAGACGTGGCTTCGTCTGGCCGCGCCGTGTGCGGAGGCGCGCCCTCTCTGAGTGGGGTGGGGATTAACCGGCTTCGCTGGGGCCTCTGAGGGGTCCCTGAACACCAGAGCTGAAACAAGAGCAGCCTGGTTGAAACCCTTGTGGTTGTAGTTGTTAATTTTGCATTGTTATTAAAGTCTTGTGCGACTCCAGGGAGGAGAGAGGTGGGCGGCCCTGCAGCTTCTTCAGCCCACTTCTCCGATGGTGTTCTTCTCAGGTGGGGGAGCCGTGCTGTAGGGAGACAGCTCAGAGATGCACTTCGGGAAGCATTTTGCCGCCCTGGGGCCCAGACAGCCTCAGCTCTGGCGGCCAGTAGAACTGGTCCCAGCCCCACCTCTGCCACTCACTGCTGTGCAACTCCAGGCAAGTCACTTACCCTCTCTGAGTTCCATTTCCTCCACCAAAGAGGAAGGAACAAAACTAAAGGATGCAGCAGCCCTCCTTCCCCTAATCTCGGTGGGTTTTGTCTGAGCCCCACCCCCAGCAGTCAGAAGCTTGCTGCCCCCCGCACCCTGTCTGCACTCCAGCGCGGCAGGAGCCCCAGCCCACAGAGGCCCTGGCTGCACAGAGGGACCAGCCTCCCCACGTCTGTTAGTGTTTCTACACTATGTACACTGCTGTGCTCTGGAGCCCCCACCTCCTGCCTCAGCCTGAAGCCTCAGGTGGGCACAGGGACCCCATGCCCCACTGCACACAGCGGGCTGGGTAGCCCTGCTCCTCACCGGCCAGGGCCAAGGGGCCATTGAAACAGGAAGGTCAGGGCTGGATAAAATGCAGGCTGGTGGGAGCAGGCAGGGTGCGTGTGGGGCCGGGGTGAGGCTGAGAGCTTGGAGGTGGCAGGTGGACCGGCTGGGGCTGGACAGGCATGGACCAGGTGGGGATGGTTTTTTTTTTCCCAAAGGGTAGTCAATAAACTTTATTCATTTCTAAGGTGAAAAATCGTACCAGGAAGATTCTTCTGTAGTGATGACTAATTCACAAACAGAAGGCAACACAAAATCCATGAGGGCGCCCTCTAAATCTAGAGAAAAGGCACATAGAGATACGTGTTCGCCCTATCTTAGACACACAAGACGTTCTGGCCAGTGCTCTGAGTGAAACAGGAAACCCGGGCAGGAGGAGTCACTAAAAGATGACAAAATGGAATTTCAGGAGAAGAGATGGCAGCTCCGGCACCAGGGCTGCACAGCACGCACTTTGAGGGGTTGATAGTGACTGTCCTACACGGGCCCGGGCTGATCGCTCAGAAAATACAAGAGCCAAATGTACAAGTGAAATTAGAGACACAATGAAAGCAGAGAGCAAAGAGCCCAGAGAGGGTGGGAAGGAGGGGCCGGCTCTCTGAGCCGCCAGCCGGGGGCAGGGGTGTCCACACCCGCTCTCCCGTGGACTCATCCCACAGGCAGTCTTGCAGGTGCTTCAGAGCCAAGACTCTGGAGCCAGACTACCCTGGCGGCCACCCCGCTGTGTGAGCCTGGACCAGCTGCTGAAGCCCTGGCTTTAGTTTCCGCTCCTGGAAAATCTTATATCTCACGGAGGTTGCTGTGAGGATTTATAATGCATATAAAAATTTTATGTATTTTATAGATGTGTGTGTATGTATATACACAAATATACAACAAGAGGTTTGGAGTTCCTGATTTACCGATGAAGAAGTAGGCTCTGATCAGTTGAAAGTGAATGTGGGAGGAGAGGATGGATGGGGGCTGTCCCACCGTCACCTCCCTGTGGCTCCCAGACTCCAGCCACACCGGCCTCGGTGTTACTCAGACACTAAGCTCATTTCCCCCTCAGGACCTGGACACTAGGTGTTCCCTCTGCCTGGAAGGCTCCTCCCCATCCATCTGCCATCATTCAGGTCTCAGCCCACATGTACGCTCCCTGACCGCCCCTCCGCTGATATAGGCGGCTTACCTCCCCCCCCCCACTCTCCTCCGGGTCCCCCCATCACCTTCTGCTTTATTTTTACCCTGATCCTTACTACCATGCAAAATGCTGTATCCGTTGATTTCCTATTTCCCCCTAGAATGCAAGCAGGGCATTCTAGTGAATGAATGAGGGCAGGTCCTTTGCCTTATTCAGTCCAAAAGCAGTGCCTGGCATGTGGCAGGGGCTCTGAATGTTGGCTGAATGTGTGAGTGAGTGGGTGAATGAATGAGTGGGCACCACAGCTAGACCAGAAGTTCTCCCTAGCCCCCAGGACGTGGCCAGCACAGATGACAACTGCTGCCACCCAGCTGTGCGGCTGCTGTGTGGGAAGCCCTCCTGGAACCCTGTGACGTAGCTGTTATGATCCCATTCTACAGTAGCATGAATCAAGGCTCCCAGAAAAGAGGCGGCTTGCCCAGAGTCTCAGGGCCTTTGGGAGGCAGAGCCAATCGGTCGGCCTGGCTCCAGGGTGCCAGCCCCACGCGTTCCGTGGCTCTTGCGTCTCTGTGCCAGAGACAGAGAAGCCACTCTGGAAAGCAACGTCATAGCGGGCTCCGGGGCAGCGCGTGCATTTTAGCAACAGACTTCCAGGTTTCGAGTGCCGGCCACCGCGCGGCCGCTCTCCGCCTGCTGGGTGACTTTGCGGCGAGGGCTCCGCGGGGCGGCCGCGCCTGATGCTGCGGTTGCCACGGCGACGGGAGCCTCGCGATTGGTCCAGCGCGGCCGCACTACGTTGCTCCTTTGGCGCGGGGGGAGCCTCTGCGCCGGCCCCTCCTCCGGATGCTGCGAGAGCGAGCCCGTGCGGACTGCCCCCGCCCTCCCCTCCCCCCGCGCCCCGCCGTCCCGGATGTGCCGGGGGGGAGAAGCCCGAGGTGGTCCCAGGTAGCAGCGAGGCCCGCGCCCGCTCCCGGCGCGGCCGCTGTGGTGACTCGACATCCTCAAAGGCTCCTGGCTCTCCGGAGCCTGCTCCTGCCTCCCGCTGAGCCTGCCCCAGGCTCCTTGGAGGAGCCCGCCACCCCCGGGAATGTGACCGGCCCCTCGGTTTAATTTTATTCCCTTCCACTTCTCGCCGGAGCGCCCTGCTGCGCCTCTACCCACCGAGCCTTCCCAGCCGGAGAGGGAGAGGAGGGGAAGCTGCCCCCAGACAGGATGGCGTGCAGAAGACGCTACTTGTGAGTATACGTGCAGGCTTATCATGCCTGGCACTCGAGGCCAGAGGCCAGAGGGGCCCTTGCCGAGCGAGGAGCTGGAGCGGGGGCTGGGGGGGAGGGTGGGTTGCCGTGCAGGTGGCTTGCTGAGGGAGCTGGACGGCAGAGATGCCAGCGTTTGTCCCCTGCAGTGGATGTTTTTGTTGGTGTGACGATGAGGAAAAGGCTGTTAGTCAGCAGCTCTCCATCGGGCTGTGAAATTCCGTTTCTCTGAGGGCAGGTAGCCCCCCACATCTATGCACAGGGCCCCCAGACCTGCTGCTACCCTATTGGTGTTTGGTGTGTCCATTTGGAAAAGTCTCCTGCTCAGCTCTCCCATGACCGGCCCTTCAGCCATGTCTGATGGGAGGTTGACAGGAAGGCTGGGGTGGGGGCAGGATGCTGTGTCCTCCACGGACAGGTGAAGGCCCAGCCTGCCGCTGTGAGCAGGGGGCGTCAGCACCCCCCGGGCCACCCAGGTGTCCCATGGGCCAGTGGCAGAACACCTGTCTGCTGGGCCCAACGCCAGCGGCAGAGGCTGTGAGTGTGCGCGGGGTGGTGACATCACAGGCCCGGGTATTTATGGAAACCAAGCCTGTGCTTCACTAAGCCAGGCCTCCTGGGGCATCGGATTAGGGTGCCCGCTTCCCTTGCTGGGGCCTTGTGGGGTGCTGTTCTGGGGTGCGCAGCCTTTGGTCTTTGGCCTCACAGGACTCCTCCCTGGGACCGGAGGCAGCCCCACATCTCCACCTGCCCCAGGCACCTGCCCATGCTGGGCCACTGGGGGCTGTTTAGTGACTTCAGACCTTGTGAGATTAGAGGGCAGAGCTGGACCCTCAGGCTGGGCTCAGTCCCAGGACCAGAAGGGGAGGCCTGGAGCATCATGTCGGGGGACATCTGGGGGCACTCCAAGGGCCCGAACCCCCTGCACCCTGATGTGGGTCCGTGGAGCCCTGGGTAAGCAGCACCCTTCCCTTCCCCTGAGGGACGGATGGCTTGCTCATTAATGGAGCGTGGAGACAAGGAGACAGCTCCTGTCGCTGCGTCAGTGGGCCTGGGCGAGAGCCCTGAGGGTGATGGAGGTGGCCCAGGTCTCGATTTGCCATGAAGTTCATTTGCTTTTTAAGTGGAAAAGCCCACGGGTTTGTTGATGTGAGCGGAACATGCCGGAGTTCTCACTCCTTGTGACAGGGCCCTGGCTGTATTTTTGGAAACAAATAGTAAATCCTTTCCTGGCTTGGAACTTCCGCCACCGCGGCTGGGAATAGGTACTCCCAAGGCAGCTGTATTTTCCCTGCCACACCTTGCCTGCGCCTGGGAGCCCGAGGTCAGAGAAATTCTCAGCTCTCAGTGCCATTAACCCCTGGGTGGAGGTGGGAGGGAGTCATGGGGTGAAGTGTGACAGCGGACGTTGTCTGCGCTCTGCCCAGCATCTGATCTCAGTGATGAAGCCACGAAACAGCCTTAGACAGACGGGCACCACGGCTCCCATTTTAGAGATGGTGAAACCGAGGCTCCGCAACGTCCCCAGGAGACGGGCCGTACTGGCCTGCAGTGGGGGGTTCAGCCCGGGCTCTGTACTAGAATTACTCGAGGAGAATTTTTTTTTAAACACCCATGCCTGAGTCCCACCCCTCAGAGTTTCTGCTTTATGCGTGTGGGGAGGGTGCAGGCGTCAGGGTGGCTTTAGGTCCCCATGTGACTTTAATGCACAGCTGTGGTTGAGGTTCACGAATGCAGCCCTTTCCCCACGCACTGCCGCCCCATCCTGTCCATCGTGATTTTGCCAAGGACACAGCTACGGTACTGATTTCAGTCCCCTTCCCGATACCAGTGCAGACCCATTCGGTCTGCCGGGAGCCCAGGAACCTGCCTTTTAACGTGTCCCCCCTTCCCAGGTTTGCTGACCCACGGACAACGCCTGTCTCCTCCGCTCGCTTGGGAGGGGGCGGGGCTGGTGGGGATGGCGACCGGTCAGGGGGGCTCCCGGCTCCCTGTCTCCCTCCGTGTCCCGCTGCTCTGGCTTGCAGGCTCCCACAGCCTGGCACCCCAACATCCAGGCCATCCTCCCACGTGCTGCCACCAGACCCCCGGGAACCAGAGATTGCAGAGAGACTGGGGAGGGGGTGGCTGAAGAGGGGGATTGCCCTGCTTGGAGGAAGATTTGGGGACCAGAACCAGGGCTCTCCCAGCACCTGCGGCTCAGACCTTGTTGTCCCCTGGGCTGTCGCGGTGCGGAGGGCTGGGGAGCTGAGAGCCTCCAGACGCTTAGCTTTCAGGACAGCTGCAGACAGCAGCCCAGGAGTGCCGTGGCCACCGACAGGGTTACACTGTTTGGCTTGGAAGCTTCCTATGCCACTGGCCTCATTGGTTCTCACCTTTAAAGTGGGGTGTTAACCATCCCATTTTAGAGAGAAGCAGCAGCTTGACTGAGGTCCCCTGGCTGCTTCCTGCTGTGCTCTTGGCAGTATGTCCCTCCCCGAGTACGCCACGCACCAGACCTGGACAGACTTGCTCCGTGCCAGTGGCCCACCCCTTCCTGGCCTCCCTGTCCTCTGGTCGGTCTCATCCCCACCACCTTGTGGGCCCCCAGCTGAGCTTTGGTGTCTAGACTCTTGCTGAGAGGGCCGGGTCCCACCAGGAGCTCAGGCACTGATGGAGGCGGCCTCGCCACCGGACCAGGGATGACGAGGAAAGAGGGAGGAGATTTATTCATGAAATGGGGAAATCATGAGGCCTCCAAGAATTGTTCCTTAATCAAATCTGCTAACAACCGAGGGCATTACCGTGCTGACAGCTTAATTAATGGTGTCTTAATTAAGGTCAGCCTCCTTCCGACTGTAACTACACTTACCATGGGCACGAGGCATCCTGCTGCTCGAGCGCAGGAAGCTGGGCGGGAGGGAGTTTGCAGTGAGTGAGTGAGACTCAGAGCTGCGGGGCGGGGGGCTGGCATGGGGCAGTCTCGCTCCCCTGCACATCTGTCCTTTCATTCACTCATTCATTCGCTTGCTCGTTCACTCTTCACTCTGCCTGGAGCCACTGGATCTGGGTGGCGACCCCCCTGCCGCGCCTGCCCAGTGCTGGCCACGCTGGGTCCCTACTTGTTGGTGGGTTGGTCCATCGTGGCCCCTGGCGTGTCAGCTGCGCCAGGACAGCGGTGTGGATGGCACGTTGGCTGCTGCCGTCTCTGGCACCTAGAGAGCGCTGGGCACATAGTTACTGCTCAGTAAACCTTTATTGATTGAAGGTGTTACGGAGCCCGCGCTGGACGCTGCCCTAAGCAAAGGGACGTAGAGCCAAATAAGAAAGTGTTTCTGCCTTCTGGGAGGATACAGGCCCCCGAGGGAGACAGATGTGAACAATGTCCTGACAAAGTCCCGAGAGCCAGGCCAGGACGATGACCCAGAGCCCGGGGGGTTCCCGCATCCCCTGCTTGCAGGCATGTGGGGGAAGAAGGGTTGCCTCGTGGTCAGAGAGGGGAGGGCACTCGGGGTACAAACCTGAGCCTCGGGTTGCAGCTCCTTGCAGGTTCTAGCTCATCTGACCTGCGCGGTGACCCTGGGAAGGGGCTGCTGCTGTCCCCGGTGTACAGACAGTGCAGCTGGAGAACTTGCCCCAGAGGCCAGGGGTGGGGTGCGGGGAAGGAGGGGGCTCACAGAGCAGGCAGGGATGCTGTCCCCCAGCTGGGCCCGCCTTGCTGGGCGCCCCTGGGCCTGCGCTCCCCGCCCCTGGTCCCCGCCTTTGCCACGGCCCAGGCCCCTCTGTGGTCCCCACCCCCGCTTCTCTGGCCCCCCCCCTCCGCCTGGGAGCCTCCCAGGCTTAGTCTTGCCTTTGTTTCTGTAAGACGTCAATCATCTTTCTTTAAAAATCATGGTAAAATGCACGCAACTTACAATTTACCATTTTAACCATTCGAGGTGTCCGGTTCGGTGACATTAGTGCATTCGCACTGTTGTGAGACCACGTCCACCGTCCATCTCCACAGCCTTTTCTTCTTTCCAAACTGCCTGTCCCCAGTAAACACTAACTCCCTCCCCTCCCGCAACCCCTGCCCCCCACCGCCCTACTTCTGTCTCTGTGAATCTGACTCCTCTAGGGGCCTCAGATGAGTGGGATCACACAGTGTCTGTCCTTTTGTGACGGGTTCATTTCACTCAGCATGATGTTTTTAAGGTTCATCCACGCCGCAGCAAGTTTGAGAAGTTCCTTCTCCTTGAGGCTGGACGGCATCCTTTGTACGGACGGGCCGCACTTTGCTCATGCGTCACTGGTCTGCGGGCGCCGTCGTTGCTCTCACCTTGCCGCTGCTGTGCCGATGCTCCTCTGAACGTGGCGCGCAGACACGTCCTTGAGACCCCACTTGCAGCCCTTCTGTGTGTGTTCCCAGAAGTAGCGCTGCTGGGTCGTATGGTAATTGACGTTTAACTCTTTGAGGAACCTCCCCCGTCTTCCACAGCAGCTGCCCCATTTTACATTCCCACCAACACTGCGCAAGGGTTTCCGTTTCTCCACATCTTCGCGCCCACTTGCTACTTTGTTTTTTGGGTTTTTGTTTGTGTTTCTAATAGCGGTCCTCGCGGTGTGTAGTAGTGTTGCGCTGTGGTTTTGATTTACCCTTTCTTGAATAAATGCAGGCATGAGGGTGAAGTTCATCCTCCTTCTCTCCTGAAGGATGACCACTCAGCCCGGGGGACCCCTGGCGTTGACCGGGCAGGGCTGGGTCTGGCTGGGCACCTGCTGATGCCTCCACTGCCTTTGTTGGAGTTTCTGTCCCAGGGCAGGGGCAGGGATGGCGGACGTGGGGCCCTGGTCCCCCCACCCAGAACCCGGTCCTCCAGGGTGTCAGTCACCCAGGGAGCTGGGCTCTTGGGGGTGCCTGGCACGATATAGGTGCTCAGAACTTTTTAATCACACCGATAATACCTGCTTCCAGCTTTTGGGGGGCTATACTTTGTTTATTCATAGGCTTGAGAGAGATTTTATCCACGTGGTACAAAAATGTACACAGTGCAGAGTCGCCTGCCCCCACCCCCTGCCAGGTCCCTCTGCCCAGAGGCCACCACTGTGTGCAGTTTCTTGAGGTCCTTCTGGGGAATTCCTGTGCATCGATGTGTGTGATTTGTTACTGAAGTGCCTCAACCACCAGCCTGTTACACAAAGCAGAGTTTCCAATGCTGCTTTGCGGTTCTGGACTTGAGGGTCCATTCAGGGGACGTGGTGACCAGCTAGCCCTTGAAGGAGCTGACACCATCCCTCTGTGGGAGGCCCTGACCTGTGGCTGGCAGCGTGGCCTCCACAAAGGAAGTGACTCCTCAGCAGGAGAGGGGAGGCTGGTGATGCTGGTCCTGGAGCACCCGAGGAGCACCCTGCGCGTCACCTGGGCCAGCTGGCTGGCCCGGTCGGTTCTGTTGGCACGGTGAGCAGCCCCTGTCTGGTGCTGGGCCCGGGCTGCAGCCTGGGAACAGCAGCCCCTGCCCGTAGGGAGCCAGACGCGGGTGGGCCAGTGTTGGGGGCAGAGGGTGTGCCGGGGCCCTGGAGGTGCGGGTGGCTCTCAGAGTGGATGCGTGGAGAAGTGTCTGGTGGGAGGGCCAGGGACCTCACTCCCTCCAGTGTGGGAGGTGACCTGTGTGGCCCAGACGTGCAAATGTGTCACCAGCTATTCACAGAAGTGAAAACCCACGCCCCAGGCCTCGCGCCATTTGACGCCTGAACCACAAAACACGGTTCATGTGATTGTGAAATACATGGACTTTTCCAGGAACTCAGCCGCTCTTCTCACAGTCAGGGGAGCGATCAGTCTTCGATATGCTCACCGCCCTGCCAAGAGCTGTCACCACTCGGGACATCACGTCACGAGAGCAGCATCCCTCGTGGCACCCAACTTGCGAGCCACCCCCTGTATCCGTCTGGGTCTGTCGCTGCCGTTCCCCCAGAGAGGCAGACGAAGGACGCGTCCTGGTCCTCGTGCGCCCACCACTGACGTACCTCATTGCTGGTCACTTCACTGTAAACTGCTTTCCTCTTTTCTTTCTGTGTTGTTACAGCTGGGGTGTTCTGATGACTTTCACTTTAAAATATGTGTGTAGATAGATTATATTATTCATGAACTTCATTTCAGACCAGAGAAGGGGTGCACAGGTTTGGGCCATAAAGAGGGGGTGCCGGACAAGGGACGTCTGTGGTGATGGAAGTATTGTGCGTCCTGATGTGAACCTGCACGTAAAAGCACGTGGAACTAAAGATACACGCGCACGCGCACGCGCACATGCACGCGTAGGACTCAAGCAGGAGATCCGTCAGAGGTGGTGGACGGTGCGGGGCCAGCGCCCTGGGAGTGACGTTGCCCTGCAGTTTCACAGGATGTTACCGTTGGGGAAAGTAGGTAAAGTTGTGCCAGGCACTCTGTTTTTCCTAACAACTATAGTGAACCTATAATTATCTCAAAATTGAAAGTTTACTCAGAAAATAAAAGTCCTGGGGGAAATGTGGGGTCTAATGAGCTGGACCCTTGGTGACTGTGGGACAGAAAGGCCAGTGACCACCCCCACACCCCATCTCAGTCCCTCCGTGGCCTGTGTGGTCACCAAGCTCCCTGACAGCTGAGACCCCTAGACCCCATCTCCCCAAGGCTGAACCCCACCGGGGGCACTGGGGCCAGCCTCCTCCACCCAGAAAGGCAGTGCAGGTCCCTCTTGCTGCCCCCGGGGTCTCGTGTGCCCTCCCCAGAGCTCCTCGAGGAGCCGGGACCCAGCCCCCCCCTCCAGGGGGCAGCCCTCAGCTGGGCCTGCATGGCCGCCCTGCTGCCTGGGGCCACCAGCACATGGCAGCGCAGTCAGCTGGCTCTCCCAGCCCTCCGTCCCCAGGTCCCTGCCCCCGCCCAGCAGCGGGGAGCTGCGACAGACAAAACGTGGGCATTCCTTCAAGACAAAAATGAGCCTGGCCGCCTGAGACTGCAAGGTTAAGAGAAGGGAACAATCTGCAGGGGAACCGGAGCGAGGCCGGCGAGGCTGGGGGCAGCGGGGTGGAAGCCAGAGCGGGCACGGTGCCGGCTTGGGGCCGGCTCATTCCTCAGACCCAGGGAAGGGCCCTGGCCTTCCCCCCTGGGGATGAGCCGGGGGCACGAGGGCTGCAGGGACCCAGGTCCTGGGCCCCAGATGTCCCGTGCTCCTCATCCCCAGACGTGCCTGACCCCAGAGGGGTCCCTGTGAGAGGGTCCCGTTGGAGCAGCCCCCGGGCTCGGCTGATCGTGAGATGTTTTACTGGTTCCCTGCAGTGGTTTCATTCTTCATCAGGGTGGTCCCGGCATCTGCTTGGAATGGTTAATAAGGGAAGCAATGCATTTTTAATCACCATGGTTATCGCCGGACCCCTCAGCCCTGATCTCCCAGCGCTCACCAGGCCAGGGTAACGCGTGCATCTTCTCCCATTTGCTCCTTCATCAAATCAGAGAGACGCTTCCGGCCTCACCCAGTCCGGGTGCGGGCACCCGAGTCCCTCAGATCCCCCCATCCTTGGTTGGGCTCCAGCCCCTGACCATCTCCTGGGCTGCTGAGTGATCAGAGCACCTCCGAGGATCTCTCTGAAACTGGGTGGGCCCAGCAGAGGTGGGGGCCGAGGTACTGGGGTAATCAGGGACTTTTCTAGCACCTCCTCCTGCCGCAGGAGTGGCTCGGATGGAACCCCTTATCTGCTGCCCAGTGGCTGGCTGTGTGACTTGGGGCAGAAGACTTACCTCTCTGAACCTCAGATTTCTTTTCTGTACAATGGGGCCTCCATCGAGGCTGGAGACAGCCCACCAGCTCAGTGGGGCCCCTGGCCCCTGCCTGGAGCCTGGAGTCATGGGACTGAGTTCCAGGGGCTCCGTGGCTGGGATGAGAGGGTTCGTGGCTGCATGTTTGGGTGAGTCCGCAGTCCCCCCGGTGCTAGGGCTCTGGCTGACCCTCCCGTCCCCCACTCGGTGTCATGTCTTCCTCTTTCTTAGCCAACTGGGACCTACAAATGAGAATCTTTTACCTTAGTCTTTCATCTTTCCTCTTTTCTCAGTGGTATATATTGGAAATTTTTTTAAAAACCCAGAAGCTGCCTGGGGCATTTTGAGTTATCCAAGAAAACGCAGCATCTACTTCAGGTCGACCTCACACCCTCAGGGAGGGGCCCCTCCCGGCTGTGCCAAGCCTCGCTGGGGAGAAGGAGTGTGGGGGAGTCAGAGCGAGGACTGGAGGACAGGCGTGCCCTGTCCCCATCTGTCAAGTGGGCCGTTTGGCTCTGAGGCCGGGCGAGGACACACAGAGGTGGCCGCGGGCAGCACCTGGTACTCAGGTGAGGGCAGTTTCTCAGCCAGAGTGGGGGCCGCGGAGGGCTGGGACCCTGCAGCTGGAGGAGCCAGCACCCGCTCGTTCGTCCTCGCGCTTCCCGGTTTACAGAGCGCCCTGGAGGCAGGAGAAGACAGGCTCCAGGAGCCAGTGGCTCAAATCCGGACCCCCGGGCGGGGGCTGGGCCGTGCACTCAGCCCCCGTGCTCCGGGCCTGGTCTCAGCCCTCTGTGCCCTCCCTCCTGTCCTCAGGGCTGCGCTTCCCCCTGCAGCCCCGGGTGAGGAGTCTCCTAGCCCGCGGGCAGGCCGACCCCGGGCCCTCCAGCCACCCGCCCGCGCCGGCCTGTGCTTTCCTCCATCCTGTCCTTGTTCACAGCCATGCCCTTGGCTGGTGTGCCTGCCAGGAGCCCCAAGTCCAGAAGGATGCCAGAGAGGGCAGGGCTCTCCCTGGGGGGCAGCCCATCAGTGGCAGGCCAGCGCGTGGGGACAGCAGGGCTGCTCACCCTCCCCTAGGGCCCCGTCTGTCCCTCTGAAGGCTCACGCGTATCAGGTCACAAGGTGTCCCTTCCCCACCCCTCTGCCTCTCTAAACCCCTTACTCTTTTTGGTGCCAACCCGCCTGGGTCCTGCCTTTGTCCTTTTAGGCCCAGCTTTCCCACCAGACTGTCGCCAGCCTGGGTGCCCGGGTCCGGAGCAGCACTGGGTGCGGTTGCTGCTCTGCAGATATCCCTGTCCTGGTGGGCCCAGAGCCCCTGGGGCTGCGGCTGGAGGAGGTGCCCCTGAGCTGGGCCTCGGTGAGGGGCCAGAGCCTGGCTCGGGGCAGTCCAGGTGTGTTGGTGAGGAAAAGGTGTCCCCTGCTGTCCCTCAGCCTAAAGTTAGTTTTCTCTCCTTTCATCCAGAAGCACGTCCAGAGGGCACCCCCATGCCAGGCCCAGGCTGGGTGGGGTGGGGAGGCTGGGAAAACCTGGAGGGGTCTGTTGGGAGCCATGCCCAAGGGTGTGGCTTGGGGGTCTGGGTGGGTGGCAGTGCCAGGGAGGGGCCAGGGAGCAGCCAGCTCAGTGTGTCTGTAGACTGGGGCTGGGACAGGCCCCCACTCCCACGCCCCAGTGAGGATGCTGCCCCTCCACCCACCCACTCGGCCCTGCGCCCGGGGCTCAGCCCTGCCCAGCTGCCCAGGGGCACTTCCCTGGGCTGCCGCCGCCGCCGGCCGCCCCATGGGCCGAGGGCACGTGAGATCTCCTGCCAGGGCTCAGCCATCTGCCAGGAGAGAGCTGCGCGTCGCAGGCAGAGACCAGACGCGTGGGGAGCCTCGTGCTGTGATGGCATCTTGCCGCCCCTGGAACGGACACCCCCATGCCACAGCCTTCAGGCTGAGCGCTCCTCCTCCTGGTGAACAGAGGTGGCTCCCGTGTCTCCAGGGACCACCACAATGGTGGGTCCAGTGGCTGGGGGTCCCCACTGTGGCTCCAGGCCCCTCTGCAGCCCTCCAGGAGAGCTGGGGTCCACCCCCTGCTGCTGTGGGCTGGGGTCCGCATCAGCTGTGCCAGCTCGGCCTCCTCCCCTCCCTCCTGCCCCACCCACTCCCCAGTCCCATACGCCCTGCAGTCAAAGGGTTTCCCGGGGCGAGGGGCCCCTCACTTACTGAGAGACTGGGGACCAGCCACCTCCCCTCTCTGCAGCCAGCTCTCTCCTCTGCAAGTTGGGGGTATAACAGTGGCAGTGCCCCTGGGGCGTTGAGTTGTTGAGTGCAGGGCCCGGGGGCCCATCCCAGCCTGACTCTTGTGGGTGTGCGACCCAGAGACTAGCCCTGGGGCCAACCAGGGTGGGCCCCACCCTCACAGGAGGGTCTGCGTGCTTCTGTGCACGCATGTGCGTGTGTGATGCTGTAGAGGGTGTTGTGTGTATATCTGGTCATGTGAGGTCAGCGTGGAGCTGAGAGTGTGTTGGTTGGGGTGCCGGCCAGTGGGCCCCGCATCGGACAGGGAAGGGGAGGCAACCCCGCCATGGTCCATGGCCAGCTTGGCTCGGCCCACGGGGCGTCTGGGAGGCGTCCACCAGCTCCAGAACAGGGGTGTTAGGGGAAAGCAAGGGCCGAGTGTCCAGATGGGGTGAGAGCCAGGTCACACGCGCGTGCACAGCACACACACCTGGGCATGTCCGTGCCTGCCCCTCTTTGCATAAAGGAATTCTGTAGGGGTTCCCAGGAAGCTCGTGACAGGACCCCCGGGGGGCAGGGGCTTGGGTGGACGTGGGACTGTGGGAGGGGGCTTTTCAACTTGACATCTTTTTGTTGTTCTTTTGAGCCGGGAGAGCGCATTAGAGATTTGAAAGTAATTTTGAAAAGTGTGTCAGTTACTGGGTTTGAAGTGAATTGGCTTCTTTTCCGGAGATTCGAGGGGCCCCCACCATGGAGAGACCTCCGCGTGTCCTCCACCCTCAGGGCCAGTGGGGTTGGCATATCCTGGTTGGGGGCAGCCGCCTGGATGACTTCCAGGGGTGGGGACCTGGGAGCAGAGGGCAAGGGACCCAGGCCAGAATCCGGGTGAGGCCTCTTGCCAGCTGAGAGGCCTCGGGCAGGTCTCACCCTCTCTGAGCCTCGATTTTCTTGTCTGTAAAGTGGGGATACGACACTCCAGCCCCTGGACGATGCAGTGAGATCATGGCAGCATCTGAAGAGGGTTGCAGCATGGCCCTCCCTCCTGGCGGGGCTGGACAGACTGCATCTCTCTGCTCCCTGCCTGCCAGCGAACCAGGCACAGGATTAACAGGACCTGGTTCCCAGACGCGACACCCAAGGGCACTGGGCACAGGCCTGTCCAGGCTCCCGGCTGCGAGGCAAGTCCTCAGCCCCACTCCCTTGAGCCAGGGGAGGCTGGACGTGCCCTCACCCTGAACATGCTCAGACCCCACCCTTGCTGCCCACCTGCGGGCAGTGCCCCCACCCATCCTGAGCGGAGGTCTGGGCTCAGGGGTCATGACTCCCTGGGGCTCTTCCCGGCCAGGGTCTGAGGGGAGCCCCCACCCCTGCTTCGTCTGTGCACCTGGTCACGTGGTCCAGCTGGGATGCGCACCTGCTCTTCCTGTCTGCCCCTCCCTCCACGGGCAGCGGTGTCTCTTACTCCCTGTCGTTTCAGCCTGGGCTCTGAATGATGCCTCTGTTTCCTCATCTGTAAAGCGGGCTGGTCGTGAGGGGTACCGGTCAGGACCAGGCTCTCAGAGAGCGGGGCAAGGCAGGGTTGCGCGGTTAGTAGGTGGGATGGACAAGTCCTTGTCCCGAAGTGGCCGGAGACACCCCCACCCCCAAAGTTAAGAGCCGTTTCTCTAGACAAACGTCCTCATGGTGCAGGTGGGGAAACTGAGGTGCAGAGAGGGACGAGGGGTTCCCCCCACCACCTGGTCTCACCCCAGGGCCCCTGCCACCGTTCCAGCTCTCTCTCCACACCTGTGTCCAGGGGAGCCGGGCAGAGACACCACCTCCCCCTGCCACGGAGGGTTTTCCAGACTCGGGTTGAGCTCTGGGCAGGGCAGCCTGGAAGGACGGAGGGGCACGGAGGCCAGCCCAGGACAATCACTCACTGTGCCTGCAGTCAGGGCTCTCTGGGGCCCAGAGCCAGGACAGGAAGGCTGGGATAGGCGGGCAGGGCTCTGTGGCTTTCTCAGCGGGAGGCCCTGGGGGGATTGGGGGGAGGGGGTGCCAGCCTGGCAACGCCTCACGTCTGTCTAGTATACAAGAAGCCCTCAGTCCGCCAGCCTCCAAAGCCCCTGGGGCAGGAAGATCACACCCATTCTACAGACAAGGAAACTGAGGCTGAGGCAGACTGGAACTGGGCACCCTGGCGGGTGACATCCAACAGCAGCTTCACCCCTCAGGGATAACTGGACAGGGTCAGAGGGCAGCCTGGTCACCTCCCACCTTCTCTGCATCCCCGATTCTGGAGCCCCAGAGAGGAAGGGTGACAGAGGTGACAGCTGACACCCGGGGCGGTGGTTGGGAGTGAGCGAGCCCGGCCTGGCTGGCCACTGGGTGCTCTCTGTCCGGGGCTGGCCGGGGACTCAAGAACATGGGCACAGGGAGAATGGTGCCCAGTGTCTGCCCCAGATGGAAACTTCGGGAGCCCTGGGAGTGGCAGACACCCCTGCCACTGTTGTGAGAGCATCAGTCCAGCCCCTTGGGTTGGCATCCATGTGTCCCCAGAGCCGTGCAAACATCCCGCCCTGTAAGCCAGAAATTCCAGGAACGGGTCCTAGAGACACATCCGCCACCTGCACAGAGACCTCATTGAGGGGCAGCCGCTCAGCCTCTGGATGGTGTCGGGGGACCACACGGGCAGCAGGGTGTGTGCCCGGGGTTCCGGGCAGCTTCCAAAGGGTGACACAGAGGAATGTTTGACAACCGAAAAAGCACATTGCAGAGAAGTGTGAAGTGAGGGGGAGCATGTGGTACAGGACAGAGCGTACTTTTGTGTAACCAAAAAGCACTAAGACCGGGTTTGGGTCCCAGGCGCACAGAGAGGCCGGCCGAGAGGTGTCCTCAGACACCACCGCTGGCTGGTCCCTCGGGAGCTGGGCCGGGGGCCGTTTTGTTTCCCTTGTGGGGCTCTGCTGTTACTTGCGGTGGGTACTGTGGGTACGTGTGACTTATTTAGTGAGAGGGAGGTGTGCGGTTTCCCTGCCCCTTTGGTAATGGAGGTAAATTTCACAAATAACCCCAGTCCAGGGCCCGTGACTGTCTGGAGCCACCCTGTCCCCCAGGCCAGGCCCCCACCCCCTGCTCAGGCTCCTGGGGGCTTTAAGCAGATGCCCTGGGGCGGGGGCCCCGGGGAGGGTCCCGTCACTCACGCCACAGCCTCCAGAACCTGCCCTCTGCCCGTCCTGCCCCTGTCCTCTGTCCTCTCCCTGCTTCTCAGAAACACAGTCACCCTCCGGCCAGAGACACAATGGCCCAGAGCCACCCGTGACAGCCCAGACCCCACCCTAGGGCCCTCCAGGGGTTTATTCCAAAAAGCACAGGGTGCCAGGAGGAATTCTTGCACCGGTCAACATGTTCTTTTTAAAATTAACAGAACTTTCTAGGCTGGGAGGGCCCTCGAGGATTAGCTGGTTAGACCCATCTGGGGAGCTTTTAAACACGGAGGGGCACCTTTGTTTCACTGAACAAAATGTGCAGGTGGCAGGTAAACACATGGGACGGTGGTCAGCGTTGAAAGCCATTAGGGCAACACAAACTGAAACCACAGTGAGATTTCACGCCACGTCCGTCAGCACAGCTGCAAGTAAAACGCGCCACGCCGAGCGCCGGCAAGGCCGCCGAGAGAAGCGGCCCCTCGGACGCGCTGCCGGGAGCGTGAACGGTCCGGCCGCTGGGAGGCGGTGTGGTGGGCTCTTCTCAGAGTTAGTGCGCTCCTGCCAAGCGACCTGGCTGCCGCACTCCTGGGCACGTGTTCCAGAGAAAGGAAGGCTTACGTTCACACAGAAACCTGTCGGAGAACACTCATAGCTGCTCTGCCCCTCACAGGCCCCCCAAAACCGGAAACTGCCCAACGTCCCTCAGCGGGTGAATAGATAAACAAATTGTGGTACATCCATGCCCTGGGACGTTGTTCAGCTGTAAAAAGGAAGGAACTATTGATACGTGAACAATTTGAATAAACGTCCAGGGAATGATGCCGAGTGGGAAAAAAAAAGCCAGTCTTGAAAAGTTATATACTGTACGATCCTCTTTGTGCACATCCTGAAATGCCAAAATGACGGACAGAAGCCATCAGGGGTGAAGGATGGGGAGAGAAGTGGGTGTGTCTGCAGAGGGAGGGGTGGCGCCTGGAGAGGGACCGGTCCCGGAACGCCCGTGGTGGCGGGCGCTCATACACAGCGATGTGTGGCAAAACTGCATCGCCTTAGACAGGCCTCTTCACTGTCTCGGGCCAGTCTCCTGTTTTCTCCATCCTGAGTCCCCCTGGGGTGCACTGCTGGGGTGGCTGCAGTGGCTGATGGCTGGCTGGTTGGTGGCATTTTTTGTCCACAGTGTTATTACTGGAGGAGGCGGGGGGAGGGGTCTTCCCTGCATATTTTATTTTGCAACTTAATGTGAATCTGTTGTTATTGTATTTTATTTTAAATTTATATTATTTTTTGGAGGAGGAGGTAATTAGGTTAGTTTATTTTATTTTTAGAGGAGGCACTGGGGATTGAACCCAGGACCTCATGCATGCTAAGCATGCGCTCTACCACTTGAGCTATACCCTCTCCCACCTGTGGTTATTTTAAAGTAAAGAGTTTAAAAAAAATACCGGAGGTGCAGAAGCATGCCCCCGGAGGTTCTGTCCTGGGCTGGAGCCCAGGTGTCAGTACAGCTGTGTTTCTTAGAGGCGTCCCAAGTGAGGACCGCGCAGCCCGCGGTGGAAGCACTGGCCACTGCCTTGCTTATTAGCAGAGGGAAACTGAGGCCAGAAAGGGGAATGGGACTTCCCAAGGCCACACAGCTGCTCCAGGAGGACCCTCAGTGCTGAATTAAGGCTTGGGTTTTTCCTGCTGCTCCAGGCTGGGGCTGGACCAGGCTGGTTTGGGTTTGGGGGTTTTTGAATGTAAATATGTATTGAAATCCAGCGTACGGCTTGTTGAATTGTCGCAAACCGAACCACAGTCATGGAACCAGCACCTGGGCCCCCAGGCAGAAACCACCTAGCCTCCCGGGATCCCCCTGGGGCCCCTGCAGGGGCGCAGCCCACCCCCGAAAGACCCCTCTTCCTGACTTCTCACAGCACAGGCTTGCTTTTCCTGTTCTTGGACTTTGTAGGTGGTCAGGTGCTGGTTGGAAACCGTGCCAGGGAGGCTGAGGGCCAGTTTACTCTGAGGGAGATGGAAGTGGCCTCCCCAGGAGCCTGATAAAGTAGGGCTGGGGGCAGGGATCCAGGGAAAGGACAGTCCCCTCATCCAGGGAGGCTGGGACGGGCTGTTCACCCCAAGCCCACGGTGGAGGCAGGAGGAGGAGCTGGAGCCCTGCCCGGCTGACCCAGAGCTCCGCATCCATGAGCTTGGTCCAGGGTCCCCCAAATATCTCGGGGCCCCGTGCGGGGGGCGGGCAGGAGCTCCAGCAGAGAGACAGAGCTCTGGGCTTGGGGCCGCCACACCTCAGTAAGAGCCAGTGGCACTGAGCAGGTTGCCTCTCAGAGCCGCGGTTTCCCCTGTAAATGAGGATATTACATATGTGAATAAAACAAACATCTACTAATACAGAATCAGTGTGTTAAAACGCAACACGTTAACATTTCATTTGCATGCTGTCGGAAGCATGCCTTCGTATGATGCGTAACGTAACATGCTCCTGTTTGGGGCCTTATCCTGGCCATAGCTGGACTCATAGAATGCTGACTCTGCGCTGTTCTCAGTGTACTAACCTATTTAATCTTCCAGAGCATTATAAAAGAGGAGTGAAAACTGAGGCACAGAGAGGTTCATTAACTTGCCCAAGGCCACACAGCCAGTACATGGCAAAGCTGGGATCTGAACCCTCGCCCTCTTGGCTCCAGAATTAGCGTTGTAAGCTTTAGGCTCAATAAACATCTCAATAAACACTCTTGGGTGTGCTGTTAGTAACAGCGTGTGGGTATCAAGGACCTGCCGGCCTGTGCCTCCCAGTTTACAAAGCACTTCTCCCCCGCGGGCAGCATCTCCCTTTCTCGCAGCATCTGGGCGAGGTGGGGCTGTTGTCGCTGCAGCTCGTTCCTGGTGAGGAGGCCGAGGTGTAGGGGGCCGTGTCCTGTCCCATCCTGGCCCTGAGGTTTGAGCCCAGGCCTTTGGTTCCCAGTCCAGCTGCTCCACGCTTTCCACGCACCTGCGCTCTGGGACCTGTCCTGCCCAGGCTGTACCTCTCCTGTTTGCAGTCTGGCTGAGCAGTGAAGGAGGGTGGTGGGCAGAGTAGGCCTCAATCTGCAGCTGCGTGGACCCGGCAGGGTGCCTGGAAGAGGGAGAGTGCTCATTCACAGTCAGTCCCAACAGGGCGATCAGGAGGTCAGCGTCACAGGGTTGAGGACTAGGCCACGGCAGGCCAGGTCAGCCCTGCTGGACTGTGAGGGCAGGTCATGCCCAGCAGAACATCCCCACCTTTGTGTGTGCTTTGGTGATGGTACTGTCTGATGGAAAATATTGTGCCCCCTGCAATATCTTGGACCCAGGTGCCACAATATGGTGGAGTGTCACCTTACCTCCCTCACAGGCTGTGATGGAGACTTGTCAACGGTCAAAACCAATGCTGAGTACATAGGAAGTGCTCAAAGAATATTCACTGTTCTTAGGGAAGTGGGAGAGAGAAGAAGGGGGGGCAGGGAAGGAGGGAGAGGAAAAAAGGTAGAAAGGAGTCTGATTAGGGGGACAAAGTAGGCAAAGAAGTCTGCACAGAGGAGTTGACATTTGAGTAGGGTTTTGGAGGGTGAATAGGAGTTTGCTGCAAGATAAAGAGGTAGGGAGTGGAATGGTGTTCCAGGTACAGGGAGCCCCGAGCCGCATCATCAGCATTTGTAAACGGGGATCATGATGCCATGTGCCTCCTGAGATTCACACGGCAGTTAGATAAGGAAGCGTTTGGAGAAGGGACTGTGAGCTGGGCAGGCTCTCTGTGGCAGGCCAGCATGGTGCCACATGACCATGATGCGGCCATAGCTGGACTGGAGCTGGGAGTGGAATCCCTTTGCTGGTGGCAGGGCAGCCTGGGGCCTGGGCAGGACATGCCCTGGGGAGCCCCGCCCCGCCTGCTGGCATCCCTGTCACATCGCAGTGGAGCTGCCTCATGCAGCACATCCACATCGGTGCGGCCAGGAGTGGGTCATCCTAATCTGGGGCTTCCTGGCGGCCAGGATTCCTCACCACACCCCACACGGGTCCCAGCACAGTCCCCGCAGGGGAGGGAGGGGAGGCCCGCCTGGCCATCCCTGCCCTCTCCCTCCTAGAAAGCCTCTCAGAGTGTTGGCCACACAGCATTTCCCTTCTCTGAGCCTGTTTCCCTCCTGGGGCGTCTGTGGGGCCTCGGGCAGGGCTCCCCCCCCAACTATACTCCCCACCTCTAACCCATGGTTTGTAGCAGGTAACAAGGTCAAAGGAGACTCCCCACTTCACCTCACCCGGAAGTAGGAAAGTTGTTGAATGTGATCAGGGACAGAGCACTCCATGCAGAGGCAACAGCAAGTGCAAAGGCCCTGGGGCAGGAATGAGGCTGGTGTTGCAGGAGCAGGGAGCCCCAGGTGGTTGGGGGCGGGGGTAGGATGAGATGAGGGTGAGGGGGCAGGGCCAGCTCATGCTGGGAAGGGGTTGTCTGTGCGGGGACGGAGCCCATGGGCAGAGCTGCCAGCTGGCGGGCTCAGGCCACACCCCAGGGCATAGCTCTGACTGCAAAGAACCTCTGCTGGGAGGAGTCCTGTGGAACCTTGGGCCTTGGCTTCCCCATTCAACGGGGAACAGTTGGACTTGACATTGTCAAGGGCCCCTTGGGACTGAGCGAACCCCCAACCTGGTGTTGGGGTGGGGACGGGGCAGCTGTTTGGCTGACCCATCAGAGGGAAAGAAAGCACATGGTTTCTCGCACGTGGGGCCAAAGGCTTTCCCCAGGGCTGCTCACCTACCCCAGGACCTGAGCTGGGACGCAGCATGGCCTGAGCTCGCATGGCCCTGGGAGGTTGTTGTGTGGGGTCGTCAGTAATCCTGTCTCACTTTTGGCACCTCAGGAGCTCCCTGGAGACCGGAAGCAGCCTCTCCAGTGACAGATACAGGTACTGTTGCACCGTCTACTCCTGGCCTGCACCAGTGACCAGGACCAGCCCGAGGTCCCCCCAGTGTCCGGGCTCAGCCCGAGGTCCCCCCGGTGACCAGGGCTCAGCCCGAGGTCCCCTCAATGATCAGGATCAGCCCAAGGTCCCCCCAGGACCATGCTCAGCTGACAGTTCCTCTGAGATCCAAGGCTGTTGGTCCCCCAGGGGCTGGGTGGCAGCCGCAGTTCCCATGACAACCAAGGTTACAGCCCGAGGGAGAAGTGACAGTTTCCATTAGTTTTCAGACCGTGCTTGGTGGACTTGGCGGGTGTTTGAGGGTCTTGAATCTTGGTGTTTCTGTAAGATGTCTTGAGAAGAAAGGGCTGGAGACTGGCCTAGGAGAAGGCCCCTGGACAGGGGTCAGCAGGTCTCTGCGCACGTCTGGGGGCATGAAAGACCAGGCACCAGCAGTTGGTCCTGGAGTGAGGTCGGCGGGGGGTGGGCTGGGAGGGGACGTCTGTGCCACGCGTAGGGGTGACAGAAGTTGGCGAGGGTGGGAGGTGAGCCTCTCCCAGGAGAGGGCATGCTTTGTGAGGCCCTGAGAGGAGTGGACGTGGCCGGGGCGCTGGGAGGGAGGAGAGGGCAGTGGCGGGGCATGAGCAGAGCCCAGCCCCCCGAGGATCTCGGCCTCAGTGAGAAGGGATTTCTGCAGTTCCCCATCCTGCCCCGTCAGGTGGCCATAGGTGCTGTAACAGGATGAGATGGTCCTAGTGACCAGCTCTGAAACCTGGAGGTGGCCAGGGCTGTGAGAAGGGTTGGGGGTGGCCATCTGGGTGCTGCCTCCCTGAGCCAGCTCGGGGCTGGGCATCCCGGCAGCCCTCGTGGAGGACGGAGAGCAGGGCCGTCCACACACGTCCACACGCCGTGTAGTCCTGTGCTCGGACGCTCCACAGCCACGGCGGGCGGTAACAGCGGGCGCTGGCGGTAGGGGAGGGCTGGCGGGCTCCCACTTCCTCACGCCCACACAGAGCTCCTCGCCCGTTTTACTGAAGTCCCTTGTTCAGGGTTCTCAGCTGGTGGGCGGAGCTGGGATTTGAACCCAGATCCTGGTGTGGACACTGCCTGGTGCTGCAGCACACTCCATGCCCGTGTGTGCACATTTCCTGCACAACCAGAATCCAGAACGTTCTCACACTCCATTCCCTCGGCAGCCAGACCCTCGCACCGTCACTCTGTGTATGGTTCTCGCACACTGCGGTCACACCCCGGTTTCAGCCCAAAAGTGATTGCACGCTCACACTCAGACATACCCACACACTCAGGGGCCCCTGCCTGGCTGGTCCCAGGTGCCCTGTGTGTGTGTGTGGGAGTCGTGGCAGGGCCGGCTGGGCCCCGGGGGAGAGAAGGTTCAGGAAAGTTCTGTAAGCAGCTGGGCCCTGACTGCCCTTCCCCCCTGGGGAAGGCCGCCCGCTCTGCCCCTGACCACCCGCGGCCCTGCCTGGGGTCAGGCTGGGGAAGGGGCTGGGTGGGCTCTGGCCCCAGGGTGTCTGGGGGCTGTGTTCGGGCTCCAGCGAGTCCCCTGCCCCCTCATGTTTGACCGTATCGTTCACCACCAAAGCTAGGCCCCGCTCTTGGCCACATAAGGCAGGGCGGTCATGGTCAGGGAGTGGCCACAGTGACCGGCGCTCCCCAAGGCTGGCCGCGCTTGGCCTCACAGCCAGTGGCCCCGTGCCTTCACAGCCGGGGGGACGAGCCGGGCCCCTGGGCTCTCCTCACCTCACCCCCTCCATGCTTAGACCTGATTTCCTGAGCACCCACAGGTGTTGGAGGCTCAGAGACCACAGCGAGCTGCCCGCTGCCCGCGCAGAGACACTGCAGCGGGGCGGCCAACGGACAGAGAAGCCGAGTTTTAATGTAACATGTCAGGTGGCGACAAGGGTGTAACCTCAAAGCTGAGTCACGCTTTATCCGGGGCCTTACTGAGAGTGCTAGGCCGGGAGACAGCCTTTCGGCCTCTGAGGGAGGCTCTGAAGAGGTCGGGGAGGGGCCAGGACAAGGAGGAGGTTTTGCTCAGGGCGGGGTGGGGGTGGGGGGTGGGGGTGGCTAGGCAGACCTACATCAAAGAAGGCTGCTGGTCACAGAAAAAGCCGTCTCAAGCTAGTGACTGCGGTGCTTCTCTGTGCAGGAAGATGCAAGCGTCAGGGCTCACTGAAACGGCTCCTTAGATGTGCATCTTAACTGCCCTGAATCCCTGCAGGGGCACCTTCAGGGGCTGCCGTGGTGGTTGGTGGATTGGTGACTAGCAGCATTCTTTGCTTCTGAAATGGCGGGCAACGTTGTTGTTGTTGTCCCCAAGCGCTATAAAGAAAGGTAAGCCAGGGTGAAGGGGACAGTGACGGGAGGTAGTCAGGGAAGGCCTCTTGGAGGAGGCATCGTTCAGCCAGACCGTAAGGAAAGGGGGGCGGGCAGGGGATGAGCCATGCGACTGTCTGCAAGAAGAGCATCCAGGCAGTGTGACAGCCAGTGCAAAGGTCCTGAGGTGGAGCTGGCCCAGCACGTTTGAGGAACAGCAGGTGCTTAATGAGCTCTGCCCGCACCCCAGCGGTCTCGCCTCACGTCTCACCTTCCCAGTAGCCTTGGGACGGAGGCAGAGCCCAGCTCAGACCTCCCATTTCACAGATAAGGAAAACTGAGACCCAGAGCCCCAAGGAATGTTGGTGCCAGACCCAGGCCCCCGCCTCCTGCTCCCGCTGCTGCCGGGCCTCTGCCCTTTCTGTGCAGCAGGGCCACTGGCCTGGCGGCTTCGTGGGAGCCTCTGAGCTGGCCGGTCCCACCGGAGGAGGGTCTGAGGCCTGCTCACAGCCTGGGAATTCAGAAACAAAGGTCCCAGCCAGTAATTGCCTCCTTTCAAAGACACAGCCGGCTTCCTCTGCTGGGCGGGCGTGAGAGGGAAGCTGATGTCCTGTCGGGGGAGGGTGGGAGGCTGGCTCTGCCGGCTGGAAACAGGCCCCCTGCCCTCCTTCCTCGCCTGCCCTGGCCGTCAGCCCAGTTACCCAGCGGCTCACCTCTCCCCAGCCTGGGCGGTGGACTGCGCCCCACCTGCGTCCAGCCCGGCCGTCCTAATGATGCTGGCTGCGCCCCCTCCCCTCCCTGGGCCTCACACTCCCCATTGGTAATTGGGAGCCTCCACGGAGCCCCTGGGAACGCCTTTCCATCCACTCCCGAGGGAGGGCTGCTCTCCAGAGCTGCTAGGCTGGGTCGTTCCTGGTGGGGGGGGCTGTCCTGTGCACTGTGGGACGTTTGACAGCATCTCAATGCACGTCCCTCCCCACTGTGGCAACTCAAAGTGTCCCCAGGCATGGCCAGTGTCCTGTGGGGGCAGGAGGTGGTGGCACAATTGCCCGGATGGAGAAACACCCTCCTGAGGCTGATGGCATTGTTTTTGGTTTTGCCAGCACAGGGGAGGGGGTGGGGGATGGGATCAGGCCTGGTTCCACACCCAACCTTGGGTGCCAGACAGCCTGCGTGGGATCCGCGGGCCCAGCCCTCCTGTGGCACCAGCTCTTGTCTGAGGCCAACGTGCCTGGATGTCATCCCTCATACACAGGGATGGGGTCTTCTCCGAGCCTCTGTTTCTTCATCTATGGATGGAGAGGAGCAGCGAGCTCTGCTTACGAAGATGCGATAAGACCACTGCTTTTTAAACAGTGTTGAGCAAACAAGGGGCCCCAGGGAGCAGGCGGGGCGAGTGTGGTGCATTCAGGAGCGCCCTGCCGTCCCGCCGTCCAAGACCCTAGACCCCTGCACCAGACGGCGATCGGGCCCCTGCACTGGCCCGGCACTGCGGCGAGCCGGGCTGGGCTGTGGTGCTGGTGCCGCAGGTCCAGGAGAAGGAGGCAGGACACAAGCAGACAAGTAAATAAATGGTCCTTGCAGAGGATGGCGTGTCCCGGGGAGAAAGCCGGGGTGGAGGATGCGGGGGGCTCAGATGGTCAGGGAGGCTCTGAGGGGGCTGGAGGTGCGGTCTGGAGGGTGGAGAGGAGCGGGGACGGCATTATCTAGCAGAGGGAGGGCCCAGAAGGCGGAGGTGGATCTGGGGACCTGACAGGAGCCAGGGGTCTGGGCACCGGGAGCCGCAGAGCAGGCAGACGGTCAGTAGGAGCCTGGGCACTGCAGGCCAGTGGATGATCGGGAGTTTGGCCTTTACTCTGAGAGCAGGGGGTGCCGCGTGAGGGTGTGGTGCAGAAGAGAGGCATTTTGAGGTCCCTGTGGCGGGTGTGTAGGGAAGGGGCCACGGGGCGTCCAGAGCGGGAGCTGGACCTTCCAGGATGGGCGGGGGCGAGGCTGGGCCTGGTGGTTCCGCTCGGCCGCCTGTGACCCGTTCTGCCTGTGGTTCCCGGACCCTGGCCAACAATGTCCCCGGCTGGCTGGCTGCCCCCCCACAGCCCACAGGAGTCCCCTCCCGGCAGCCAATGAGCTGCTGTCATCGAGGTTCCATGTTAGATTTTATCGGTGTGTCCCTGTCACCCGGGCAACCGCGCCAGGGGCCCTGTCAGTCTGTCTCCGCTGCCTGCTCCCACCCACACCACGTGGCTACATGGTGAGTTTTTGCTCACGGGCTGGATGGGGATTCCGCTAAACGTACTCGATCTGGCAGACGAGGTGGTGTTTGTCATCTTGCCCTCTCCCTGCCTGCAACCCCCACCCCCAGGTCTTCCTGGCCTTGGCCACTTTGGGCCAGGCAGGTGGCTGGGTGACGGCCTTGCCAGGTGCTGCTGCGGCCACCAGGGGCCCGGTTGGAAGAGGGGGCTCACAGAGCCAAAGTCGGGAGCCCAGACATCCAGGCCCCCAGGATGCTGGGCCTGGGGCCCCCGCAACTCGGCAC